>NC_056731.1:129158215-129305715 GCF_019279795.1 Protopterus annectens | reverse complement strand
ATCTTAGGAACCTGGGTGGGAATTCCCAGATATGCTCAGAATTAGTCCACAATGACAAAAAATACACCGAACCCACAGACATTGCCAACATCCTAGCTGACAAGTTAACTGCAACCCCCCCCCTCCCCACCAAAAGGGCAAATATCTATCCCAGCAGAGTGCTGCCCCCCTGACATCTCAGATACTCAGGTAAGAGCCGCCTTTTCCAAAGCAAAAAACAAGCATCAATGGGACCAGATGGTGTCACGGGCTGCGTCCTACATGAACTCCAAGAAGAGCTAAACCCAAACATAAAACTACTTTTCAATCTCGGCCTTACTACAGGATATGTACCCAAAGAGTGGCGTACAGCAACAGTGGTCCCTCTCCACAAAGGTGGTGCCTCAACGGATCCTGGAAACTATCACCCCATAAGCCTGACTAACTTTGTCTGCAAAGCTATGGAAAGGATCATCATGGACCTCATAAATAAAGATATTGGGGACCTACAGACACTGGATCCTATGCAGTTCGGCTTTGTTAAGGGCAGATCCTGCCTCTTAAACCTGGTCGATTTCTTTGAAACAGTCACCAAGGCCATTGACGAGGGGAAGGTGGTCCACACAGACTACCTGGACCTCGCAAAAGCCTTCAATAAAATACCCCACTCGGGCATTATAGATAAAGCTCACCAGCTTAAATATAAACCTATGTCACTAGATGGGTTGCAAAATGGCTCAAGGACAGAACCCACATGGTTAGAATTGCTGGAGCCATGTCAGACTCCAAACCAGTTACAAGTGGCATCCCACAAGGCTCAGTCCTGGGACCTCTCTTGTTTGGTATATATTTCTCGGAGGTACAGGCCAACACGGAAGGACTGTGGCTGACCAAGTTCGCAGATGACTGCAAACTGGGCGCCATAATCGACTCTCCAGCCGACACAAGCATCCTTCAAAAGGGCCTCATAGAAACAGACAACTGGTGCCAGAGCCATGGCCTCAAGCTAAACGCCAAAAAGTGTATAGTCATCCCCTTTGGCAAAAACAAAGTGCCCACAAATTACCACATAGGTAGTAATCCATTAAGTACAGAAGAAGTAATTAGGAACCTGGGGACCCAAGTTGATAGCAATCTCTCATTTGACAACCACGTGGCCAAAGTGGTTAGAAGAATATTTTATATAGCCCATCTAATCATGAAGGGATTCACATCTAGATCAGGGGAGGTCATCGTGCCTCTTTACTCATCCCTCATCAGGCCCATAATTGAGTACAATGCCCCTTTTGGGATGTACCTTACCAGACACCTGCAGCAACTGGAAAGACCCCAAAAGTACCTCACCAAGAGGATCAAAGGGCTCAAACAGATGCCATATGCTGCCCGGTTAAAGAAAGTCCAGCTCTACTCAGTGGCATACCGGCTGCTCAGAGGTGATTTGTGCCTGACGTATAAAGCCATGTCCAACCTGGAATTAATGGACATGCTGCACCTCAGAAAATCCAAATCCCATCGAGCTACACGCTCGAGAGACTTGAACCTCAGCACTGAAATAAATAGGACATGCTGGAGGGACAGATTCATAACCCACAGACTCCCTTCACTCTAGAATAAAATCCCAGTCCAGGTTAGGCAGAGTCCCTCACTGACTCTCTTCAAGAGGAATCTTGATGAGTGGATGGGAGATCATAGGTTTACCCTGGGTATCACTTCTGTGTCACTGTTAGACAGAGGCACAGTATGCTAACCTCGAAAAAGGGCATAGCAAAATTAATTTAAAATGGGTGGCGTAAGCCAAACACACTCTGGCTAGGCTTATAAATGCCCTAGGGAAGATAGCCTAGTATGAACCTATGAACAATATATGGGTCGATGGCAGTGAATGTGCAATGAGTGATAATAAGACTTTTAAGGACATTATTTCTCGAATTGTTAACATTTCTGGCTGAGATTTATAGACTTCTTTGGAGTTGGTTCTGAATTTAGGATTAAACTTTATTTCTACTATGCTTCCTCGTGTACATATTCTAAAAGTGAAGTTTATCAGCTAATATGAAAAGTGCAATTGATCTGTCATTTTTACGGAGTCTGAGAGTATTAGTGAAGCTTTAAGTGGCAGTTTGGATGATAGTTTTTATTCTTGCATTTCTGAATTTAGTGACTTGAATGAAGTTATACCAAATGCATATTGTTTACTTGACAGTGCCAACATTCTAAGAGTTATTTTATACCCTTGTTTAATAACGGGTTTGTTAAATAATTTTCTGCTGTCTTTAATTCTTCAGTTGAATCATTAGTTAAGAGCTTTATGAAATCTAAAACAAATATCCAGTATAATCTTTTGTTAGATCAAGGGCAAACTTTGAATAAGACTAGCAAGGATTGTAGCATGGTAATTTAACGGTGAGATAAAGGTAACAAAATTGTGATTATGAATTTCAAACAATATGCAGAGATGTGTTGTATACTATTGAATGGCAACTTATGAAAGATGTAATACTGGAATGTACAACCAAGCTCTTGACTAATATTTGTTATTACAGAAGCATTTTAGACTTGGTTATTTTAGCCACAATGATCTAGATAGGAAATCTGCGGTTCAGGGTTGCGAGTTAGCGACATTTTATTGCCTACCCAAAATTCATAAAGGCCTGGATAGGTTAAAAGGCAGGCCTATTGTGGCTGCCTGTGAATATTTTTTAAGAAATCTTAGTTTGTTTTTACATGAATATTTATTTTCTTTTGTCAAACTGACTCCCTCTTATATTAGAGATATTTGGATTTTATTGACAAATTATCTTATGTAAAATGGGAAGGAATATACTAGATAGTAATGAACGTGCAGAATTTATATAACAATATTTCACATCAGCATGGTATTCAGGCTTTACAATACTTTTTAGGAGATACACCCACTTCTTGTTCTGTTAATGAATTAGTTACTTTTTGTTTACAGAATATTTTTTTTTATTTAATAATTTGTTTAATCAGATTCATGGTACAGCCATGGCGGCACCTTTTGCCCCCATGCACACAAATATAATGTATTTTTTTGAGGTAGAATATTTTGTTCAAAATAAGTTTTTTGTGGATCATGTTTTGAATTATTTTCGATACATGGACTATTTACGTTTTGTTAGTAAGTGGGGGTTGGATAAGGTAGATAGCTTTGTTAACTCTTTGCATTTAAATAGATTTTCTTTTAAATTTGATGGTGTACAGGTGGCAGTTACTTTTTTAGATTTGAGTTTGCATGGTATGACTAATAGTGTTATTAAGACTACTATTCATAGGAAGGTGATGGGAGGGAATCGGTCTTTGCATGGCACTGCACTCATTGCCACCCTCCACATTTATTATCTTCATTGCCCTTTCGTGAATTTTTACAATTGAATAAACTTTGCAGTTATGATTTTTGATTTTGAAAATGAAGCTTATTATATTGCAAATATGTGTATTAAGAAAAGTTATGATGTTGATGTAGTTAAGAGCGCTTTAAATAGAGTAATTCAGAAAGGCTACAATGTTATAGAGGCTAAGGATATGGTATTCAATAGGAATGTTAATAGGATGGATATGTCTGATCCCCCTTTTATGAGTCATGGTAATTTGAGTTTTAGTGATACAAATGACTCGAATAAAGTTAAAAAGGGAACTGATTTTGTTACTATGTTTAATATTCCTAGTATGGAATTATCAAATTATTACTTTATTTTTGGCCTATTCTGTTTAAAAATAGTTTGTTGGCTAAATTTTTACAAGTGAAACAGTTGATTTCCTTTAAGAAAGGGTGTAGTATTTCAGGTATGTTAGTTCACAGTAGGTTTTAAATACCAGATGTTCAACTTTCCAGGCAAACCTTCTTTTTGAAGGGTACTTTTGCCTGTGGTAAATGCTCTATCTGTTCTTATGTTAGTTACAGTCCAAATCAGAATTGTTTGTGTTGTACTGTTGGGGTTTTATACGTCTTGAAGTGTCCGTGTAATACATTTTATATTGGGGAAATTCAAAGGAGATTTAAAACTACTTTTCAAGAGCATATAAGGGACATAAGGAATGGCAATTGTAATAATCCCTTAGCTATGCATTTTAGGAAATATTCTAGTATTTTTATGCTGCTTAGAGGGTGCATTTTGGAACAGGTTACTTGCTTGTATGGGTGAACTAACTTCTGTAAAAGAAATTATTGTATAAAGAGGCTGTTTTTGTTTTGAAATAAAATTCTGGAACTTGATACTGAATGTAATTGAAAGTAATAAAGTAATTGTGTTTACTAAGTGTTGATTGTTTTATTACTATGTATATCTAGTGTGATTTTGTTTCTTTTTTATTCACTCCTTGAAGGCTTGTTGGCTGAGGTGCTAGAATGCAATAAATTCTCTGCATTTTATTTGTGGCTGTTTGTTTACTTTCCTCTGTGCTGGTGGTTAATAAACCTGATAAATAAGAATTATTGCTACTATACTGATGAACATTCCCCCCTCCCCCTTTACATAGTTCTGGTCAAATCTAAAGACAAGAATTCATTGGCAGAGCCAACTGCTACAAGATGTAACTGTGATACCTTTCAATGGTATTCCATATGTCATTGTCAGGTGAAAAATTTTAATCTGTCACTTAGGAAGAGATTTTGCAATTGCCAAGAAAAGAAAACATGCAGAACAAACAGGTAAAGAGTATGATGCTTGTTACTACAAAGTAGTTGTTTCTGTCTTACCGATTGTAATAACTGTTATAATTCATATTTTGCTTGCTTGCAGTTATAAAAAAAATTATACACTGGCTTAACTGAGAATTGGCAAGCTCTGCAGCCATTACTCAATATTTCATAATTACCACTGTATTAAAGAGACTTGGTAATCAGTGAAAAGTACAGTTTTGTACCCACCATAAATGTAGATGTTCGAATGTATACACTGCTGCAGTCATTACACTTGGGTTATCCTGCCATCAGGCGGTTCCCCAGTCCGCCTGAGTTCCAAAGTCCCGGTCCGGTGTCGGCTGCTGTCGCCTCCTCCCTGACTTCAGTGCAACAGGGGTATATAAGATGCAGCCACACCATTTTCTTCAGTTTTTCTTGCCCCAGATTTCAGGTGCCCCCAAATGGGTAGGCAATTCAAATTGCTAATAAAACACAGATAGGCAAAGCAAACAACAACTTTCAGATACCATCAAATATTCCCCATAGGTAGTAAAGGGTAGAAGGCACAGGTACGTACCAGCAAGTAAGAAGGGAAGGAGGGAGGGTAACCTGGACTGCAGCAGTGTATACACTCGAACATCTACATTTATGGTAGGTACAAAACTGTACTATGTTCATCATGTTACACTGCTGCAGTCATTACACTTGGGTAGAATCCCAAAGCTGAGGCAGGGTGGCTGGTTCTATAAGGCATTAGGTGTGGCTATAAGGCCCCGCAGCACAGCAGTGGCGAAGCCAGCTCTGGATTTAGAGTATAGAGGCAGACGGAAATGCTTGGTGAAGGTATGAACAGAACTCCATGTTGCTGCTTCCAAAATGTCCTTGGTAGGCACTCCTCTGAGGTAGGCAGTTGAAGTGGCTGTTGCCCTGGTGGAGTGAGGTCTAATACTGCTAGGTATAGGTTTACCATGGTGTGTGTAGCAGAAACGTATGCAATGTCCTATCCATTTTGAAATGGTCTGTTTTGAAATGGCTTTTCCCTGTGCTCCTGGCAGCATATGCTATCAGTAATTGCTCAGATTTTCTGAAAGCTTTGGTTTTGTCCAAGTAGAAGTGTAACTGCCTGTGAATGTCCAAAGATTGCAGTAGTCTCTCCCCTTTATTCTGTTGTTTTGGATAAAAAGTTGGCAAGTGAATAGTTTGGTTTAGAGCCACACTTGAAACCACCTTTGGCATAAAAGTAGGGTTAGTTCTTAAGGACACCCTGTCCTGGTGGAAAATGAGAAAAGGTTTCACTGCCATTAGTCCCTGTAATTCTGAAACTCTTCGAGCTGATGTTATTGCCAGGAGCAGAGCAGTTTTCCAAGAAATATATTTTAATTCTGCTGTGTTAGCTGGCTCAAAGAAAGGTAAAGTTAATTTTTCCAAAACAAAGTTGAGGTCCCAAGTTGAAGTAGGTGCTCTACGGGGTGGTCTTTTGTTTTTAGCCCCTCTGAGGTACTGTTTCAGCAAGGGATTGGAGAAAATTGGAGGATCCGTGTTGTAATGAGCAGAGATGGGAAAATTGGAGGATCCGTGTTGTAATAAGCAGAGATGGCAGAGGTGTGAATCTTGATGGATGAAAAAGAGAGGCCTTTGTCCAGCATCTCAGTTAAATATTGTAGAATCTGAGGAATGTTTGGGACAAGAGGGTCAAGGCTGTGAGCCTGGTTACAGGCACAGAATCTCCTCCATTTATCTGAGTAGGCTTTCCTGGTACTAGGCCTTCTGGCCTCCATAATGACATCCATAACAGCTTTGGAGAGAGGCATTGTTTGCTTGACTAAGGAATTTTCCATGCAGCTAGGTTCAAGGTCTGTAGCTGACTGTGTATTATCTGATTGTTGTGCCGAGTCAGCAGATGTGGGATTTGAGGCAATATCCAGGGTGGTTCTTGTGCCAAATTCTTTAAGATTGGGTACCAGTGCGGGCGTGGCCAGTCTGGAGCAATCAGGATCATCTTTGGCTCTTCTTGCCTGGCTTTTATGAAAACCTTTGGAAGGAGAGGCAGTGGAGGGAAAGCACATACGTGTAGGTTTTTCCAGCTGAATGAGAGGGCATCCACTTTCCATGCTTGTGGATGGTAACTCCTTGTGCAGAATTTCTGTAGCTGGCAGTTCGTTGGGGATGCAAACAGATCTATGTCTGGGCTCTACCATTTCTGTGTTATCATTTTGAATATTTGTGGATTCAATTCCCATTCATGGGGATCCATGATGTTTCTGCTTAAGTCATCTGCCAGTGTGTTTTTCTCTCCTGGCAGGAATTTATTTATTATTTTATTTTATTTCGGGCTAGTCTGGCTGGATACATGTCCATTTTGTAGATCAAACTTTTTAACAGAGAACAAAACACAAACAAATCAAAATGTCCCAACAGAATACAGATTGTCTTAACTAACTTAAGTAGGTTACAGTAAGATTAAGATCAAAGTTCACGTTATGTGGTTGAGGAGATAAATTCAGGCACAAGAAAATACAGTTGAGTAAAGGATATCTGAAGTGTAGGTATGTAAAAATTAATCATTGTGCTTGCAGATGAACTTGATAGTTTAAAGCTGTGTTCCACAAGGTCACGGCTTGTCTGCAGAGGGAGTAGGAGTGAGTGCCCCCTTGCTTGCTTATGTACCACATAACTGTGGTGTTGTCTGTCTTTAGTAGTAGTTGTCCTGGATGCAGCAGGTCCTTGAAAGCTATAAGGGCATTTTGTACAGCTAACATCTCTTTTTGATTGATGTGAAGATGCCTTTGTTCTGCGGGCCACTTTCCCTGAATACATTTTCCTGCCATGTGTGCTCCCTAAGCGTAATCCGATGCATCTGTTGTCAGTGTTTGCCTGGCTGTGGGTTGAGTAAAAGGCTGTCCCTTGTTGAGGTGACAAGCTTGAGCCCACCAGCGAAACTCCTGTTGAAGGCAAGGAATTAGTGGTATAACTGTTTCCAAACTTTGACAGTGTTGAGACCATACACTCTTTAGGTACCATTGTAGTTTCCTCATATGCAGTCTGGCATATGGAATTTGTAGTATGCAAGATGCCATGTAACCCAAGGCCTGCAGAATTTTTCTTGCAGTGAGTTGGATTTTTGTTGCCATCAATTGAAAGTATTGAATCAGTTGTCCTTGCTTGTCTGGCGTGAGATAAGCCATCTGTACCATTGTGTTCAAGCCGGCACCCAGGAATATTATCTCTTGTGAGGGCACTAGTTTTGATTTCTTTTCATTTACTGTGTACCCCAGGCAACTTAATAACTATTTTACAAACACCAAATGCTCTAGAAGAATGTCCTCGCTCTCTGCTTGAATCAGGCAGTCGTCCAGGTACAGATAAATTTGAATTCCTTTCTGTATGCAAAATGCAAGAACTGGTGCCAGGCACTTTGTGAAAACCCTGGGCACAGTAGATAAGCCAAAGGGCAGTGCAGAGAATTGATAGCGCATTGAACCTGCTACGAATCTGAGGTATCTTCTGCAGTTTTGTCTGATAGGGACATGCAGGTATGCCTCCTTGAGGTCCAAGGTCATGAGCCAAGCTTACTTGCCCAGCATGGGAAGAAGCTGCTGTAGTGTCAACATTTTGAATTTCAGAACATCCAGGTAAGTATTTAGAGAAGAAGGATCCAGAATGGGCCTCCAGGCTTTGTCCTTTCTGGGAACCAGAAGGAGTCTTGAATAAAATCCTTGTCCTTGCTCTTGTGGTGGTACCTCTTGAATAGCTCTCATTTCCATAAGTGCTGTAATTTGCTTTTGAGCCTCTGCCCATTGATTTGGTGGCAGATTTGGCATTCCTTTTAACCTTGGCAGAGTGTGAAAGTGGAACCTGTAACCTTGAGATACAATGTTGAGAACCCATTTGTCTTTGGGGATCCAATGCCAGTTGTGATAGAAAAGTGCTAGTTTTCCTCCCAAGGGGGCTGCCAACAGAGAGTTGTTTGGCAGCTGTAATGGGAAGTCATTGAGGCTGCTTTTTATATGGTTGGGGCCTGTCTTCCCCTTCTTTCTGGCCTGGTGCACCCCATTGTCGAGGCCTGTAAGGACCTTGTGGTTGGCCTCTACCTCTCAGATGTCTGTATCTGCCCCTTTGGGGTCTTGTCTGTAGCCGGAAAGGACCAGTTCTTTGTTGGCCAATTTCTGCTAAATCTTGGTGGCTGAACCTGTAAGAAATCCTTTACTGTTTGCATAGATTTGGCCTTATCCTCCATTTTCTTTAATACCTCTTCTGCCTTAACTCCAAATAACACATCCTGCTGTAAAGGTGCATCCAATAATTTTGCTTTAACATGATCTGGTAACGTATGCTCTTTTAACCAAGCATGTCTTCTAATGACAGAGCCTGTAACTGCTGCTCTACAGGAGGCCTCTAAAGAATCAAAACCACATTGCAAAGTATGCTTTCCCACTTGTTCAGCTGCATGCAATAAATCCTGCATTTCTTTATAATTAGAAGGATCTGAATCTGGAAGCATTTTCTGTTTTAACAGACATCAAAAATTGTTGATATTTTAGCATGTGAAACTGGCAATTTAAGGCTCTCATTGCTATGGTTGCAGACGTATATACTTTCTTTCCCCATCTGTCCAATGCTCTGGAATCTCTGTCAGAGGGGACTGGATTTTTTGCTGATAAGGCCTTAATCCCTTTGGGTCCCTGAGAAATAGTTTCAGGGTCAGCAACAGGGCTTTTATACAAAAATTTGTGTGAGTCAGAGACTCTGTAGTATCAGTCAGGTTTAACTGGGGCTGGAGGTAAGGAGTCAGGGTTTAAGCTGGATTCAGTAAACGCATCATCCACAATGTCTAACACTGACAGAATAGCAAGGGGTCTGTGTTGAGGTAATAAAAGGAAGTCTCTGAGCCTTTTCTTGGATTCAGAGTAATCCTGGCCCTCCTATTGGAAATGCTCCCTCATGGTATGTAAGGTTTCCCCAAAGGAGTAGTCCTCAGGCAGAGAGGCTGATGGAATTGATTCCTCAGCATCAGAGTCCTCATAAGGGTGTAAAGAATATCTTAGGTCTGAGGATGAATCTGAAGAAATGGACACCTGGTTGGAGGAGTCATAGTCTGCATCCTGTCTGGGCCTTTTATCAGGAAGGGGATGGGACCCCCTGATCAGAGTGATTAGGTCTTCGGCCATTTTGAGCATTTGTTTCTTAGGCATGGAGGCCTGTCCTGGCAAATGCTGTATTTGTTTCCTTGTTTTTAAAGGAGGCTTAGACTTAGTAGTGGGCTTAATGATTAACTGAGTAGGTCTGAAAACACCCTCTGAAGCTTCGGGTTGCTCAGCTACTCCGGATCCCTCTGAAGGGTTAGCGTCGGTAGGCTGAAAAACTTGTGCATGCGAAGGCCCAGCCATCTCCACGTGGGAGTTGGAGGCGGCCTGTAGTTCTGCAGAAGCAGTCGTCAGGGGCTGCGAAGGCACCTCGCTGAAAACCCGAGATCTGGCGACCAGCCTAGAAGAGGCTTTGTCATCAGGTTTGGGCCTTGGATGCCTGTCCTTGTCTTTGTGTTTTTTATGTATTCCGGTTGTCGGATGTTCTGATGGCATGGTGTAATTAAACTTTCTGCCAAAATAATGTTGGGTAAAATCAAACCGACGTTTAATAGTGCGTTTGTTAAACCTAGCACAAAATCGACAACCAGTGATGTCGTGGCCTGGGCCTAGGCATGGGATACAGTAGGAATGGAAATCCTTATGAGGTATTTGCTTCCCACAAGAAATACAGTTATTAACTTTTACTGACATCGGTCTGAGGCAAGAAAAAGTTTCCCCAACGGGGTACTTAGTTTTGTAGAAGACTTCAGTTCTGGATTCGGAATGAAAATCTCAGGAGTCGGCCGACTGGCACTTGCGAACTGCTTTTGCTTCGGGCACCACGCGGCAAGAAAGACTGAAGAAAATGGCATCAGCTGCATCTTATATACCCCTGTCACACTGACGCCAGGGAGGAGGCGACAGCAGCCAACGCCGGACCGGGACTTTGGAACTCAGGCCGACTGGGGAACCACCTGACGGCAGGATAACCCAAGTGTAATGACTGCAGCAGTGTAACACGATGAACATCACTGCCTTTTTTGAGCCCAGTCTAATATATACGCCATACGAATGAATAATGCAATTTTTTTAAGGAAATATGTATATCAGTAATATATTATGCAGCAAGATACTTGGCACATCATTTTCTATATCATATACTGTTATATATTTTAATACCATGTACAGAAAATATTGTTTTGGGACTTCTCTTGAAAAAGTGCTTCTACTTCATCCACCATGTTTCCCTCTGTTGTTTCTTTAGGCGCAGCAATAATCATCTTCAACACAACACTATGCATCAATGTCTACTTCCTCTACACTTGGCTTTCCTTTCAGTGTACTTCTACACAGTTCATTACATTAATGTTTGTGACTGCATACAATACCTTCATCATGACAAGTTAAAAATTACATGCCCTCAATGTGCCGATGATGTATACTGAACAGAAACCTAAAACAAAAGTGTCCATGGACACGTGGCTGTAACTGGAAATTCAAACACCAAGCTTCCATACTGAAACAATCTCATAACTAGGTGTATATTTTTATGTTACATATCCCAGTTACATAAAGAGATTCAGCATATGCAGTACCTTTCTTATGTCTGAAGGATTTCATTATGTGCATGTTACTGTAATAACCATGCACCAGTTTGGCCACAGTTACCTTCTCTGTTGGCAGTTTTGCTGTTTGTTCCATTAAGTGTCTTAAGGTATAACAAACACTTTGAATTCTGACTAATCCAGCCCTAAAAATATTACAGCACCAAGCATTAAATGGTATATTATTGTATGAACATATGGTAATGACTGTGTGATATACTCCCTGTGTGAAATACGGTAGTGCTACATTCAATGCTGTTCAGTATTTGTTTTACATAATACATTGCTGGAAAAGAATGGGGCAAACATTAAACATGTTAAACACAATGCTTGCAAACTTGGATTAAAACATTTCATACGTGTGACATGCATATCCATACTAACCCATACTTGGTACATTTTAAACAAACCATGGTTTACAAGATGGCTACTGGGTATTCATTACTTGGACTGCCATATGTTAAGAAATGATCAGCATTCTGCGGATGAAATGTTTACACATTTTCCTCTTTAAATTATACAGTTTCACATTACCTAGCCAATCCTTTGGAAATGAGCATTATTAATTTGAAATACCTGGACTGTAAACCTCTAATTACAAATCTACTACCACAAGGAGACAAAAGAAACAGAAACTGCCATTTATTTGCTCTACACCAACATTAGAAGAACATTGGAAGACTACACTGGACCACTACAAACAGGTGAGTGTGACATGTTATTTTTACCTTTTATGGCAAGCAGTAATATGCTCAGTGCATACATATTGCTTTGGCTGACCAGCATACCTCATTTCATATAACAAATACCTACATGTTTCCTCTGCTGCTAAGTGCGTTCCAGCCATACCCACAGCATACATGCTGTCTCCTACAGGCAGACATCTATCATACTGAAGCTTGCAGTACTGCTTATTCATTGTTGATATAGTCTTGCCACTGCACGTCTTTCTACAGTAGTACAGTTTTGGTGTCACAGCTGGAAAGGAATGAAGAGAAACCGATGCTTTGCTATGCATGCTGGGTTTATCACTGCATGGATTAAGCAACATGTGTTTATTAACATATCAGATAGGCTTGTGCACAACTGCTTTGGGGCAATATCCAAGGAATGTACTTAACTGAACATGGGAAGATTTCACACTAAAACGTACTAATTTTTGATGTTAGTATTCAACTTTCAGTGTGAATTTTAAGTACAGTTGAGAATGGCATTCTTTACTTTGTGGATGTACTATTTATGTTTACATTGATATGATTTTCAACAACAGGTGCTGATGCCACTTAGAAGGATTTATAATCAAAACAAATGAATGCATTTTGTTTTACTTATTTAATTAACAGTGGAGGCCCAAGCTGCAAGGTACCATGTGTAATGCATTCCATGTTCCATTACAAATTTTAATAATGCAGTTAACATTTGTATTTCTATTGACAAACATTACTTTACAGCCATTGTATTGAGATATGACAGAGAAGAGATTATAAGACAGGTCAGAGTAATTGTGTAAATACAATAGAGTGAGGTATTAGAGGAGATTTGACTATTCCGGCCACGGTGGTGCAGCTATTAGCGTCATCACCTCACAGCAAGAGGTTCTCCCATTCAATTCTTGGCTGGAGCACCTTGTGTGTGGAGTGTGCATATCCTCACCACGGTCAAGTGATATTTAAAGACATGCAGGAAGGTGAGTGCATGAATGGGTGTGCCTTCTTTGAAGGTCGGGCTGGCAACTCGGAACCGTAAAAATCCACTGCCAATGATTAGCGGACCGGAGTTCTGTTGTGGCGACCTCTAACCAGGAAAAGCCAAAAGACTAAGCACGTTTGACTGTTAATAGACAAGTAGTGATGGAATATAAATTTGGGTGTGCTTATTAGAAGTAGCTATAGCAGTTTTAGAAATACAATAAAATGAGGTGATAGAAGGGGATAAGCAGGCAGACTGATTCAGTACTTTAAAGGCAGGTATAACAAAGGTGATGGAGGGTATTGGAGAGCTGTGTCCTGAATGAGGAGTAGGGGACAAAGCCAAGAGGCAGAGGAACTCTTAATAATGGCTTTGAAATGATGAATGTGTGCAACAGACCTGACTGATATAGGAATGCAATTCCAAATTCTAGCTACAGTACTGGAACAGAGACTGACCCAGCAGCAGTTTGTGGTTTATAGATGGTATGCTTTTGCTCATTTATTGCATAATAGGGGCAGTTTGGAAGACAGTATTGGAGTAGGGGTCTAATTGCTGTGCAAACGGATGGTATATAGGTTCATAGGTGTGTACTAAGCTAATGGCCCTGGGGCCTTTACAAACCTACCATAGGATTACCCTGGCATAGTACCACCCGACCTTTGTTCCCAGTGCCTCTGTCGAGTAGAGCCACTGGTGTTATCCCCGGGGTGAATTTTCTGTTTCCCATCCACTCATCAAGATTTCTCGAAGAGGGTCAGTGAGGTGCTCTGCTTGACATGTATGGGAAGTCTGTTCCATAGCATGGACAGTCTTTGGGTTATGAACCTGTCCCTCAGCATGTTCTGTTAATTGTAGTAATGAGGTTGAGGTCTTTGGAGTGTGTGGTCCAGTGGGATTGGGATTTCTTTAGATGTAGTATTTCTAACAGAGTTGGGCCAAACATGGCTTTGTAAGTCAAGCAGAGATTGCCTCTAAGTAGGCGATATGAGACAGAGAATAGTTGGGAGTTTTTTGAGTCTGTCCATATAGAACAAGTGTTTAAGGCCTAGGATCCTCTTTGTGAGGTACTTTTGCAGCCTCTCCAGTTGTTGCAGGTGTCTAGTGAGGTACATGCCAAATGGGGCATTGTACTCGATGATTGGCTTAATGAGGGAAGAGTAGAGGGAGGCAATGACCTCTTTCTTCCTGCATGCAAAACCCTTAGTAATGAGATGTGCCACATAGAAGGACTTTCTCACCACAGTGGCAATGTGGTGATCAAAAGAGGTTGCTGTCAACCTGTGTTCCCAGATCTCTTATAACATCTTCTGTGTACAATTGACTACCATCAATGTGGCAATTCATGGGAACCGGGTTTTTCCAAAAGGGGATGACAACACATTTTTTGGCATTGAGCTTAAGGCCATGGTTCTGACACCAGTCGTTGGTCATAGTGAGGCCATTCTGTAGGATGTCAACATCACTTGGGGAGTTAAAAATAGCTCCCAACTTGCAATAGTCTATGAACTTTGTCAGCCAGAGTCCCTTCATGTTGGCCTGGACTTCAGAGAAGTAGATACCAAACAGGACCCAAGACTGAACCCTGTGGGACTCCAGTCATGACTAATCGGCAGTCTGAGTTGGAGTCAGCGACTTTCACACTGTGGGTTCTATCTGTAAGCCAGTTTGCAACCCACCTAGTGATATAGGGGTTGATGCCAAGCTTAGTGAGTTTTTCTATGTTTCCTGAGTGGGGAATGGTATCAAAAGCCTTGGCCAGATCAAGGTGGGCTGTGTGAACCACCTTGCCTTCATCTGCAGCTCTGGTGACTGACTCAAAGAAGTCGACCAAGTTGAGCAGGTTTGATCTACCCTTCACAAAACCAAACTGTGTGGGATCCAGAGTTTGGAGATTCCCTATATCCTTGTTAATTAGGTCCATGATGATGCGCTGAACAGCTTTGCATATCAGACTCATCAGGCTAATGGGGCGATAGTTCTCAGGGTATAAAGTCACTCCTCCTTTGTGGAGAGGGATAACTGTAGCAGTTCACCATTCGGCAGGGACAAAGCCTGAGGTGAGGCTGTGATTGAACAGAGCAGACAGGTGAGGTGCCAGTTCACTCTGTAGTTCATGTAGAACACAACCAGTGATACTGTCAGGTCCAACAGAAGCTGTATTCTTGGCCTTGGACAGTGCTGTTTTAACTTGTGCAGCAGTAATACTGGGTGTCTAGCAATCTACTGGTATTGTGATTGGTCCTGGGGGGGGGGGGGTAAAGTTGGCACTGAATCTGTCGGCTAGTATACTAGCAATATATGTTGGCTCACTATAGGAGGTACCATTGTGCAGTAGCTCAGAGCAAATCTGGGTATTGCTGTGGAGATTCTTTACATAACTATAGAAGTCCTTGTGGTTGTCTTTACTATCTTCTGCAATTCTGTTTTTATACCTAGCTTTAGAGGATTTGATGAGGGATCTCAACTTTATGTTGAAGCAGATAAGGGAGTTTTTCCAGTCTTGGGACTTCACCTTATTCCGCAACAGTTTGTTTATGGCAGGGGACCACCAGATTGGCTTCATTTTTTTGGAGGAGAGTATCTTGGTTCTATTAGGTATGGTGAGATCCATGCATTTGTTTATGTGTTTGTACAGTGCATTGGTGTACGATTCTGCAGTCATGCAACTATTCTCCATTTGCATGGGTGCCGTGAAGTTAGCCACCCAAGTTAGCTTTGGAGAAGTTTTTCATGGTGGTTACCTTTGCTGAGGGGGGGGTGGTAGGAGGGATGTGGATTTCCAAGGTGATTAGTTTGTGGTCTGATCTAAACAGGGAGGAGCTGACTATTGGTGTACAGCAATGGTCGCCCATGTTAGTAATGACCAGGTCAAGGATGTTGCTACCTCTAGTGGGAAAAAAAAAACACAAGAGACTGGAGAAACGATCATCATCCAGGTTTACTATGCTTCTAGTACTTCGGCATAAAGCCTTCCAGGAAATAATTTCTCATAAGGATGGTACAAATTACATACATTTCACTACACCAATTAATCAATTATACAATAATTAATTGTTCAGTGAGTCACAGTAATTTAAAATGCATAAACATTAGATAGTAACACTAATATATACTTAGGCAATATCTGATAAAACTACCTCTAGTGCGGATAAGAATGAGCTGGTCCAGGGCATTGGAATTAATGAACTCCAGGAAACATTGGGCAACTGTATTGGTAAATGAGTAGTTTACCCAGTAAATGGAGGGGTTGTTGAAGTTGCCTAGTAAGAGAGTGTTAGGTTGGACCCTAATATTCTCCAAGGTGCTTAGGAAGTTGAGTGCGAGTCTTGGGACATGGTTTGGGACCTATAGCAGGCTACAACCTGAATTTCTGTCTTACCCAGTGTTAGCTACACCTGAAGTATCTCTGATGTGTTATGTTGGGCTACCAGTCTGGAGGTGTGAATATGGAGACACCACCGCCTTCGGTCTAAGTTCTGGGGCCAAAAGGTGTGGAATGACTTATAGCCTGGTATTGCAGAGGTGGTTTCTGCTTCCTTGAACCAGGTCTCTGTTACAGCACAAATGTCGATGTTTTCCATTTTAAGGAGTGCCTTGAGCAAGTGCATTTTGAGATTTAGACTTCTACCATTGAGCAACATGACCCTCAGATTGCATTTGTTTGTAGGTGTTATGGTGGTAATTTGGTCTTTGGAACACCGCCTAAAAAAGGCATTATAGGGGTGGCAAGAGCCTTGGCCAGTACCTGGAAGCCCAGGGGTGATAGATGCAGGCTATATCTGGCAAAGCATCAAGGTATGTCAATCATGTCATCCCAGGCAGACAGATACTGGATTCCCTTAGAATGACATCAGAAACTTAGCCAATTGTTGGACTCAATCATTTTCTGCTTGTACTGTGGTATCATTCTGGGTGATGGTAGGATGCTCCTCAGGGCTGGAGTCATACCCACCTGGGCTACATAATCTGAGAGCTCCTCCATGTCTCTTTTCATGTAATCCAGGGAGGTACGTCTCAGGTCATTCATACCCACATGTACAATGACGGAGTCATATTTGTACCTGTTGTTGAGTGACTGAGTGACCTGAGTGCATGTTATGTGTTGGATCCTGGCACCTGACAGGCAGCTGACTGTTACTTTCTCCTTATTCAACCTAGTGAGTGGGACATCAGTGTGCCTCACTATCAAGTCACCTATGACTAGTGTGCTGGGCATGCTGCTTTGCCTTAGGGGCTTTGGTTGAGTGGCACATGGTTTAGGAGATTTATGTGTCTTGTGATTAGTGTTGTGTTGTGTTGTGGTGGTCGACTGCATTTCTACCTCGGAGGGCTCTGCTGCTTTGGTAGATTTTTATTGAGAGCCTCCACGAAGGTGGGTATGTGGTTTGTGTTTTTATCTGAAAGCAGTGCTGATGTGTGTTCCGGAGGGCTATGTGTTCCATATGGTGTAGTGCAAGTGTTGACCTTCTCCTCATGACCAGCTATTCTGGTCTTGGCTGGAGAGTGTGTGGCTTCCAATTTGGATATTTAAGTGCATCTCTCGCAAGTCTGAGTGTTGGAAGGTAAGAGGGGAGGGTTGTCGGTGTACATGAGGCAGTTGCTACATTGCCTCAGGATGCCCAAGTTCACCACGTTAATAGGAGAAAGCACAGGGAACTGACCTTTAGACATGCCTGGTGGGGTGGGCATTGATATTAAGTACTAGATCTGTTTCCTTGCAGAACGTTTAGTGCTGGTAGCACTTGTGTGCTGCAATAATCGCTACAAGAAGTCTGGTAAAGTGCTAGACTAATAAGCTAGTATAAGTGCAGAAGAGGAGAGAACTAGTTGATCTAAGGGAAAAACTGAAGAGCAAGTTTTGGCACCACTGAGAAGCTTGCAAACAGTCATGGATACAGCAAGTCTTTATCTGGGCTAGACTAGTTACAGGAAAGGGGGGGGGGCAAGCGCAAACACAGGCTTTTAAGCCAGAAACTTGAAAGAGATGGAATTGCCCAAAAGGCCAATAAACCACAAATCTGGGCCAGAAAACCCTCCTCTTGTTGTAGATAGGCTACCTAGTGCTTACCACTCCCACTGATAAGCTAGAAGGTTTCCCCCAAACAAAGAAAGGCTTGGAGCAGCTCAAGAGCTTACAAACAGTCCTAGATACAGCAAATCTGTAACTTGACTAGACTAGTTACAGGAAAGGGGGGATACAAGTGCAAATGCGGGCTTTTAAATCAGAAAGTTGAGAGACATGGAAAAACTGCCCAAACGGTCAATAACTACAATTTCTGGGCCCAGAAACCACTCCTTATTTGGTAGTTATAGTGGGAGTGGTAAGCACTAGGTAACCTGATAAGCTAGAAGGCTTCCCTCCAACACAGAAAGGCTTGGGGGGGCTCAGGAGCTTACAAGCATTCCTGGATACAGCAAATCTGTATCTGGACTAGACTAGTTACAGGAAAGGGGAGAAACAAGGTTTGACATTTTTTTTTTGTTAAGTAAAGTGGAAAATGAGAAAGGTTGGAACAGAAGTTAATTCAAGGTTAAGAATCTAAGTGGGTTTGCCTTCACAAATCTTCTCTCTCTGTTAGGTAGAATGAACTAATGACACTAGACTGGGAGGAGTGTCCCAGATCAAATATGCAGTATGGGCAAGCAACTGCAAAGCCTGATAAATACAAGCACAGCCTTTTACAGACACATGGTTTATATACCAGACAGGATGGAAGAACCAAGAAGATCGAATTGCTGCTCAGTCCTACTAGCCCCTGCTATTATCCAATCACTCGTGCTACAGGAGGTCAAGAAACCCTGTTACTCTCAATAATAATGAAGACTACAAACTATCAGTAGAAAATGGCTGCCAAAAACACAGGAAACTCAAACAAAATTACCAGGCCTGGACAACAGCAGACCTCTATCAAGATTATGCCCCCTGAGCAGAACACAGAAACCTCACAATAAATGCATAGAAAGAGCACTCACAAAGCGAAAATACAAGTCTCGGTATGAAAATGTAGTTTACAGTTTAGTAATTAAATAAAAATGCAATTATAGTAAAGCACACTATTACAGCTACTAGATGCAGCCACTAAATGAAAGTTTTAAATAGATAAAGGAGCAAGGAGACTCTAGAGAATGATTTTAACTGCAAACAAATCAGTTATATGATACCTGACGAACACAGAAACCTCAAAAAATCAAAAATGCACAGAAAAGCACGGAGAGAGCACTCACAAACAGAAAATGCAACCCTCAGTATGAAAAAGCAGTTTACAGTTAAGTAATACAGTAAACATGCAACTAGAGTAATGAAACTAACAATAGTAGCAATGAAAAATACAGTTAAACAGTGCAAAATATAGTAGATTAACTGTATAACACAAATATAAGTGTTACAGAAATGCAATTCAATGAATAGGTGTAAGAAATAACTTATCTCGCTCTTGGAATCTTAAGGAATTTCTGTTTAGTCTCAGGAATGAATCACAATCCACAGCCTGATTATTTTGTGCATTTAGGGGAGCTGAGTATAAGATACATGTTGAGCAAGCTCAAAACAGTTGTGTTTTTTTAGTGCTAAACACTGGAGGGTCTGATATGTTTTTCTGCAAGCAAAACTGCCAGTTTTGTTATAGCACTATTCAAGTTTAGAACTAAGTAAGGCTTATATGTATGTCATGATAGGGAATTCATATAGGAGAGAGGGTAAGTGGCAGCTAGAATAACCTTGGTTGAGTTTGTAAAGAATTTCTAGATTGTGTGTAGGGTGCCTAGTTTTGGATGGGTTTTCTTGATGCAGCTGCAGATATACAAATCCAGTTTAATACTGTGTTGACTGTCAGGCCAAATAGTTTTGCATGCATGTGTGTGGGTGGGGGGGGGGACTTCAATGGTGTTACTATTTAAGGAGGGAATGTGACTGTTTTTTTCCCAAATGGGATTTTTGGAAAAAGAGACAATTTAAATTGGAATATAGTAGCCAGGTGATCATTCTGTAGCCAACTTTAAACAGAATTAAAGGCTTCATGAGTACTCTGAAGATGCACTAGATTGTCAGAAATGTATATTGGTATTTTTACCAAAACTCAGCAGTTTGCAGTTATTCAGTGCTACGATTGTAATAACTTACTTCACTTTGTAAGCGTAAGAATCTTACAGTACTGAGATGCCAGTTAAATGCTATTTGCGATAGTATCACTGCAGACAGCTTACTATTATTGTTTAGCTTTTATTTATTGCCATTTCCCATTATCTGCTCACAGTGGGAGACAACCCCCCCCCAAGTACTTCCATCAAAAAGTGAACAAGCCATAGCAGCTGATTAGAAATCAGCTGTTGGAGTAATCATTGTGAAAATGGACCTATCCACATAGTGATGCAATGCTGAATCGTGGATATTTTGTATATTTAAGTATCAGAGGGGTATAATGACTTTGTGATCATGCATTAGTGCTTGATCAATAGTCTGTTGAGTAAATGAGTGTTTCATGAAACATTATAGTCTTGTTGACAGAACAGATGCTTCCATATGTTGTGGAAACGCACCTATGCTGTGTCTGCAGTGCCTTCTCCAAGTAGCATCTCCTTTTGTTTGCCTAAAGAATAGCATAGGAAAAGGACTACTTATGATTATTTTCTTCTTTACATCTACATGCTGTTAAATGTATGTGGATATCAGCCAAAACACATGCTTTAAATGATCCTGCATTGTTGATCCATTATACTTGGTATTACAGCTGAACCTTCATATGCATGCAGTTAGACTTCACAGACTCCAATCACAGTGGATTAGGCAGCGATGATTTCATTTCGTAAACTGCAATAGTTAACACATCAATTCTGGTCTTTCACAATGATCAAGTCTGGATACCTATTTCAAATTTTTCTAGTTATAAATATTGCATGTATTTGAAATACTGCTGGTAATACTTTGTTTACGCTTACTTTTAAAGGGAGATGACCACTTTATCTTTCAAAAAAGACAGCTTATTCAGTATACAAAAAAATGAACATTCCAGCAAAACTCATTTATCATGTTATGACTTTTCTGGATGATTATAAGGTATGCAGTTATCCTTTACCGTTTTTGTCACTGTTTCTGCAGCAACAAGCATAGGGAATGCAGGCACAGTTGTTTGTGTATTTTCTGCACATGTACATTGCAAATGTCCACTTCAGTACGGTAACTGTATTCACAAGTACCGCAGTATAAATGACATGTGAAAATATTACTTGTATAACTTACAAAATGTTAAAATTGTACATTTACATGTTGCAGACCCTCATACACTGCTAAATGGACTTGGAGCAGATTGCATGGAACATGATCTAAGAAGGCATCTTAGTCATGAAGGGTACGTTATTATTTTCAACTGCAGTGTAGACATAACAACCCCTTGGGCTGGAGGGCATCATGTTGAAGCATTGTATATTATTTTAGGGGGCAATACTTTCCATCTATTAAGTAACCCATCAGCAGTCATGAACATGTTCATTAGAAGATATTCCCAACAAACTCTAGAACTTAAACTATGTCAATCCACTACTATTGGATTATTTTTACAGTAAACATTTTTATGTTGTTACTGTAAAGATATACAGCCAAAGGCTGTGAAAGTATGCATGACATACAGAGCATGAGAGTACAGATCATAAGTAACGTTACAGAACAAAAGGATTATGTAGTCCTTGTGCAACTTAGGCGAGTGTAACAAAAGTAGGTTTTGTACAGTGATTATGCATGAGGTGAGACTTGACAGATGAAACAGTATGTCTCACCAAATAATCGCTAGATTTTGCAAGCATTTGGTGCTCCTTTGTCATACAATGGTCCTTGTGTACAGAATGAAAGACTAAGGCAATGGCGGGTTGCTGATGATTACTAATAATGAGGATTAATGAAAGATGTACAGATATTTTTCAATCTGCATATTGTTTTAATTATCATTACTAGTAACAAACGTACTGCGACAACACTGTCCTCCATTTTCATGTTGTTATATTACGTATTACTAGTAATGAATATATTTCAGTTGGTGCACTGTAATGGGAAAATGGATGACTTCTTTACTGTAAAGCGGATGTTTGAAGAGGTACCCATAGAATGGGATATCGCGAATGTAGGGAAGAGCACAGCTCTGAAAATGTTACTGCTGCAGTGTTTTTTTACCCTTTGTATTTTGTAAGAAGACAGTGCATTAAAAGCTAAGTTTGGTTCATGTATACAAGTTTCATAACTGTTAATATTTCATTAGATCAACAGTAACACTGAGAAGAAGTAAATTTTCATCTAAGAAAATGAAGTATGCTCTTGAGCATGATACCAGAAATATCCATGTAGTACATATGTATCTGACAACATTCCCTACCTTCCTGGACCACCTCAATCACACTTGTTTCATATGTTATAAAAATTCTACATGTGCATAAACAAGTGAATGAGTTTACATGTACATATTTTGATACTGTACTTGAACAAGGAATTTCAAAAAGGTGCCTGTTATAGAGTTAAAGATTACAGCTTGTCACTTTCCTGTTAGTTTCATTTTCAGAAGCCAAGAGTTATGAGATTGCATTACACTTAAATGCTCTTTTCCCATGAATGTTGCTCATTTGAGTTTGTGTGCCTGGAGGTTTCCTTTTTCCTTTTCTGTTCTTGTCCTATGTGTGTGTTTCATATGAGTGATATATCCACCATCATCATTTCACATATGAGCTATGATGGACAATGGGATTCAGACAGGTTTAGTACAACGTGGAATCCATATCTTTGAAGGTAGCCTCACCATAGTAAGCATTTACAAATCTTAGACCAGTTTACCTCTGAGGTGTTCCTTTATGGGGGCCTCAGCAAACGGGATAGGATTATGGGTGAATCCACATGCTAATGTGGCTGTCTTGGAGAGTGGCTAATACTAGTTAATCATGTGACACCCTTTTAAACGTCATCTCCCAATTTCCTTATTTTTTTTTTTAAATCACCCAGCTTACTGAAATGTTACACTAAGGAAATGGTAAACACTGTCAAAAGATAATGGGCAGGTACTCACTTCTGTGGCAGAATTACTGGTGCAGGTGACTGTGGCAAGGCTGGGTGGTTGAGGTGTGTTGTATTGCTATTTTTTTTTCTGCCGGGGTTGTCTCAGTAAGATAGATAGAGAGAGATGATGTCAACATTGTATTTATGTGTGTGCGTTTGAACATGTGAGTGGGAATATGGGTATTTCCATGACTGTGTGCTAGCACTGTGGAGCTTCCTAGTGTGTGTGCATGTGTAGTTGCACTACACTGTTCAATGCAGACATAGTGATTACCTACTAATGATGACTTGCCATGTCTCTGATTCAGAATTTCTTTCCACTGAGCTAACTTGTGAACACACATTAACGAATGCAGAGAAGAATTCTGTGAATGTCAGGGAGAGGGGACATTCACTCATTTATTTTCATCTGGTGCAATGAGCAGACATGAAAAAAATTGACCATTTTTATGCTCAGCCCAGGAGAGTACAATAAGCAAGAACACAAAGCTAGCATTTTCAAATGAATGCATGCACAATGATGAATAGTGAAGTGGAACTCATAATCAGGCAGCATGGTAACTAGCAGTTCAACTATAATTTAAAGAATGACCATAACAGAAATAAGTACAACTATTAGCACTGAAACCTTAAAGGACAACGGGATATTATTTCTAAATGTTCAACATGCCAGCACTTTTCCTCCCTATTACATGATCTTGCTTAAAAAAGTGTTTGTTGCAGCTTAAAAAAATATAAAATCAACTGTTTCTTACTCTACTATCAAAGTTTCACTTTTGAAAACAAGCTATTGCGCTGTAGAAAAGATTGCTGTTGTCTCAAACTGTGACGTCAAGTCTGCCACAGATCAGCAGTAGTTGTCTGGAAGTTCCCTACCTTGTACTGACATCAGCACTACCATATTTACATGAAAGAGAAAATGAATCAAAGGCCCACCCGCAATGTGAGGTCAGTGCTATGTTGTCATCCCACACCCATAAGCTGCTACAAACTAGCAGCATGTTGAGTGGAACTACCTTTCTTTGCTACAGTATCCTGCAGACTGTACCCTACTGATGGACTAGAACACGTTTTGCTCAACCAGTATCATCTCCTACAATCAATTTGTTTGCTTTTAATATGAGTTTTAAAACTCTGATTGTACTTCTACACTCCTTCTTGAGCCTTGATTTCTTGGGACCAACACATTTTCAGTAACTATATTCAGTTCTCCTGATACACCAGTACATTTTCCTTGCTGCTACCAAGCTACAGCCAGTTAATGTTTGCTTGTGCCATTTCTCTTTATTTAGTCTACTAGCACAGTGTGCTGCAATCTAATGTTCTCAATGGCTTTTTACTATTTTTTTTGCACAGAAGCACATGGTACGCTGCGAGTGGAGCAAGCATATAAAATAAACCTGTATTCCGTCAGACATAGCAAAGTATTTCATCTATTTTAAGTGTATACGACTTCCAATGTTACAAATTGCATGCAGCTTCCAAATTGAGCCAAGTTAACGGCTTGTGGTTTTTAGATGTGTGCAGAATGTCTTAATTACTGCCTCATGTCTTGGGTCGATTTTTGTTAACAGTTTTGTATCTGTCAAAATGAGTGGCACTTGAAATTATAAGTCATTGTTTGACATTTTAGCTTCAGTCTTCATAGCCTATAGTACATTTATCTCAATGCCAAACACATGTCATCTATCAAGTTAAGCAGTCTCTATTGTTGGTGGTTTTGTCTGCACTATTTATAGCTTTGTCCAGAGTTCTTGCTCTAAGAGGTTGTGACGTATCCTTGTGCTTTCCAATGCTTTCTGCAGTTTCTTTTGACTACACTGAGAAGACACCTGCTCGTTTCCATTGGAAAGCACTGAAAGTGTGCACGTGTGTTTGCTTGCAATCTTGGACTTTGTCTCCCCTAGTATTTATGGCTTTTGTATGGTGGTGCAGCAGTAGCATTGTCGCCTCACAGCAAGAGGTTCTCCCATTGGATTCTTGGCCTGAGTGCCTTCTGTGTGGAGTCCGCATGTCCTCCTTGCGGTCAACTGGCATTCGAAAGACATGTGTGAATATGTGTGCCTTTGTTGAAGGTTGGGCATCAGGTTGGCACCTCAGCACTGTAAAAATCTACTGCCAATCATTCGCGGACCGGAGTTCCGCTGTGGCAACCCCTAACCGGGAAAAGCTGAAAGAAAAACAACAACAACAAGTATTTATGGCTTTGTCTAGAGCTCCATTGTCATGTAAGACTATGCAATGATAAATGTCTTCTCATAGCTGTAGACTTAATTCCCTGTCTGGTATTTTTTTGTCAGTATGCCAATGTGGTATTGTGATAATGTCTTTTTTTTTCCATTGATTTACAGTTCTGTTTCACAACTGAAGACATTAAATTAAAAAAAAAAGAAATTGAGCAGACTAAATATAGACAAAGAGTAAACATATGCAAACTGTTGCTTCTGATGGAAGCACACTGATCAGTTCTGCCCACTTCAGCTACAACTTCATTCAATTATATGACTTTACTAAGCAGGTGAGTCTTCCTACCAGAGTGTGAGTGTGTGTGTGTGTGTGTGTGTGTGTGTGTGTGTGTGTGTGTGTGTGTGTGTATATATATATATATATATATATATATATATATATAGATACACACACACACACACACACACACACACACGCGTATATGTATAGATATATATTATTTCTAGAAACTACAAGCTTGCAGTTTTACATATATAGAGTGTGTTTTGCTTTCTACAGGTGACAAGTTTTAATCAATTGGGAAAATTTTGCAGTTACAAGACAGTGGCCTCTACCTTCACATAAGTAAACTGCATTAATAGCAGATGACCTATGGGCCACTGGGAGGATTATAATATAATATAACTATGGAAAATCTGATTGCAAGTTAAACAGTGCTAAGCACTGGTCTTTTGCTCAGTTTTAATAACTATTAAAAATTTCATAGACTTAAGCACTTGAAAGTCTTATTGTGTTTGTTATTTATTTTACATTTGTTTCCTGGGAATGTATGACTGGACGAACAGTCACTTTTCAGTGGAGGCACGGAGAGAAAAGCTCCACATTACTACAACAGACAGATGTACATAGATATGGAGTCACTTGTTAAAATGATTGTATATATATATATATATATATATATATATATATATATATAAAACATACACACACACACACACACACACACACACACACACACACACACACACACACACACACACACACACACACAATCAGAAACAAAACAATGTTATGGTTAGAATAGATTCAAAATATATTGTGTCTAGAGTTAATTACAATCATATTGCCACAGGTTTTAAATAAAGACAATGCTTAACAGAGTGAATATATGGCTACATTCTATAATTTCTTATCTACAGACTTTTAACCAGGAGGTTACAGTAAATATGTTATTCTGTGGACAAAATAGCATGACAAGGAAGAGCTCAACATATAACCCTGAGTGGTGGCAATAGTGGACTATACTAGAGTGTTTTGAACAACTATGGAAATAGCAGACAAGGCCAGGGTATAGTAGGAACTATGACAGGCAAGACCTGATAAGAGCGAGGGAGAGTAAGATGAGAGGAAACAATGAATTTTAACAAGGGCTAGTACAAGAGCATAGCCATGTATTAGCTAGGTGGGTTTTGAGTATTTTTTTAAAGTTTATACTGATAGTACTAGATCTTATATTTAAAGGCAGTGAGTTCCTGATTTTGGCTATGTAATTCAAATAAAGGGAATCACCTGCTGCATTATTAGCTTTGGTTATATTTAGTAATGATTTATTACTAGAATGTAAGACATGATTACTAGAATAAGGGTGAAGTAGGTCTTAAGGGGAGTTTTTTTTAGGTTGGTTTAGTAGTCTATCGGCCATAGTAAGTTGGTTATAAGATAGTGGATGAGGTAGTTCTATCCAGTTGAGTTGTTTTATTGCTAACAAATGATGAGATCTATAGGTAGAATCTTTGGTGAACTTAGCAGTTTTATTATAGCAAGTGTCTAGATTTCCTAAATCCGATTTCTTTAGGTTTGTGGGAATGGGTGAGGCATAAAGGTATGTAGAGACCAGGTGCGTTCTTGCAATGGTGACTTTTGTGGTATTGGTTCTCATTGTTTATTTCTATATATCATAGCTTCACATCAGGCTTTGTACCCACTGAATGGCGCACCGCGACGGTTATCCCACTCCACAAAGGGGGAGCCATGACAGACCCCGGGAACTACCGCCCCATTAGCCTGACGAGCCTGGTCTGCAAGGCCATGGAATGTATCATCGTGGAACTCATAAACAAAGACACTGGCAATCTCCAAACTCTGGACCCTACCCAGTTTGAATTTGTAAAAGCAGATCATGTCTCCTAAACCTGATTGACTTCTTTGAAGCAGTCACCAAAGCCATAGTTGAGGGTAAAATGGTTCACACAGCTTATCTAGATCTCACCAAGGCTTTTGACACCATCCCCCACTCTGGAATTATAGATAATCTCACTAAACTAGGTATAAATCCCTATGTCACAAGATGGGTTGCCAACTGGCTCATGGACAGAACCCGCACTGTGAAAGTAGCGGATTCCAAATCAGACTTCAGACCAGTGACAAGTGGAGTACCACAGGGTTCAGTCCTGGGTCCTCTCCTGTTTGGTATTTACTTCTCTGAAGTGCAGGCCAACACAGAAGGTCTTTGGCTAACAAAGTTTGCAGATGACTGCACACTAGGAGCCATAATCGAAACTCCTAACGATGTGGACAAACTGCAAAAGGGCCTCACTGAGACAGATACCTGGTGTCAAAGCCATGGCCTGAAGCTCAATACCAAAAAGTGTATTGTCATCTCCTTTGGTAAAAACTCTGTACCCATGAACTACCACATAGCTGGTAGTCTACTTAATGCCGAAAATGTGATAAGAGACCTTGGGACACAGGTGGACAGTAGTCTCTCCTTTGATAATCACATTGCCACAGTGGTCAGGAAATCCTTCTATGTGGCTCATCTCATCACAAAAGGATTCTCATCCAGAAAAAAAGAGGTCATTGTTCCCCTCTACTCATCACTCATTAGACCCATTAAAGAGTACAACGTCCCTTTTGTTATGTACCTCACAAGACATCTACAACAACTGGAAAGACCACAGAAATACCTCACAAAGAGGATTACTGGCCTCAAACAGATGCCCTATGCAGACAGTCTCAAAAAACTACAGCTTTACTCCATCACATATCGCCTACTCAGGGGCGATCTCTGCCTAACATACAAAGCTATGTCAAACCCAGAGCTGTTGGACATGCTCCACTTAAAGAAATCCCAATCCCTCCGAGCTACACGCTCTAGGGACCTAAACTTTGTCACCACAATAAACAGAACATGCTAGAGGGATAAATTCCTGTCCCAGAGGCTTCCCATACTCTGGAACAGGCTAACTATCTATGTCAAACAGAGCTGCTTATTAGCACTCTTCAAGAAAAATCTTGATGATTCGATGGGAAATGGGAAATTCACCCCAGGAATCACTTCTGTGGCTCTGCTCGACAGGGACACAGGAAAATAATTTTCTTGGGTGGCGAAAGCCAGGGTACATTTTTTGGCTAGGCTTATATAGGCCCTAGGGCCAATAGCCCAGTACCTACCTATGAACCTATAGAGTGCCCAGTTTTTTATTTACTTTCTTTATTGTCTGAGTTATATGAATATCAAATTTCATGCTATTATCAATAACACCACCTGGATGTTTAGCTGGGATATGGGAGCAATTGTGATATTATTTGTAGATGAGATATTGAATGATGGGGGGGGGGAGTTGTGGCTTTTGTGTGTTGAAAAAATGAAATCTGAATACTTGATTGGTGTTATGTTATAAATGAAAGCAGTAGTATATGACATGGTCAAGTATGCAGAATACAGTTCTCAGCTGTACATGATCTGAAGAGTGTTCCTGATTCTGTTTGATAATTGGAGCTAAAACAGTGAAAAAGTTGATTCTATGAAAGCATACTAAAGTACATTGTACTGAAACAAACCAATATTATACACTTTGGCTTATTTTCAGGTCATGATGTTGTACAGCAACAAAGAGCATTTTTACAGCTTTAATTCTGAAAGTCTTGCCAGAATTTCCAAGCACACTTCTTTATAGAATATTTCAGGTATTTGAATTTAATATATGTGACCATCCTGATTCCTAAACCACTGTAGATGCAACTTAGAATTCTACCAAATAATGCACACAAATTGCTGAGCTTGCTTACTCATATATTCTGTTCATACCTCTCACCTATAGCTCATTATTAGGTATGTTCATCATTTTGAGTCTTAAAAATTCTATGTTCCACACTGAAAGAGTCTTGGACATATTCATTGCTATTTTTTTATAATAAATACCAAAGGTAAATACTATATGATAATTAATTGAATTAATTAATCAAAAAAGCACATTTTAAACATGAAGATTTACTCTGCACATTGCTGAACGTTCCCCCTGAAGTTATGATTATTATTAAAAAAAGCCTTATGGTTATCTTTCATCTGGGCAGTTATCTTTGCATCAGAGTTTGCTTTGGTAGATTTGACCAGCTCTCTAATTTGTTTGATTAGATTGGTGACTGTCTTTTTGCACTGATTTGTCTGCTGCTTCTTGGCTTTGGAGAGGACTTTTTTCCTTTTAATGAATAGCATATTTAAGCTAGGGGTCCATCAGGGTGGTTTATTTTTTCCAGATCATAGGTTTGACTCTGACAGGTTCTGCTTCCTCTAAGCAACTATCAATATGGCTGTACAGTACTTTTGTGCACAGCTCAGAATAGGCTTCGGAGCCATCTAGGTTCAGAGGGGCTTAGAAGTTTAATAAGCTGTTATTTAGTTTGAGGTAATTGGCCTTAGCAAAGTTCTTAACAGGTTTGGAGTTTGATTGGGGTTCTAGGTTAGTTTTAATACTAAAGGAGATAATTTTGTGGTCAGATCTTACCAGGGAGGAGCTGATGCACGGGAGGGAGCAACTTCCCCCCCATGTTCATGAATACTAGGTCTAGGATATTTGTACCTCTAGTTTGGTGAGTTAACTAGTTGCTTCAGGGTGTTTGCATTGACAAAGTCCACAATCCCCCCAAGCAAGTAAATTATGGGTCGTAAAAGTCTCCCAATTTATGGAGGGGTAGTTGAAGTCACCTGTAAGTATGGTGTTAGGCTGAATGTTAACAGATTCCAGTAGGTTTAGGTAGGAGGTGTGGTTTTACAGACTCAGGTTAAGGGATCTGTAGCTAGCAAAGATATAATAGGGGGTCATGTCTATGGTTAGTTGGGCATGGAGCAGCTCAAGCGAGTCATGTTGTTGGACAAGTTTAGTGGTCTAATTGTCCTTCAAGAACACAAACACATCCTCCCTTTGTTTTTATCTGGAGCTGTGGGGAATCAAAATGCATGAATGGCATTGTAGCTGCAGTACATTTTAGGTAGCTGTGAGTGACTTTTATTGTGTTTTAGACTTTAACAACTTGGCATGACCTAAAAAAACACCATGGAGATAAAGTTTTTGCCAGTGTCCAGAAGCCAAGTGGTGACAAGTGTAGACAAGTCCAAATCATCTCTGGCAAAGCATTGTGTTTTGTTGAATGTGTCTCTCCAGGCTGAGAGATATTGGATCCCCTTGCTGTGACACCAGAACCTAGGCCAGTGGTTGAAGTCAGTAATTTTTTGTTGGTACTGTGGCATTATCAGTGGTGGCATGATTGTTGCAGTTCTCCATTCACTTTGCATGAAGCCAGACTGGAGGCTGTAGTAACTCCAGTGGTTCTGATAGGTTGTTTCATGCTATTCAGGAACATCCTGAGATATTATCAGGGACCACTGATGCAGTGTTCTTGGCCTTGGAAAGTGTGCTTAGGACATGTTCCCTAGTGATGGCCTGGGTGTTTTATTTGATGGCATTTCTTGGTGTGACTGTGCAGAGGAGGTAAAATTGGAGATGAATTTGTCAGCCAGTAGATTTGCTACATCTTCCAGCTCTATGTAGGTGGCTTCATTCACAATTAGCCTTGCACAGCCTTTGCAATTACAGATATAGTTAAAGAAAGCCTTGTGATCCTTGTGGGCATTTCATTGTGACTTTCCTTCCTTATGTTACACAGCCTGATGATGTAGGGATTTGCACAGTGGTGGTTTGTTTTTTTACATTTTTTCTGAGCTGATTTCTGATGGGTACAGCTGTCTGTATGCATTTATTAACAATGATTGTATACAATATCCATGAAGAATTCTGCATAGGCAACTGTTTTCTCCATGTTTGGGGGGCTTGAAATTTTGTCAGGTTGTCGCTTACTAGGAAGTCTGCCTTAGAAGAGTTCCTAAACTGTATGGGGTTAACTGGGGGCACAGGTTTCATTTTTATTTCAAAGGGACAACTTTATGGTCTGACTTTACCAGAGAGAACATTACATGGGGGGGGGGCATTCTCCCATGTTTGTGAGGACCAGGTCCAGTATCTTTGCTCTCCTAGTGGTCATGGAGACCATCTGGTACAAGATGTTTATGTTTACAATGCCCAGGAATCTCTGAGCCTCCAGCTGTTGGGGTTGTGTAGGATTCCCAGTTTATAGTGGGGCAGATAGAGTTGCCAGTAAATATAGTACTGGGTTCAATGGTGAGCGACTCCAATACATTTAAGTATGAGTTAGTTATGAATTTCCTGGGACACAGAGAGGGGCATATAGCTAGTAAGGATATGGCACAGAGATTTGCCTATGGCAGTTTGGACATACAGGTGCTCAAGCTCATCATACTCTCTGACCAGCCTTGAGATGACCTAGTTATTGATGTAAATTGAGACACTTACACCCTTTAGTCCTTGCCTTTGCAGTAGCTGGCCTAAATATGTGGAAGGCATTGTAGCCTTGCACTGCCAGGGTTGCTATCTATGGCTTTAACCCATGTCTTAGTAAATGCACAGATGTTTGCATTCTCAAGGGTGATGAGAGTTTGGAGGCAGTGGAGTTTCTTGTTTAGACTCCTGGCATTCAGCATTAACACTTAGATTCCCTTGGGTTGGTTTTAATATATCACAGCATTTGTCAGGTTGATATTGCCTAAAAAGATACTATGGGGAAGTCAATGTTTTAGCCAATATTTGAACGCTCAGAGGAGATAGGTGCAGACCATCCTTGGCAAAGCAATGCGGTCTGTTAACCCATATTCTCTCATGTTGGTAAATACTGCACCTCCTTGAATTACACTAGAGGCTAAGCTAATCATTAAAGTCAATCATCTTCTTTTCATGTTATAGCATCATCCTTGGTAAAGGCAGGATGCTGCTCAGTTCTAGGCCCATACTAGCCTGGTACATGTAGTCTAAAGGCTTCATAATGTCTCTCTCTTCATATAGTCAGGAAGGTATGTGTCTGGTCCAATGACTTGGTAACATAAGATCATAGGAGGTTACTATGCTATATTCTTATATATAATGCCCACAGGTTAGAATGGCTATGGTATATTCCTCTGCCTTAGGCCATCTATAATCTTCCCCTTCCATAAGGGCCACAGGCGACAAGCCAGGGATAATTTTGTGATTTCCCATCCATTGGTCCAAACTGCATTTAAACAGATTTGGGGAAGAATTCTGTTTCATATGAATGGGGGCTATCTTACAGAGAAGCAATAATCTTAGAGACAAATACCTTTCCCTATAACATGTTTTGTGTATGTCACACAAGAGATTTAGATGCTTAGATTGGGTAAGTCTAGTGCCGTTTGTTTTGCAAATATGTAATAGATCTATCACAGCTGGATCAGAGAATGTCTTGAGTTAAGTATAGATCACCACTCAGTAGTCTGTAGAAGGCCAAGTACAGAGAAAGACCTTTGAGGTGGTCTGCATATTTACACCCTGTATTGTTTTTGTGAGGTACCTCTGTGGCCACTTCAGCTGTTGTGAATACCGGGTCAGATACATGCCAAAGAGTGCATTGTACCTGACTACTAGTCTAATCAGGGCTGAGTAAAGTGGGACTATGATCACCTTAGATCTGGATGCCTTGCCCTCACTTATAAGTTGTGTCACACAGAAGGATTTTCTCACTACCATGGACACAGGGTAATCGAAGTTCAGGTTATTGTCATACTGAGTTCCCAAGTCCCTTACCACTGAGTCTACTCTTAGGGAAGTGTTATCAATGTTGTAATTTGCAGGGGTGGTCACCTTCACAAAGAGTATGATTATACAGTTTTTTGCACAGAGTTTTAGGCCGTGGTTCTGGCATCAGTTATTTATGTTTGTCAAACCTTCCTGGAGGATATCTACATCTCTGCTGAATTCAATGACTAAATCCAGCTTGCAGTCATCAGCAAATTTGTTCAGCTAAAGGCTCGACATTTGCCTTGACTTCAAAGAAGTATACTTCAAAGAGGAGAGGTCTCAGTACTGGGCCCTGTAAGACACCAGTAGTAAAAGGCCTCTTGGTGAAGGTGGATTCCCCCACCCTAACTTCATGTGTGGTAGTTTGTCAGCTTTTTGACTATCCATTGAGTATCATAAGGATTTATGCCAAAATTTGTGAGTTTGTCTATAATACTTGAGTGAGGTGGTGTGTCAAATGCCATTGCCAGGTCAAGGTAGTCTGTATGTACCATTCTGCCCTCATCCATGATTCCAGTGACCTTGTCAAAGAAACCCTCCAAGTTTAGTAGGCATGACCTACCCTTGACAAAACTGAACTGGGATGGGTTCACTGTTTGAAGATTTCCTACATCTTTGTTTATCAGGTCCACAGTAATTCTTTCCTTAGCCTTGTATACAAGATTAGACTTGACTGCCTACATGATCTGGAGGATCCTGGCCTCTGATAGACAACTGTCCATAATTATCTCCTTATTCAGCATGGTGAGTGGGACATGTGTGTCTCTCAGAACGGAGTCTCCTATGACTAATGTACTGGGTTGCATGGCAGCTTGCCTTATGGGTTTTGAAGTTGATGCTCCATGCTTTGTGCCTGTAAGTACTGTAGTGGGTGTTGTTTCGGTGGAGTGCTTTTGTGGTTGATGAGAATACCAGGAGGTGGTCAAATGTCTGGGGTGGGGGCAGTTCTAGAAGATTACCTTTAAGTGTATCAGCATATGTGGGTCTGAGTGTCTTATCCATACACTGTGGTTAGTGTGGTGTTGCATGTCTAACAACCTGGTTGGTATTGTCTGTTTAGATGTGAGAAGTTTTCCCGAAGTGACATTGTTCAAATATGTCTCTCTCATACTTTATCAGTTTGTTTGAGAATAAGGTGGTTTCCAGTAAACATAAGGCAATTGCTACATTGTCTCCGGACTCCCATGTCTAGCAAGCTGCTCACCGAGACAGCAGGAAAGTTCATGTCCATGGTTTCTGGCCCTATCTAGGTAAGCAGTGATTGTTGCAGGGAAGAATAGTAACAAGAGTATCTACCCTTGAGCACATGGGGCAGTGCTTGTCCTTGTACAAAATTGTTTCTCTTCACTTAACTGAATGAAAGGGTAGTCCTGCTGGGCCAATCAATGTAAGTACCAGCAACAAATGCAAAGTAGCCAATTACACAACAACAGTGCCTGGAAGGCTTCTTAAAAGTGCAGCTCTTAGTGATCAGCAAACAGTACATTGAGGACCTTTTAAAATTTTTTAGTGTAAAACCAACTAATAAAAGTAAATAAAGCCTCAGCACTCTAATACAGCTACCCAAAGTGCAAAGCAATAAAATATATTTCTTATCTGTCGAGCATGGAGCAGGATTAATTCAGGACCAGCTCAAGATGCGGTGAGGACAACAAACACATGGGTGCTCCGGGTAAATGAGTAGCAGAACATTTGTAGTAAGAGAGGTTTACTCAAGAGCAATACTTTGCCAAAGAAGATGACTACCACATCACTTCATTCATAGACTATGTTTTCAGTAGGTAGCTGCTCGATATTACAGGTTAAAGTTAATTTTACTTTTAACAATGTGCTGCTCAACACTGTGATGAATTACTGATTTCCCCTCTTGTCTTGTCTTCTACATGCATGTTGAGGAAGGAGTTAGATCTTTGATGCAGTTTTTGTTGAAAGGTTGAATCCTAAAGTTTTGTGATGCAATGGTTCTGAAATGTTCTACAGGTTTTTGAGCAAGTATATCTGAGGTTATGGAGTACCTGTGAAGTGAAGGATTCAGTGTAGAAAATCTAATTCAGAAAGTACCACAACATGATAGAGCAATGGATATCCTGGGAAATCAGTGGAATGGGAAGCAATTGGTCAGGTGCCATATGAAGATATTTTGGAGCATTCCACAAGAAACCAATATAAGCTTCCACTTGAAGCTGGACAGCAAGGGAAAGAACAGGAAACTCTGATGCAGTGTATGCTGAGGAGTGATAGGCCAAGTTCCCGTATGACAGAGCAATGGATGGCACAGGATGAAACTGAAGAGAATGTGCCACAGGAAGGTGCTATAGAACTTTGTATAGATTCTGCAGGAAATGAAAAATAAAAAATATGTGCCCTCAGTTTAGAAGAAAATGAGTTAAGAAAAGAGTTGCTCGATTTAATACAGATAGATAGACATATTAAGATCAGTGAAAGAAACAGACTGCAGAAGGTCAATAAAACCCCGAAATTCAGAAGTTTGATAAAACAAATGAACGCAGTAATTAGAACTGTCCATAGAGATCCATACGATATAACAGAAGTAAACAGGATATATTATTGTGCAGCTAAATTAATAAATGATAAAGTCTTAACTGCAAGAACACAAGGTAGTGAGGGAAAGGAAGGGGAAAAATTGAACCCCATCATGGAAGTATCGAATAGATAAAACTATAAAGTAATTAAGACAAGAAGTGTCACTGTTAGAAGACTATAGAAGGAACAGATCAACAAAATAATAAGATGTTCTTCTTTCGGCTTTTTCTGGTTAGGGGTCGCCACAGAGTAACTCTGGCCCGTTAATGATTGGCAGTAGATTTTTACGGTGCCGAGGTGCCCGCCCAACATCCAACCTTCAACTAAGGCACGTCCATTCACGCAGGTCTTTTAAACGCCACTCTACCGCAGGGAGGACATGCAGATTCCACACAGAAGGCGCTCCAGCCGAGAATCGAATGAGAGAACCTCTTGCTGTGAGGCGACAATGCTACTGATGCACCATGTAATAAAAGCAATGTGCTGTATTAGAACAGACCAGGATCTATCCTGCACTATCACAAATAAGCTAAACATCTCGGCACAGGTGGAAAATCTTAGAAGAAACACAGATAAATATAAAGGAAAAGTATAAAATAAGCAATTTACTGATAACCCAAAATAGTTTTACAGAGAGTTGGGAAACATGGTAAAAGGAATTGAAATACCACCAAAAAAAAACAAGAACTCGATACATTTTGGAGAAATATTTATGAAGATCCTGTGGAACAAAGATGCCAAATGGATAGAAGGAAGAATAAGAAGTTTAAAGGTACAGGATATGAAATAGGATGAAGTGACAGCCAGAGAGCAAGATCCAAAGTCCAAAGCACAGCAAGTGATGAAAAACAACCAGCAATAGCGTACAGATCCTTTAATATCCGCTTTCGTCACAAGACTTCCTCAGAATGCACAAAAAACATCACTACCAGCAACCTTTAAATACTCATACTAATTACATACACATTAATCATTAATTAGGAAAAAATGAGAATAAAAATAAAAATAAAAATAATTATCCAATTTTCAAGTGTCTATTCATAAAAAACTGTCTGTTGTTAAGTTAATAGACACCTAATATTATTATCTTTATTAACATGTAGCTTCCTATATTTTAAAAAACATTTAACATTGATGGCGTCGTTTAAACCTGGAAACTTATCAGAATTCAATTTAATTTGCCAAATAGTTTCACGTTGTTCCAGGTAATTTTTGTAATCGCCAGCTCTCAAATCAGAACATACAATCTCTAAAACAGAAAATAAAAATTTTTTAAAAAACGGACAAACCACTGAATGTTTGAAAAGAGCATTGTTTTCATCCCTAGTTTTAATGCTATAAAGATGCTCCCTAATCCTAGTTTTGAGGCATTTAGTCGTCATGCCGACATAAAAAGCCGAACATCCTGAGCATAAACTAATGCAAACAACTCCCACAGAGTTGCAGTCAGCATAACCAGGAACCTTAAAGGTCCTATCAATCGTCTCAATTTTGATGTAGGGACCCTCAGAAATAAACCTGCACATATTACAAGAATGGCAACAGTGCATTCCAATTTTGTTAGTACATAAATTGGTAGGATTATGGTCTCGAAATTCCAAAATTTTCTTTAAATTATTGTGTTTCCTAAAAACAAATGATGGCTGATCCCCCAAAATCTTTTGAATGTCATTGTTGCCATTTATTATTCTCCAATTTTTAATAACAATTTGTCTGATCTGTCCCCCATCAGAACTCATATCCAATGAGCACATAATATGTTTATTATTGTCATACCTTTGATCTAATTTATTATCAGTCATGTGACTCAAAATGGGATAATCTAACAATGCTTTGAATGAAATAGGACGTCTACTTAAAATCTCTTCCTTAGTCATGCATAACTCATTAATGCAATAACCTCTTTGACTAAATAGAGAAATAATGATTTCAAATTCATTAATCAAATCACAAAATTTGGAAGTCATCTGACTAGCTCTAATAAACTGGCCACAAGGAATGTTTTTTACAACATGCTTGGGATGATTGCTGAGATGGTGTAAATATCCATTTGTAAAGGTCTCCTTGCGATAAATCCTACTATGGAATCTTAATTCAGTTGTATCCCAATACAAAAAAACATCCAAAAAATTTATTTGCAAACCAGAACATCCTTTAGTGAATTTTAAATACTCAGAAGATGAATTAATATCTAATATCAAAGAATCAACAGTGGATGAATCCCCTTCAATTACAAAAAATAAGTCATCAATAAACCGACAATAAAATTTAATGTCAAATTTCTGGTTTAAAACAGACATGACCTCAAGCTCCCACCAAGCCATAACTAAATTGGCGAAAGCTGGTGCAGCAGGGGACCCCATGGCCACTCCCTTTCTTTGTCTATAATAGGTTTGTCCCAACAGAAAAAAATTATTTTCCAAAATAATTTCAAGAAATAATCTAATGGTTGAGATGGCATTAGTGGTAAAATTAAGGTTTTTCCTAATTAAAAAATCACATACAGCATCAATGCCCATAATATGAGGAATGCATGTGTATAAAGAGACAACATCAACAGTAAAAATAATGTGTCTCGTAGGATCAAACTCACCCTTTTGCAAAAATGCTCCAAATTTGCTCAAACCATTAGATTATTTCTTGAAATTATTTTGGAAAATAATTTTTTTCTGTTGGGACAAACCTATTATAGACAAAGAAAGGGAGTGGCCATGGGGTCCCCTGCTGCACCAGCTTTCGCCAATTATTTATGGCTTGGTGGGAGCTTGAGGTCATGTCTGTTTTAAACCAGAAATTTGACATTAAATTTTATTGTCGGTTTATTGATGACTTATTTTTTGTAATTGAAGGGGATTCATCCACTGTTGATTCTTTGATATTAGATATTAATTCATCTTCTGAGTATTTAAAATTCACTAAAGGATGTTCTGGTTTGCAAATTAATTTTTTGGATGTTTTTTTGTATTGGGATACAACTGAATTAAGATTCCATAGTAGGATTTATCGCAAGGAGACCTTTACAAATGGATATTTACACCATCTCAGCAATCATCCCAAGCATGTTGTAAAAAACATTCCTCGTGGCCAGTTTATTAGAGCTAGTCGGATGACTTCCAAATTTTGTGATTTGATTAATGAATTTGAAATCATTATTTCTCTATTTAGTCAAAGTGGTTATTGCATTAATGAGTTATGCATGACTAAGGAAGAGATTTTAAGTAGACGTCCTATTTCATTCAAAGCATTGTTAGATTATCCCATTTTGAGTCACATGACTGATAATAAATTAGATCAAAGGTATGACAATAATAAACATATTATGTGCTCATTGGATATGAGTTCTGATGGGGGACAGATCAGACAAATTGTTATTAAAAATTGGAGAATAATAAATGGCAACAATGACATTCAAAAGATTTTGGGATCAGCCATCATTTGTTTTAGGAAACACAATAATTTAAAGAAAATTTTGGAATTTCGAGACCATAATCCTACCAATTTATGTACTAACAAAATTGGAATGCACTGTTGCCATTCTTGTAATATGTGCAGGTTTATTTCTGAGGGTCCCTACATCAAAATTGAGACGATTGATAGGACCTTTAAGGTTCCTGGTTATGCTGACTGCAACTCTGTGGGAGTTGTTTACATTAGTTTATGCTCAGGATGTTCGGCTTTTTATGTCGGCATGACGACTAGATACCTCAAAACTAGGATTAGGGAGCATCTTTATAGCATTAAAACTAGGGATGAAAACAATGCTCTTTTCAAACATTCAGTGGTTTGTCCGTTTTTTAAAAAATTTTTATTTTCTGTTTTAGAGATTGTATGTTCTGATTTGAGAGCTGGCGATTACAAAAATTACCTGGAACAACGTGAAACTATTTGGCAAATTAAATTGAATTCTGATAAGTTTCCAGGTTTAAACGACGCCATCAATGTTAAATGTTTTTTAAAATATAGGAAGCTACATGTTAATAAAGATAATAATATTAGGTGTCTATTAACTTAACAACAGACAGTTTTTTATGAATAGACACTTGAAAATTGGATAATTATTTTTATTTTTATTCTCATTTTTTCCTAATTAATGATTAATGTGTATGTAATTAGTATGAGTATTTAAAGGTTGCTGGTAGTGATGTTTTTTGTGCATTCTGAGGAAGTCTTGTGACAAAAGCGGATATTAAAGGATCTGTACGCTATTGCTGGTTGTTTTTCATCACTTGCTGTGCTTTGGACTTTGGATCTTGGTTTATTGGTTGCTTGTTTTTTTACTTGGTTTTTAACAGCCAGAGAGATTGAAACAAAGTTAAGAAAAGCTTCCAATTGAAAAACCACAGGCCCAGATGCAGTACCTAACTTCTGGTTAGAAGTATCTTTGCATGAAAATTAAGCTATGACTAAGAACTATTTATATGTGCACCCTAAACAGACACCAACCTGGCTAACAAAATGAAAACCAATGCTACTGCTTAAGAGTGAGCCTGCAAGTTACCCAAAAACTACAGACCAATAACTTGACTTCCAGCGATGTATAAACTATACACTGGAATTGATGCCGACAGAGTTTAGTCATTTAGAAGAAAACTCAATTATGGCACCAGAAGAACAGGGCAATAAAATAAAGTCATATGGAACAAAGGATCATTTTTTGTTAAATAAAATCATAGTGGAGAACTGTAAAACAGGGGAAGAATCAATGTATGGCATAGATTGACTACAAAAAAACATTTGACAGTATCCCAATTCATGGATAAAAGAGTGCTTAACAATATATAAGATACACCCAACACTGATCAACTACATTACAGTGACCATGAAACAGTGGAAGACCACTTTGCAATTAAGCCATGATAAAGGACAAATTATTATTCCAGGGATAAAAATTCAAAGAGGATATTCCAGGGTGACACTGTCACCACTGTTATTCTGTCTTGCCCTTAACCCATTAAGCTGTCTATTTAACAGCTTAGGTCATGGCTATATGTGGCTCCTAGAAACAACAAAGTGTAAAGACTTATCTTCTCTTTGGCGATGATTTAAAACTGTATAACTCATCAGATGAGGAACTGAAAGCACAACTGCAAGGTGTCAAAACATTTTCAGATGATACAAGAATGTCATTTGGTCTTGATAAATGTGGCTTCTGTATGATCCAACTGATGGGTCCTCAAGCCACATATCTAATCTGTGCCAACAAAAGTAGTGCTTCAGCCTCAAGCCCCTTTAAGTATTATTTTCCCATTATGCTCTTGTGTAAGGCAATACCTGTTTGCCATAGCATTTAGACATGGATTTCAGAGTTCTGGAAAGCTAAGTGTGCATCCTCTTATTTTCAGCTAAATAACTTGTTCAGCTTAGGCATTCAGACTTTATAATATTCTTCTTGTCCCAGCCCTTTCTCCTCTGGTGAAAAAGCTTTACTTTTATTCTCTTTCCTTGGTGTCATGCGGATTATGCTGTCACCCCTTTTTTCAGTTATAAAAAAAACTGCATGCCATTATGTTTTTCAGTGTTTCCTGGAATCCAATGTAGACCACCTTCTCAGAGTGGTAAGTACTTGCTGCTCTAGATCCCTCTTGAAGAGAATCACATGAATGGTGTAGCTCAGGGCCCTAAGTGTGAACATCCCTGAAGCATATGCCTGTTTCCCAAACCTGTCTGTGGCCCAGGACTTCTTGTTGAGTTGGTGCACAGTAAAATTTTTCATCCCTCCATTTTCAATCTCCTCATCCAGTTTTGGGAAAAAAAAAAAGAAAAGAATAAACAAATGCAGCAAAATACAGGAAAAACATTTAAAAAGAAATGGCCAGGGAGTTCCAAAAAAAAAAAGTCTCAAACCTCACAAAACGAAGGACAGTCTTTCAAATCTGAATGACCTTATGAACCCCTCCCATCCTGGTACCTTTTTCCCCAGTTTATAGTGGGGCAGATAAAGTTGTGTGGGGGGGGATATAAGCAAGGCTTGAGTGTGTGTGAGGGGGAGGCAAACAAGGCTTAAGAGTGTGTGTGGAGAGGGTATGCCAGCAAGGCATGTGTGTGTAGCGGAGGAATGCTAGCAAGGCATGTGTGTGTCTGTGTGTGTGTCAGCAAGGGTCTTTATCACCTTGTCGAATGATGAAAAGAGCAAATGCTCTTTCATCGATCCACCAAGGTCGAAACCTCTAAAGAGCAAAGACAAAGACCACTGATTTTTTTTCCTGGGGAAAAAAATCGGTGGGTCGTCTTCAGGAATTTGACATTTCCTCCACTATGGTGCGATCTTGGAGTTGGTATATTTAAGTAAGGGAGGTGTGAGGGGCAAAGCTCCCCACTTCATTTTGTGTTTAAACTTTTTTTTTTTGCGGAGGAGTGATTTTTTTTCCCTGGGGGAAAAACAAAAATCTCTGTTCCGTCTTTTCGCTTTTTAGGGGTTTCGACCTTATCGGATTGATGAAAGAGCGTTCATTCATTTCATCATTCAATAAGGTAATAAAGACCCATCAGCAAAGCATGACTGTGTGTTGGGGGGGTATGCCAGCAAGGCGTGTGTATGTGTGTGTGTGTATGTGTGTGTGTGTGTGTGTGTGCGGGGTATGCCAGCAAGGCATGAGAGTGTGTGTGCGTGTGTGTGTGTGTGTGTGTGTGTGTGTGTGTGTGAGTGTGTGTGTGTGTGTGGGGGGGGGGGTATGCCAGCAAGGTGTGACTGTGTGTGTGGGGGGGTATGCTAGCAAGGCATGATCGTGTGTGGGGGGGGTATGCCAGCAAGTCGCGAGTGTGTGTGGGGGCTATGCCAGCAAGGCATGTGCATGTGTGGAGGTTATGCCAGCAAGGCATGCGTGTGTGGGGGGATGCCAACAAGGCGCTGTGTGTGTGTGTGTGTGTGTGTGTGTGTGTGTGTGTGTGTGTGTGTGTGTGTGCAGGGGGGATGCAAGGAAGGTGTGTGTGTGGGGGGTGCAAGCAAGGGGGTGCCAGAATTATTAACACACTTTTATTGGTTTATTGGAGCTGCAAACTGGTCCAGCATTATTGGTGCTTACCCTGGCTACAGGTGCCATGCAGTGGCATCAAGTTTCTGGTTGAGGGAAATTAAATTGATGTTGGTGGTTTTTAATACCTGACATTGAAGCATTCATATATGCCCACATTGGTTTTGCAGAATTATAAAAAGGGAATGGAACAGAAAAAACATATTTAATATTATTAATTAGTAAAGGGTGTATATTTATAGAGATAAATGGAGAGAGTGCATACATATTTGTAAAGTGACATAGTGGGATGAAAGCAACATATGAAGTAAGACGATGCATACCAATTGGTACAAATCTAGAGTATACCAATATACTGTTATGATGGAGTGTATGTACTTGATTTGTATTGTGAATGCGGACTTCTAACTGTGGTTGGAACATAAAAATGAACGTTTCTGGAACTATGATAGTCCAGCAAAAATGTCAAACTATAATCTCAGTTTTCTGAACAGCCCTACCGATATGTGACAAAGTACAGCGAGGAAGTACAGGCAACAGTACAGTAACAGCTGCATGAATAAAGAGCATAAATTTGCAATGACCATGCGCAGACATTAATTGCATCTTTTTACATTGGAAGCAGATGTCGGTCACAATTAATAAACAACAAAAATTACATGAAGTATGTGATACCGTAATCATCTTAAATTACCACTTAAAAAATGCAACTGCTGTCATGCAAGTCCCTGAAGTATATCATGTTTATAGTCTATCATTTGTTAGTTATTTAACCAAACTGGTAGGAAAGAAACTTGAAGTTTAATGGTTTGCAAAGCAGTGATTTTTTTCCTAGTGCTATGGAGCTTGGATCTAAATTTGACAGGAGGAGCAGTGCAACAAAAAAGTGTCCCACTGTAAGGAAGGAAAGGCTGTGACAAGAAAATAGTACATTAGTCTTGATCACCTGCTGTGAGCTGTCAATCACATGTAGTTAATGAGTCAAATTACCCTTAGGACTTTGACAGCTAGGGAAGGTAGGTGTGAAGGGGGGGGGGATACCTTGAAGAACTACAATTCAGGCTTGACAAAAGAAATCAAGTTAGCATTTCTAAGAAGAAACAGCAATAAAATTCACTTTTCAATTCTATTCTATTGGATTTGCACTGCTTGTGTTAGTAGTAGTCTTTAAAAAAGGATAAAATGTTAACCAAAAGTAGGTGACTATAGCACAGCAGTGAATGCCTGTAAAATCAGTGCAGTGACAGGAGCTTTAGGGAAAAAGTGGCAGGAGTGATGCAATTTGTTTGAGACAAACAATGCATTCTGGGATTCCTAGAGGCAGATTAAACAATCTGAATTACTTCAAGATGCCAGACCCCATGTGGTCAGACTCAGAAATTACTTATATAAATATCTGAACACCTGTAAATAGTCCCAGAGTGGTGTTAAAATGTAGGAAACACCAAAACTACAATGAAATAAACATGCTTTTTGAGTCTGTGGGTGCGGTTTTCCTTTAAGGGAAGTTATATAACCAAATTAAAATGCAATATACAGAGAAACTACTTATATACAATATGTAGACAAAGTTGTATGACAGCCCACTGTATAGGGTGTATACATGACATCAGTTTATTATATAATGAGATTATATAAAACAACAAAAGACAAAAAATAAATATAAAACCACTATGGTCAGTAAAAATCCAATTTTAATATTACAGAAACTAAAAAGCTCTAGCCATAGGTCTCAACCTCTTAAGAGGCCAATGTGGAACACAGACCCTAACAATGTGTGACAAATGGTCAAAATGTGGAACATCCTATTTTCGCATTGCGCGAAACATGCCATTGCCATGGAGCAATATGGAACATCTGTAAAATTCAATAAGACACTTCTCAGATCCAAAACCTTTAGTTTATAATCTGCTATTCTAGCCTGCCTAAATACCAGAGAACAGCCTAGCTCAAATTCCCAGTTTCTATCTTGCTGGGCAACTGGACACACACCATTGGGGTTTATGGCTGACAAACACTGGCCAATAGGGGAACATACACCGCACCTACTGTTAACATGACTCCTTGGTGTATGTCAGAGTAGGCCGGGTCCTCATTCCACTTTATATACATTTAAACTACACTTAAGTGCATGTACATTTCTGTTCTCTTCCAGCAGGGATACAGCTTTAAACTCAGTTCTTTATAAAATATATTTTCAGCACATGTCTGTACAAACCTAGTTTGATACACACATGACATACAGTTTGAATACATTTGTAACACAAGCATCTTATACAGATCATGTTGATATTCACAAATGACATATAATTATTTACAAAATTCCAGACATCTGTGCTGGCAGTAGCTCCCTTTGTCACAGTGAGTTACACTAATAGTAAATTAACGTGATCTCAACATATTTTAACTATCACGGAATTATTATTCTTTAAGAATTACAAATCAATTATAATGTTTATCTACTGTAGTACATATATCATTTTGCGCTAGATGAAAACAAACAGCAATCCTACATTTCATAAATGCAACCAGGAAATACTTGAATTTCTGTTCTAGTTTTGCAGCATTGAAGTAGATATCTGGATCTAGCTTTGTTTGTGTAACTTGAGCACTAATCTAGGCATTCTCTAAAGTATTCAATTGTATTTATTACTGCTTGGTAGTAACTTGATTAAAGTGTAGCTATCATTCTAAGTCTTTTGGATTAAGCACTTGGGCTTCAGACCAGTTGTTTTACATTAGGAAGGTTTGTGGCATGCACTGTGGTGGCAGGACAGGTAGCTTTCATCCTTCTAAGTTGGGAACTGCTGATTGAGAGCCCAGTGTCTGTTATTCTTAAAGTGTATTAGTTCTGGTTCTGGTTTAAGCACTTGGGCTTCAGGCCAGTTATTTTACATTAAGAAGGTTCGTGGTCTGTACTCTTGTGGGAGAAGAGGCTGGACTCTGCCCTTCTGAGCTGGGAATTTCTGGTTAAAGGTTTATAGTGCCTGAATATTTGAACTGTATCTTACTGAAATTGGTACACCTTGTTTGCTGTAGCATAGACTAGATCCAGGTCTGCTGAATCTAGCTTTGTTTATATGCTTGTTGTTTGTTTGCTTGTTATTTCCCTGGAACGCTAATTCCACCTAATACACGGCATCTCAGCGCTTCTGTGGATCACTAGTGATATCTGCATTGCTTACTGTACTTATTTCCTTGTTTCACTTGAAAGAAAGTTACTGTTTGTCGTTTTTGCATTTAAGTTACCTGTAACACATTGTACTTAAGTTACCTGGCACTTGCTCACTAAAGCAATTATATAAGTCGGCACTAAAAATTAAAAGCACTACACCCTCACTCCCCACTGGCCCTTGTTTTCAATTATTAAGGAATTCCCAATATTATTCTAGCATGTCCAAAGGTCAGTTGTCAATCTCCTCTCTGGTCCAGCTGGTGAATTTGGAAATCTTGAGGCAATGTTACAACTGCCTCATGTACACAGACAATCCTCTCCTCCTCCCAACAAATTCCAACACATGTGAGAGATGCAACCATACAGCCAAACTGGAGGCTAAGCTCTCTCAACTCAGTACTGGCATAACCAGTCAGGAGGAGAAGGAAACCACACTCACTACAATTCCAGTCTCACATAGACCTACCACGACAGCAAACCAAACACATAATCACACAAAAACATACTCGGAGGCTCTAAATAAAGATCTGCCTAAGCAGCAGAGACCTCCAAAGCAGACACCCAAGCAACTGCTACCCCAAAACAAAACAGGTGCAACACATCTCACAAAGCCAGTGTGCCGAACAGTCACAGCCCTTAAGACTAAACAACACACCTGATACACTTGTAATAGGTGACTCTATCGTCAGGCACACTGACGTCCCGCTCACCAGGCTGAACAAGGAGAGGGTCACGGTGAGCAGCCTGTCGGACGCTAGGATCCGCCACATAACACAAGCACTCAGGTCACTCCAAGGCAAGTACAAATATGACTCAGTCGTTGTCCATGCTGGTGTGAATGACCTGAGACGTACCTCCCTGGACTACATGAAAAGAGACATAAAGGAGCTCTCTGAGCATGTAGCCCAGGCCGGTATGACCCTGACCTTGAGTAGCATCTTACCCTCACCAAGAATGCTGCCACAATATGAAGAGAAGATGATCAATTTCAACAATTGGCTTAAGTACTGGTGTCATTCAAAGGGGATCCAATGCCTGTCAGCTTGGGATGATATGCTCGACAAGCCACGATGCTTCGCTAGGGACGGCTTGCACCTGTCACCCCTGGGATTTCGGATATTGGCAAAGGCTCTTGCTACACCCATAGTGCCTTTTTTAGGCAAGGCTCAAAAGACAAACCCACCTCCATAGGTATCACAAGGGATAAGAAACTAAGAGTAATGCTACTCAACGCCAGAAGTCTAAACTTCAAGATGCACGCACTCAAAACTCTCCTTAGCATGGAGAACACTGATATCTGTGCAGTGACAGAAACCTGGTTCAGGGCTCCCGAGAGCACCCCAGCACTACCAGGTTATACCTCATACCATGCTTTTTGGCCCCAAAACTTGGACCAAACCACAAAAGGAGGGGGAGTATCGATATTCATCAAAGATACCCACATCTCCAGGTTGGTGGCAAAGCACAAAGCATCAGAGACTATCCATGTGCAACTAACAGTGGGTAAAACTGCCTTCCAGTTTATAGGCTGCTACAGACCACCCTCCCAAACCCAGGAACCCCACTCGGCCTTCCTGAGAACACTGGAAAATATGAAGGTCTCTCCAAACACCATTATATTGGGTGACTTCAACTACCCAAACATAGACTGGGAGCATTACTCTAGCTCCAACACCCTAGCCCAAAGGTTCCTAGAATTTATAAACTCAAATGCTATGGAACAACTTGTTACCACTCCCACAAGAGGAGAAAACATACTGGATCTGATCATCACCAACATGGGGACTCTATGCTCCAGACCAGAAGTGTATCCCTCACTGGTAAGATCAGACCATAAACTAATCTCACTGGATATTCACATCTTGACCCCACCCCCTGCCCAGAAAACCACAGTGAAAAACTTCTCTAAAGCAAATTTCACACTCCTCAAAACCGAGGTGGAATCCTTCAAAGCCCCCGAGCCTGTGGAAAATACGGCCCAGACCACAGAATCCTTTATAAACACATTCTATGAACACTTTCAGGAATGCATGGATCATGCGATCCCAAATAAAACCAAGACCCAATCCTCCAAAGGCAGACGTCCTGTCTGGTGGAACCCCAGCCATAAACAAACTATACAATAGAAGGAGAAAGCTACTAAATGATAGAGCAAAATCCCAAAAAGGGAAGGCATCACTGATCAGTATTAGCAAAAACCTATGGGCACTCATAAAATTGTCTAAGGCCAGCTTCAAGAGAAAAAAATGCACAGGACACTAAGGATAATCACAAGGCTTTCTTTAGTTATGTTAGGAACCTGGGTGGTAATTCCCAGATATGCTCAGAATTAGTCCAAAATGACAAGAAATACACTGAACCCACAGACATTGCCAACATCCTAGCTGACAGGTTCAGTGCAAACTTCTCCCCCCCTCCCCACCAAAAGGGCAAATATCTATCCCAGCAGAGTGCTGCCCCCCTGACATCTCAGATGCTCAGGTAAGAGCCACCCTCTCCAAAGCAAAAAACACAGCATCAATGGGACCAGACGGTGTCCCGGGCTGCGTCCTACATGAACTCTAATAAGAGCTAAACCCAAACATAAAACTACTGTTCAATCTCAGCCTTACTACAGGATATGTGCCCAAAGAGTGGCATACAGCAACAGTGGTCCCTCTCCATAAAGGTGGTGCCTCAACGGATCCTGGAAACTATCGCCCCATAAGTCTGACTAGCTTGGTCTGCAAAGCTATGGAAAGGATCATCATGGACATCATAAATAAAGATATTGGGGACCTACAGACACTGGATCCTACCCAGATCGGCTTTGTTAAGGGCAGAGCCTGCCTCTTAAACCTGGTTGATTTCTTTGAAACAGTCACCAAGGCCATTGACGAGGGGAAGGTGGTCCACACAGCCTACCTGGACCTTGCAAAAGCCTTCGATACAATACCCCACTCAGGCATTATAGATAAGCTCACCAGCTTAAATATAAACCCCTATGTCACTAGATGGATTGCAAACTGGCTCAAGGACAGAACCCACATGGTTAGAATGGCTGGAGCCATGTCAGACTCCAAACCAGTTACAAGTGGTGTCCCACAAGGCTCAGTCCTGGGACCTCTCTTGTTCGGTATATATTTCTCGGAGGTGCAGGCCAACACGGAAGGACTGTGGCTGACCAAGTTTGCAGATGACTGCAAACTGGGTGCCATAATCGACTCTCCAGCCGACACAAGCATCCTCCAAAAGGGCCTCATAGAAACAGACAACTGGTGCCAGAGCCATGGCCTCAAGCTAAATGCCAAAAGTGTATAGTCATCCCTTTGGCAAAAACAAAGTGCCCACAAATTACCACATAGGTGGTAATCCATTAAGTACAGAAGAAGTAATTTGGGACCTGGGGACCCAAGTTGATAGCAATCTCTCATTTGACAACCACGTAGCTAAAGTGGTTAGAAAAACATTTTATATAGCCCACCTAATCATGAAGGGATTCACATCTAGATCAGGGGAGGTCATCGTGCCTCTTTACTTATCCCTCATCAGGCCCATAATTGAGTACAATGCCCCTTTTGGGATGTACCTTGCCAGACACCTGCAGCAACTGGAAAGACCCCAAAAGTACCTCACCAAGAGGATCAAAGGGCTCAAACAGATGCCATATGCTGCCTGGTTAAAGAAACTCCAGCTCTACTCAGTGGCATACCGCCTGTTCAGAGGCGATCTGTGCCTGACGTATAAAGCCATGTCCAACCTGGAATTAATGGACATGCTGCACCTCAGAAAATTCAAATCCCATCGAGCTATGCGCTCGAGAGACTTGAACCTCAGCACTGAAATAAATAGGACATGCTGGAGGGGCAGATTCATAACCCAGAGGCTCCCTTCACTCTGGAATAAAATCCCAGGCCAGGTTAGGCAGAGTCCCTCATTGACTCTCTTCAAGAGGAATCTTGATGAATGGATGGGAGATCGTAGGTTTACCCCGGGTATCACTTCTGTGTCACTGTTGGACAGATGCACAGTATTCTAACCTCGAAAAAGGGCATAGCAAAATAAATTTAAAATGGGTGGCGAAAGCCAAACACATTCTGGCTAGGCTTATAAATGCCCTAGGGCAGATAGCCTAGTATAAACCTATGAACCTATATCTCTTGTCCTGACCAAAAATAATTCACACTTATTTGTACAGTCTGATTTTTTTCAAAAAATTAAATAAAACCACAACATATTAAGCTAATTCGTACTGATGAAAATGTCAGAATATTATCTTGTTAAAGCTAATGCTGTAAACACATCACCTTCTCAAAGAATCTTCTTAATCATATGGAAGCTGACTTTCTTAAAGAGAAGCTCATTCAATGATGACGATTTTTCAAAAAAAGTGTCATTCAAAAGTCAGTACAAGTCACAGAAAAAAACAACTGGCAGCAAAAGCATGAAACACAGCCAGCATTCTTTGCAAATTAATCAATTCTCCAATTTATTTAGCATAGCTGATACAAAAGAGAATAGCCAGTAGTACTTAAGCACAAATATCCTTTAAATCATCTGGCCAGAAACTTAAACATGCAAATTGTGAGAGTGTATGTGTATGCTGGTACAATATCACCAGAAAAATGAAAACTTGGTAGAACAACAAATCAGAACTTTTAAACAGCAATTTTACTGTTGTATCTTAAGTAGCTCTCCGTTCATTGACAGCATCAGCTTACCTCAGAGTTCACCGTGTTGTCACACAACTCCCAGATCTGTGGCCAGCGTCATTGACTCCCACCCTTCTGAGAATCATTACTTGACTGGCTCCTATACCGCGTTTGCAACTGGCTATAAATGTGGTGTACGAGCCAATCAAAAACTGTACAGCACATCCAAAGCTGTGTAATGTGGAAGGGCAGCAGACAGCTATGCATTGGTTTGTATACCATGATGCCAATTGGCAGTAATTGCTGTACACAAACCAATCAGAGTGCGTGTAGCAGAGCCACAGCTGTTCAATGCGGAACAGTGGCTTCACTCGTCATTAAATGGTGTACGAGCCAATCAAAAACTATACAGCACATCCAATGCTGTGTAATGTGGAAGGGTAGCAGACAGCTATGCATTGGTTTGTACACCACGATGCCAATTGGCAGTAATTGCTGTACACAAACCAGAGTGCGTGTAGTGGAGCCACAGCTGTTCAATGCGGAACAGTGGCTTTACTAGTCATTAAATGCGGAGCGTTCTGCATAATCAGGAGCACTTGGATGCTCCGGCTTTAGCACCTCAGCAAAACACCTTTCAATAGTATAACACATCACACCTCACTTCACATTTAATTAAGCATATGGAATAAATAATTAAAACAATTAAAACAAATTTAAACCTGCAGCTCATTAACGTAATCATATCAGCATCTTCAAATTGCATTCTAAATTCAAACCAGTAGGTGTCAGCATATCATACTTCAGGATAAAAACAGTTTCTTTGTAAAGCAATTTACTTTTCAATTCTGCATTATTAGAAACTCTCACTTTCCCCAAAATAGTCCCTTGTAAATATTCATTGTTCCCCCCATGGCAAGTAAAAAAAATGTGATGCCATTGGACTCTACTCTATTGTTTCTAATATCCCGCAAATGCTTCTGAAGTCTTACTCAAATGATCTTTTTTTATGTCGGTGAAAGCAAAAGTCACAAGGGCACCTCAGGGCATAAATAATGCCCTCTGTATTACAATTAAACAAACCACAAGGTGTAAACCTAATATCATTGATTCTACTAAAACTTCTAACATGTTTACAAACTTAACTGCCACAAGCGAAAGTCCCTAAACTACTATGTTCTATTGTCATTTTAACAACCGGTGTTCTATAATGACTATGAGCAACCATATATCTTATACTACGACCCCTCCTATAATAAAAACAGGGCTTATAAGGCAAAAGTTTAACTAAATCCCTACATTTAAATAAAAAACTCCAACACAAGGTTTCTTTTGATTCTTCGGAAGTGACGTATAGTTCCTCTGAATGGGAGACTGAGGAGGCAGTGTACTCACTCTTGCCCCCTGCTCAACAACCAAATTATTTAAATGACAATGTGAGGGGGGAGGTGAAATTGAGACTTCACTAGAGAGAGCATCCAGATGCAGCAAGGGAGAAGCAATATTATGGATATAACAAGAGAAAGAGATGGTAATAACTCAGACTTTGTTTGCACCTAGTAATGTCGAGGGACTGGTTTTAAATATTTCAGACATGGCTTTATCTGATATAGAACTTTCAGTGTTAAATTGTGGTTTAAAATTCATACCCACTGTTTTATCTAGACTACATATTTTGAAAATAGAAATATTTATATTTGTTATGAAGTTACATTTATTGTACCATTTTTCTGTTACTGAGAATGTAAGAAATAATAAATTGTATGATACTCTGGATGCTACTGAAGATGGCAATGGGGAAATGTTTTTTTTTTTTTCTTGTGACTCCTCTGTTGAGAACATGGTTAACAATGCATATTGCTTGATGGATACCACGGGTGTTGTATAAGAATCATGTTATCCCTCCATTTGTTTATAAAGGTATTAAGAGTTTCTCTGCCATGGTGGATTTTGCCATGGAAAGGGAATATAAGGAATTTATTGGGAGTAAGAAGGAAATTAAGTCCAATCTTACTAACGCTGAATGGTTAGCTGTTAAGAATTTAAGTCAGCATGATGATTTATTTAAGCCATCTGATAAAGGCAACAAAATACTAGCTATGTATCACACGCAGTATGAAAACGTGTTATGAAAATTTAAATGTTAGTACTTAGACATAGCTACAATGAGGGATTATGAAAATGTATTGGTTAACTTTAAAAAGTTGATACAAAAGGGCCCAAGGGTTGGACATCTGTCAGAAAAGGATGTGGAGCCGAAATTTTCAGTGAAGGGTTGCACTTCTGCTACTTTTTATTGTTTACCAAAAGTGCATAAGAATTAGTTTTCTCCTCCAGGTCTTATGCCTTATTGTATTAGCTGAGAATTATTTTTATATAAAGTGGGTTTGGTATTATATAAATATTTGTTGGCACCAGTAGCTAAGTTGGATTCATACATTCAGGACAGTTTAAATTTTTTGGAGAAAATTAAAATAGTGCAGTGGTCTGAGGGATGTTATTGGTTGGTGATGGATGTCAAATGTCTTTATACCAACATCCGGCATTATTGGGGTATTAAAGCATTAACAGTTGTTTGGGGGGAGAGAGTCCTTTTTCTAGTTTTTTTTTTTTTTATTGCGTTGGTACATTTTCATTTGTTGAATAATTTTGAGTTTAATCAATGAATTTATCATCAGATTAAAGGAAAAGCAATGGGGCCGCTTTTGCCCCCATGTATGCAAACCTTTTTATGGATCTATTCATACCTCTCAACCATACCGAATTCCTCAGTATTTACTATTTTTGGGGTTGACATAATAGGGTGCCATAAGTTCCAGAGTGGCCCCTTTAAATCCTGATTTTGTTTGGAGAAGGGAAAAAAAAAAAAAACAGTTACCATACGGCCAAGAGTGGAGAGGAGGACTACTGGAGCAGTTGCACTTGCAGTGTGCACAGTATGCACACTTATTTTAATTTATTTATTAATTTTTACCAGAGGTTTTTTTTTGTTCCATCCCAGCAAGAGTGTAGAAACCCAAGGGCGAGGGGAGGCGAGCACCCCTGGACCTCTGGGAAAATTCCATTCCTCACAAAATCATGTTTGGGTTTGCCCAACAAATCTGTCAGTTCTTTCAACATACAAGGAGAGTCCATCCAAGTTGTTTTGCTCCTGCTACCAAAGCCTCTTACTACTTTCAGACAGAACTCTTGCCTGTGTCACCAGTATAACATGATGCATTACCATAAAAAGCTCACCAACCTGTTTCTACCCACACACCACAACGCCTAACGCAAAAGCACACACAAACGTCAAAATGTAGGTAAAACTGAACTGAAAACAATTAAGACAAACTGGGAACAGCCACATGAACAAGTAGTGCCTCAAATTTCCAAATTGCAACTCATTCGGTATTAACATTTTGGAGAAGTCGAATGGTCTGAACCATCCTGTTAACTGCTGCAAGTACGTAAACCACACTGGAGGTTGTAAGCAGACAAGAAAATTAATTGCAGTGCACTTGTACTACTTACCTGATTCGAGTCTTCTGCAATATATTATTTTCTAGGAACAAGTCAATACTAATCTTTATTTTAAGATCATTATACTTCCACTGAATGCTTCATACAGTAATGAAATATCAGGGTTAGGTTGTTTTTAATGTTCTTGCTTGGTATAGTTAGCCTTGGAAGTTCAGTTAGAATTTTATAAAACATTAAAATCAGGTATTCATGTCAAACATACAAACGTTAGCGGTGGATTTACCAGGGGAGTTAAGGGAGCTGAAACTACCCCATTTGTGACACCCTCTCAACTATACCACTTTTGGCAGTACAAGTTTATTTTTAATATTCCATTTTAATCAAGCACTTCAGCATGGCTCTTAACATGTAATTGGATTGTGAAGATCCTGGGATCCAATTGCCTTCAGAAGCCATGCTGTGTTGCCCAGCCAACATCGGGACTTACAGGATGCAGTAGAATTTATAATAATGCAATCCTTTTTGTGTTCCAGCCATTTGTGAATAGTGTCATAGGATTTGGTGAACCAGAAGGAGACTCCAGTACCAATTGGCAGTTTCACAATGAGGCTTTTGGTAAGAGGCAGGCATAGGTGACGTTCTGCAAGAAATTTAAATAGTGTTTAATTCCGTACAACTGTCTCTGTTTTCTCAGAATGTCCCTGATTAATCCCTCTGGACAGGTATTGGCAAGCAAACACAGTTATAGACATGCATGCACTTCAGTGTTTTACATCGTGGCAATATGTATAAATCTTTTGCAATGTATGGTCTTGTCCGTAATCTTTTATGTTAGGTTACTTTTTTTCTAATCATATAAAGTCAGTTGACAGGAGAAGGGCTGGATAAAAACCTAAGTTTGCGTTTGTATTGCCCTTCCTTGACGAGTCAGAAGTTCAGCAGGAAATTGCTTTGCTCCATTTTGCAGGACTACATGACATCACTACCATGCTAACTTTGCTACTTTTTATTAAAGAGAAAGGCACTTTCTCTTCTTAATTGTTTAACAAAAAAAAAAAAAAAAAAAAACGATCTCTGCAGATGACTAGTACAGAATAATGCGGACAGTGATTTGTCTGAAAAAAGCAGAAATCAAGCAACATCTAGATTTCTACTCTTCAGGTCAACAAGTATAACACGTGTGCGTGTCTGAAAAATCAACACTAAACGTATACTGCTGCTGATTCCAAACGGACATTCTGCTTGTCTGATTAACAGTGCTCCGATTCCACATCACTTGTGTTTCCTGACAAGACAGCACATATAAATTATGCATTTAAAATCACTTTAACATTCTCTATTTGCAGGACAAAGCTCTGATGTTGTTTTTTTCCTCATTTGCATGTAGAAACACTGCACACTACTTTAGGAGTTCAACACGGAGGACATGTCATTGGATGCTGCTTGAGAATATTTCATGCAGTGGACCCAATAGTAAATATTCTTTTTTGTCTCCAGCTGCTGGTTAAATAAACAGTATATTTTCAGTATCAGGGTGTACTATTCTTGGATAGTAGGGCTTCTTCTCTTAACTTATAAACTTTGAACAGTATTGTGTTACAGCCCGAAATGGAGACGGGAAATGTATTTCAGAAAGGAATGCAGAAATATGGACAGATAGTGGATGGTGATATGGGCAGGTTCTTTGCTGACTTTATGTTCTTTTGCCAGTTGCTAAAATTTTGTAACATTGGTTGCTTCACTAGAAATATATGCGAGAAGTTAACATTGGCTGTATTTGTCTCCTTTTGTTTGGTCTTGGTGAAAGATGTAATCGGAGAGGGGACAGAAAGGTAGAGGGAGGAAAAGAAGCATATAGTTGTGGTTCAGTCTAAGGAAATATTCAAGACTTTCAGTATGAACTCATCTTTTGTATTTTGCAACAAACCCAAAAATTGTTTATATAGACAAGCTATACAAAGCCATCATGAATGTTCTACCATAACCGGAGGCTTAGGGCTAATGCAAATAAATAATTTATACATAGTAGTTATGCATTTAAAAATGTATTTACAAGCAATACTAGATTTTCACATAATAGCTGGTTATGTACTAATTTTTCTGGAAAACTTGTATAATGCATGTTGCCATGACAGTAATTGTTCAGATGTACCTATATATTTATACTTGGGTCTATATTGCACGATCAAAACCTTAACATTATTGAACACCTAAAGGTCGATTACAAAATACTGAACCTCTAACATCGAAAACGAACATTTCCACATAGGGGAAACAATGCCGTTGGCCAAATAAAAATAAAAAGTTAAACAGAAATGAAGTGGGGTCTTCACCCCCCCAACTAAATATATCAACTCTGAGAATGCTCTACAGCAGAGAAAGAACAAAGTCCGTGTAATGGCCAAGCAACTCGTTTCCCTGTGTGGAAACGGTCATTCGCAATTTTCAGACTTCAACATTTAGTGATCGAACTATAGGTATTCGATAACCTAAGGTTTTGACAATGTAATAGGGACTCTTTATACTTGTACCACCAGTTCTAGTGTCTTTTAAGCATATGCTATTTATTTTACAAGGAAACAAGTTAGTGTCATTTGTGTAAGATAGGTAAATTGTTTTTATGCTAAAACTAACATAGCGGCAGTACATTTGCCTGCTTGAAAAAATAACTATTGATTTTACAAAAAAAAAATAAGACTGTATGAGTTTGGATGCCAGCATAATTTACATGTAGTAGTTTTGGCAACTTCTGCAGAGATTGTGCATATTTTCTGATACTGGTGCATTGTAGAAGTTTGAGTAGACTTGTGATGGAAATGCCCTGAATTGAGCAGTTTTGTCATTATTGGTTCATGCATTTTGATTAATTGCTTACTGGAAAAATCTTCAAAATAAATTAAAAACTTGCTCTGAGTATGCTGTATTATACAAGGTATATAATTTAATACAATCAGGAAGGTGTATCAAAGAACACATGTATGTTTCATATGCAAGGGGCCTATGATTTGAAAACAGCCCAATGGTAATCTTTATCTGCCACTGGCCAGATGCATTTACCTTGAATGTGGGTTTCAGTGCTGCTTCAATGAATGTGAGTTTCAAGGGCAGAGAAGTTTTAATGCCAAGTCTATTTTCACTGAGACTGTATTGCTTTGTTTAGCAGATGTCTGTTAGTTTTATGCTATAAAATGTAAAATAAAACTTTTAAATGAAATCAAAATAATCATTGTAGAAGTAAATGGGGTGAAATAGCCAAGTAATGGGAGACTGTAATGGCTGCAGGGGGAGGGCTGTGTATGGGGAGGCCCCATTCAACCATGACCTTGAGAGGGGGGAAGGGCAGCAAACACAAAGGCAGCCCTGGGTGGCACAAACTCTAGCTATGCCACTGATCAGTAGGCCATGGAGAATGAGTTTTGGAGGTCCTAGCCAACTATAATATTCTTTTGTTAAGATTAGAATATTGCCTACCAGTAAATGCCCTACTTTTACCACAAAACCCACATACTGCAACTCACCAAAAACAAAATCCTAAGGTTCATCATCTTCTCCCTTCCCAGTGAACATCATTACTACACATTTAAAAAAAAAGGGTTACCATTTACTACAGGATCTGGGGGCCATATTTTGCTCATCTGTTCTTCAGTTTGCAGTTGAAAGTTGGTATCCCACAATTCCACTGGAGTGAGTGGGGTTACTTAATTATGTAGGCAAATTGTATGTTAATCAGCATTCAGATTTGTACCTAGTTTTCATGGGCCTTTATCCAGATTTTTGATGTTTCCAGGTTGAGAGGTACAGATTTATTTGAGATAAAATTTTTGTATCAGTTGGAGTTTAAGAAATGTTATTAAATATTATAGATTTAGGATCATAGGAAGTTACTAGGCTATTGGCCCTGAGGCCCTTATAAGCCTAGCCAAGAGTTTAGCCCATGCATAGACAAATCATCACCCAATGCCCCTGTCCAGCAGGGACACGAGTGGAATCCGAGGGATGTATTTTCTATTTCCCATCCAGTTATCCAGATTCTGCTTTAAAAAGGGTAAAGAGGTACTCTGCTTGACATGGAGAGGGAGTCTAGTCCATAGATGGGGGAGTCTCTGGGACACAAATCTGTCCTGCCAGCAAGTCCTATTGATGTCACAGACTAGGTTGAGGCTGGGTAGTGGGTTACTCGAGTGGAGCTTGACTTGTGGATATGCAGCAGTCCCATCAAGGTGGGGACCAAGATTACCTTGTATGCCAGACAGAGGTCACCTCTGAGGAGTCTGTATGAAACAGAGTAGGTGGATAGGGCTTTTAGCCTATCTGTGTATGGTAGATTCTTGAGGCCCTGGATTCCCCTGGTGAAGAACATCTGTGGTCTCTCCAGCTGTTACATGTGCTTTGTGAGGTACATGCTGAATGGGGCATTGTACTCAATAATGGGCCTTATAAGGGAAGAATACAGGGATGTTATGACCTCCTTATCCCTGGATGGGATTTCCTTACTTATGAGGTGGGCCATGTAGAAAGCTTTCTGTACAATGGAAGCAACATGGTGGTCAAAAGTCAGGTTGCTATCAATATGGGTGCCCAAATCCCTCAAGACTATGTGCTTAGAACATTGTTATTAATGTGATAATTTGTGGGGACATCTCTCTCCCCAAAGGGGATGACTATGCATTTTTTTGTATTCAGCTTGAGGCCACATTTCTGGCACCAGTCATTTGTTTGGATAAGACCCTCTTGGAGGATGTCCATGTCACTAGGGGAATTGATGACAGCTCCCAACTTGCAGTCATCTGCAAACTTGGTCAGCCATAGCCCACTGGTTTTGGCCTGTACCTCAGAAAAGTATATCCCTAATAACAGAGGCCCCAAGACCGAACCCTGGGGTACACCACTCGATACGATTCTACTGCTTGAGGTGGCTTCTCCTATTTTGACTAGGTGGGTTCGGTCAGTGAGCCAAGTTGGCTACCCATCTGGTAGCATATGGATTGATGTCTAGTTGAGAGAGAGTTTTCTATTATGCCCAAGTGAGGAACAGTGTCGAAGGCTTTGGCCAAGTCAAGGTAGGTGGTGTGCACCATCTTCCCCTCATCCATGGCTTTGGTGACCGTCTCAAAAAGGTCGACCAAATTTAACAGAAATGACCTCCCCTTGATGAAGCCAAACTGTGTGGGATTGAGTGTTTGGAGGTTGCCATTGTATTTGTTAATGGGGCCCATGAAAATCCGTTCCATGGACTTGCAGATCAGGCTAGTTAGGCTGATGGGTCTATAATTTCCTGGGTCAGTGAATGCTCCACCTTTGTGTAAAGAGATGACAGTGGCTGTCCTCCACTCAGCTGGGACAAAACTGGTACTTAGGCTTTGGCTGAATGGGGCACCTAATGGTGCTGCAAGTTCCTGCTTGAGTTCACGTAGGATGCAGCCTGGGATGTCAGGTCCCATGAAGGTTGTATTTTTTGCCTTTGAGAGAGCAGTGATAACCTGATCCCTAGATAAAAGGGGAAGGGGGCAGGTACTGGGAATGTCTTGATTTACTGATGGGGGGGTGAAATTTTTGCTGAATCTGTCAGCCAGCAAGTTTACTATATCTACGGCATTTGTATATGTGGTGTCCATGACCAAAAGTTCTGAACAGATCTGGGTGCTACCTTTGAGATTAAGGACATATGTGAAGAAGGCCTTATGATGGTCTCTTGTAGATGTGGTAAATTTGGAAAGTTTGCTTTGGAGGATTTCACTAGAGCTTTTTTTTGCTTGATTAGGCTAAGGAGAGATTGCTTCCAATTGGACACCTGCTACTTCTTGGTCCTAGAAAGCAATTTTTTCTTTTGTTATAGAGTTTATTTATTGCAGATGTCCACCAGACAGGATTACTCTACCTGGCGGAGGATGATTTAGTCCTGTCAGGTATTCTTGATTCCATGCATCTATATAAATGTTCATATAGTAATTTGGTATAGTTTTGGAAACTGGTGCCAGTTCCTAGAGAGTGGGAGGGGGCTGTGAAGCTGTTTATACCATCCCACAGGAGGCTATAATCAGCTTTGGAGAAGTTTTTTTGATTGACCCTAGCTAGAGGGGGTAGGGGGTTGATGGTGACTTCGAACATGACCACTTTATAGTCAGATCTTACAAGGGATGATGATACTGCATGGATGCTGCAGTGGTTACTTTTTTGTTGTTGTATCTTTCTGCTTTTCCTGGTTAGGGGTTGCCACAGTGGAACTCTGGTCTGTTAATGATTGGCAGTAGATTTGTATGTGCCAAGTTGCCAGCCCTGACGCACAACCTTCAATGAAGGTACGCCCATGCACGCATGTCTCCAGACAGAAGACCCTCTAGCTGAGAATCGAACGGGACGTCTTACTGTCAGGCGACAGCGCTACCGCAGCACCACCACCACAGATGTTGGTTAATACCAAGTCCAAGATATTATCACCTCTTATGGGGGTATCAACTAGCTGTTCCAAAGGATTTGCATTGACAAAATCGAGGAATCTCTGGGCATTTGTGTTATGGCAAGAGTAGTTCTTCCAGTCTATGATTGGGTAGTTAAATCACCCAGGATCAGGGTAAAGGGTTGAACCTTGATAGATTCAAAAGGTCTAGATAGGCTGTTTGGGTATCTTGGGTCAGATTCGGGGGATGGTAGCTAGCTATGAATTGTATGAGAGTCTTGTCAATAGTTAACTGCACCTGGAGTGTCTCCTGTGCGTCATACTGTTTGACCAGCCTGGAGGTTTGTATGTCTTTAATATATATTGAAACTCACCCTCCTTTGGCTTTACTACACACAGTTTGGGGTCAGAATGTATGATAGGATGAGTAACCAGGTAAGGCTGGGGTGCTCTCCACAGCTTTGAACCAGGTCTCTGTGATTGCACAGATGCCAGCATTTTCCAGGGTTAGGAATGCTTGCAATGAGTGCAGTTTCATGTTTAGACTCCTAGCATTTAGCAGCATGACCTTTCATTTGTGTTTTGTTTAAATTTTTATGTTGGTAGGTTTAACCTTATCACATTTCCTAAAAAAAGGCACTATAGGGGAGGCAAGAGCCTTTAGAAAGTCACTAGCCACAGATAGAGCCAAAAATATCCTTTTATTCACACACACAGGTTTTGTCCCATAACCAATAGAACTTCATCAGATAATACATTTTCTAAAAAACATTCTTTTTTTTTAAAAAAAAACCTAACCAATAAGAATACATCACTTAATACACATCTTCATGGAATAGCCAATAAAAACATTAGTTTAAGCATACAGCATAAGCTGTATGCATCCACCCATCATCCAATTAGCATTCAACACCATTATCAAATCAAAATGCAGATCATCATATATCTAGATAGATTCATCCAATAACTTTCTTAAACACATCACCTATTTAAAAATAATAGATGAAAATTATATGATATATGAAAACCTGCAAATACATTCAATTAAATGTCATACTCAATTCTAAGTGCAATTGGATTTACATAAAAAAGAATGCACTTGAAATTAAATAGTGAATAAATAAATCCATTAATGTAAACAAAATTCTGGCATCTCAATCAGAAATCACTACTATTACGCCGATAATTTTAAAATGATATCTAAAAACTACATCAGACTGGCACTATAAGTTAAACTTCCTTGTGCCAACACAGTATTTAACTTGTTACAATGCCTCAACATTAGAACAACGTTTATTGTTCTTCAGATAAAAAACTAACCTACCTGTATATCTTTACATCAGAGCATGATAAGCAATCAAATTTTAATTTCATATGCACCGCAAGTTCAACACTGGGACCTTGATGCATCACCAAAATTCTATATAACAAATATATAAACATCATTACAATAAAGAATTATGATTCTCCGTTATCTAAAAAAATAGATAAAACCAGCATATTGGTTTTCTAATTCCCTTAAAAGTGAGTTACCAAGTGACCAATCAGATCATTTAATGATGTACGATCCCCAATGACTATAAAGGGGCGAATAAAATTCACATATCTTAACCATACATTAAATGTTTTAATTTAGCCAATAGAATCTCATAAAAACATGCTATACCCAATCACATTAACTTCAAAAGAAAGCTATAAGTGTAGGATACACAAAACTGGAATGTAAAAGTTTCCGCAGAACATCACTTCTAACTAGTTCATATTTGACCAATTGGCTGACTTATTTAATCTTAAAGCCGATAATAAGATATAGACCAAATTTAAGGCATATATACCTCCTCAAAACTCCGTTTTCAACAACTTAATTGGCTAACCACATAACAGATTAAAACTTAACCACCGATGATCTATCATTTGCATGGCCCTGCATACCAATAACTAAAAAAAGACAAATATAACTTGTATACCTTAACCATCCACTTAGTGTTTACATTTAACTCTTAATACCCAATCACGTTAACTTCGACCAAAGGCTACAATATAAAATGCATGAAACCGGGATGTATACGCCTCCACAAGGCTTCACTTCTAACTGGTTCATATCTAACCAGTTATTTGGCATGTTTAATCCTAACAACCAATAACCTACAAGGTACCTACCAAAGTTTAGGTGGATACACCTACTCAAAGCTCCGTTTTAAACAGGTTAAAATTTGACAAATTGCGTTGCAAAATTAAACTAAGCAACCAATAATTTGCAGTTTGCATAGACCTATGCATAATACATTACATAGGCGATATTCTACCTATCTGTTAAACGAAGACTCGAAGATCAGAAAAAAGCTTTATTTTTACGTTCAAACAATTCCTCATCAACCCAGTAACAATACATAGCACATTAAGTTCGCCAATGAACTCAAACTAAAGAAGGCATTCGCCATAAATGAGGCATATAAGCCTCCTTAACACTACATATTTCATTGGTTTATGTTTAACCAATAACAAAACGAATGTGGGTTAAATCACTAATGATTAACAAGTTACATAGCCCAGCACAATACAAAGAATGAATTAAATACTGCTCACCAGATTGTGTAAAAATACAGCGATCGTGGGCATCTTTATTACTTCATTCATTTGATAATAAATTAAACTGTAATTAATATATAGACAACTTATTGCTGGGGCTATTCGGTTCTAAGGTACTTAATATTTCACCTGTATTCCAACAAGTTTAAATCTATTATTTAACAAACAAGTCCGTAGACATACTCGCCCATCCAAAGAAGAGCTAACCTACCTAGTAGATCGCAATTATGAAATAAATACATATACAAAATTACCATTATTCAACAATAATCAATAAGAAAAAAATTATAAAGTGGTAACCATGCCATCAAATATACGATTGTCAAATATAATAATTCGATCACTTGTTGCAACAGATGTCCTAATACCATGATATGTTGCAACTAATTAACTGATAGCACACCAGAAAATGTAGTAACTGAAGATAACCATTTAAAATCTTAATACGGCACTAATTCTATGTAGATTTCATATTAACTGATAGAAAGGGGGGGGCAAAATATTACCTGGCAATTGCTTTCAATTTAAGGAAACAAGCAACTGACTGCGTATTTCTGCCTTGTTCCTGGAAGAATTCACCGAGCTTGCAACTGTGGTTTTATTCGTGGTTTATAGTACTGTTTGGTGAGGCAAGATCCTTTGCCAGAATCCTGAAGCCCAGATGAGACAGATGCAGGTCATCTCTGGCAAAGCATCTTGATCTGTCAATCATATCTTCCCAGACTATCAGGTACTGGATCCCCCAGGAATGACACCAGAAACTAAGCCAATTGTTCAACTCAATCATTTTCTGTTTGCATTCAGGCATCATTCTAGGTGATGTTAGAATGCTGCTTAAAGCTAGGGACACACCTGCCTGGGACACATATTCAGCGAGTTCAATCATATCTCTCTTCATATAGTCCAGAGAGGTACGTCTTAAGTCATTCACACCAACATGGACTATGACAGAGTCATAACAGTACCTGTTGTTGAGAGACTTGAGTGTGTGTGTGATATGATGGGATTCTGGCCCCTAACAGACAACTAACCCTGATGTTCTCCTTATCCAGCCTGATAAGAGGCACATCTATATGTCTCACAATGTAGTCACCCATGACTAATATGTTGGGTTTACGGTTAAGCCTTAGTGGTTGCGAGAGACAGGTGTGTGAACTATGCGTGGTATGTGGTGTGGAGGGCTGTGGAGATTGCGTGTGTTTTTGCCCCAGAGGTCTCCTTTGTTTGGGTATGTTTTTGTTGAGGACCTCCACATATGTGGGTGTGTGTTGTGTAGATGTGGGTGGTGGTTGAGATGTAGTGATTGTGATGACAACCTTCTCAGTGCCAGATATACTGGCTTGTGAGGCAGAGTGCTTGGACTCTAGGTTCCTAATGTAATTGCATCTTTTGCAAGTTGTATTTCTAGGTGGTAGTAGTAGGTGGTTGTCTATGTACATAAGGCAGTTGCTACACTGTCTCAGGATGCCCATATCAACCAGACTGGCAGGAGAAACTGTAGGAAACTGTCCATCCATATTTTTCAGAATCTGAGAGAGAAGGCCAGGGAGAGCTAAGGGGTTACCCTTAAGCCCAAGTGCTTAAACCAAAACTAATATGCTTAGAACAACACTTACAATTAAAACAGGCTATAAACAAGCAGTAACAAATGCAACAGAAGATGCAATTGAACACTTTAGAGAACAAGCCGCAGCAGGTAGCAGAAAAAGCAAGATGAAGTAATAGAGCAGGAGGAGGAAAAACAAATATAGTAAAAGATGCTGAATAAAGTTTTTTTTTTTTTTTTTGTTAGTAAAGTGGAAAGGGAGAGAGGAGGATCAGAAGAAAATTCAAGGTTAAGGAACTAAGGTGTTTGACCTTCCCAAATAATCTCTGTATTAGGTAGAATGAGCTAATGAGATGGGACTGGTCCATTATCAAATTTACAGTAGGGGCGGGCAAAAGCCACAAACTATACAAAAATTCAACCACAGATCAGCAATTATACAAATGGAGACACAGAAAAATAAATAATTCAGTCAAACAAATAAAAACAGTGCAGTAAACTAGTGCAGAACTGTTACACAAATAAATAAAAAACAATGCAGTACTGATAAGCAAATAAATACAACCAGTGCAGTGCTGATGAGAAACACTGAACAATTACATGACTTAATTTTATTTATGTAACTGAGAAGATTGGAGAATGTAATGGTGAAGATTTTGTGGAATCTTTTGTACAGGACTTGCAACAGAATGATTTTGGTTTGCAATTTGATGGTATACAGTGTGGAAGAAACGTTTTTTTTTGGATTTAATACTTGAATGAACGGCTGGTTGGGGTATTAAAACTATGGTACATAGAACATTTGAAAATGACATCCATTTTTTGGATTGAAGAAGTTGTCATCCACCCCATATAATTAATTCATTGCCTTATGGGGAGTTGCTTCATGTAAGTAGGTTATGTAACATTCCTGAAGTTTTGGAAGAAGATTTGTTCAGAATATGTAGCATATTTAGACAGAGGGGTTATGATTTGCGAACTACTGATAATACTATGTCCAGGCTGAATGATAATAGTCTGTGTGAGAGGAAGCTCTATAACCCTTGTGATAACTGGGTTGTTGGCAGGGATAATGTAGTATGTGCCAACAGGATTTATTTTGTAACGATGTACATATTTACTGAAAAGGTTTTGATTGTTATTAAGTTCTATTGGAGTTTTGTATTTAAATGTAGGGATTTAAAGTTTTGCCTTATAAGCCCTGTTTTTTCTTATAGGAGTGGTTGTAGTATAAGGGATATGGTTGTTTTTAGTCATTATAGAACACCAGTTGTTAAAATGACAACAGAACTTAGTAGTTTAGGGACGTTCCCATGTGGCAATTGTTCAGTTTGTAAACATGTTGTTATAAGTTTTAGCAGAATCAATGATATTCGGTTTACACATTATGAGGTGTTTAATTGTAATACAGACGGCATAATTTATGCCCTGAGGTGCCCTTGTGACTTTTTTATGTGTTTGAAAGCAAAAGATCATTTAAAGTAAGATTTCAGGAGCACTTATGGGATATTAGAAACAATAGAATACAGAGTCCAATATCTTCACATTTTTTTACTTGTCATGGGGGGGCAATCAATATTTACAAGGAACTATTTTGGAAAAAGTGAGAGTTTCTAGTAATGCAGAATTGAAAAGTAAATTGCTTTACAAAGAAACTTTTTATCCTAAAGTATGACACACTGACACAGACTCTTTTGAATTTAGAATGCAATTGGAAGATGCTGATATGATTAAATTAATGAGCTGTATGTTTTAATTGTTTTATTTTAATTGATATGCTTATTTAAATATGAAGTGAGGTGTGATGTTTTATACTCCTAAAAGGTGTTTTGCTGAGGTGCTACAGCTTTTTAGTTTCTTTAGTGGTTTTATACCATGGAATGAAATGCTGCTATAGATATCATTCACTTGAGTGATCTCTTCTGCCACAAGTACAGTGAGCTGGCGAGACATCACCCACACCATCTGCACCAGTGAAGAGAAAACATGGGGGGGGGCAGCCTTCTGTTTGCAGTTGGTTGCTGTATTACAATGGTACATTTGACAGCCTTGTACACGTACCAGTACTGCAGTTCATTTGCAAGGGATGTGCAAAATGTTCATCCCTCATGTTTTCTGTTTTGCATCATCATAGGAGAGTAATTGACCTGCTAGCAGACAAGAGCCAAACTCTCCATGTACAGGATACTTCAGAGGGAAATAATGGGTGATTTTGTGAGCATGGCATTATACCGAGCATCACATGCAGATGTCTTTTTTCTTGGATATTTTCTTATCATTTTGTATAGTATCACCTATGTTACCAGCAGATGTATATCAGAGGCCACTATGGCATACAACCACCAGTGAAGTGACCTCTGTATCCCCATTGGCCCCAGGACTGCCTGACTGTGGGGCACTGAAGGTATGGCTAACTGGTGGCCATCACAGGATAGGTTGACTCCTTTACAGAGGTCACTCAGTTTCATTGTGAATGCACAGTTGTAGTCATATTTTTCATATATTTACAGGTCAAGAAAAGTTAGCTTCATCTGACAGACAATCTAATGTTTCTCTTTTTTTCTTCTTTTTTCTTTTGCCTATTCTCATTAGGGGTCACCACAGTGGATCATCCATTTCCATTTCTTCCTATCCTCTGCATCTTGTTCTGTCACACCAACCACCTGCATGTCCTCTCTCACTACATCCATAAACCTTATCTTAGGCCTTCCCTTACCTGGCAGCTCCATCCTTAGCATCCTTTTCCCAATATACCCAGCATCCCTCCTCAGCACATGTCCAAACCAATGCAATCTTGCCTCTTTAGCTTTGTCTCTAACCCATTCAACCTGGGCTGACTCTCTAATATACTTACTCCTAATCCTGTCCACTCTTGTTACACCCAGTGCAAATCTTAACATCTTTAACTCTGCCACGTCCAGCTCTGACTCCTCCTGCCTTTTTGTCAATGGCACTGTCGCCAACCCATATAACATAGCCGGTCTTCTACCATCTTGTAGACCTTCCCTTTCACTCTTACTGGTACTCATCTGTCACAAATCACTCCTGAAACTCTTCTCCACCAACTCCACTCTGCCTGTATTCTCTTCTTCACCTCTCTTCCACACTCACCATTACTTTGAACTGTTGATCCAAAGTATTTAAACTCATCCACCTTCACCAGCTCTACTCCCTGTATCCTCACAGTTCCTCTATCCTACCTCTCATTCACACACATATACTCTGTCTTAGTCCTGCTGACATTCATTCCTCTCCTGTCTAGAGCATATCTCCACCTTTCCAGGGTCTTTCCAACCTGTTCCCTACTCTCACTACAGATCACAACGTCATCTGCAAACATCATAGTCCATGGGGACTCCTGTTTGATCTCCTCTGTCAACCTGTCCATCACCATTGAAAAGAAAGGGCTCAGAGCTGATCCTTGATGTAATCCCACCTCCACATTAAACGCATCTGTCACTCCCACTGCAGATCTCACCATTGTCACATTACCCTCGTACATATCCTGTACCACTCATATACTTCTCTGCCACTCCTGACTTCCTCATACAATACCACAACTCCTCTTTAGGCACCCTGTCATATGCTTTCTCTATGTCCACAAAGCCACAATGCAACTCCTCCTCACCTTCTCTATATTTCTCCAACAACACTCTCAGAGCAAACATCACATCTGTACTGCTCTTTCCTGGCATGAAACCATACTGCTGATCACTAATCATCACCTCCCTTCTTAACCTAGCTTCCACTACTCTTTCCCATAAGTTCATGCTGTGACTGATCAGTTTTATCCTTCTGTAATCACTACAGCTCTGCACATCACCCTTATTCTTAAAAATCGGTACCAAAACACTTTCTCCACTCCTCAGACATCCTCTCACTTTCCAAGATTTCATTAAACAATCTATTTAAAAACTCCACTGCCATTTCGCCTAAACACCTCCATGCTTCCACCCATATGTCGCTAAATCCCATGTATAGTTACATTGTCTATATGTCAAGAATGATAATCCTTAGCATGCGCTGTTTGCAGTAATTTTGAAACAGAGACAGTTATTAAATTAATGGAAGGCCAACCACATCTGTAAGGTTACTATACGGTAAGGAAAATAATTATAGACTGGAGAGCAGAGGCTGATAAATAAGGACATTACGGCGAAAAACACTGAGCTGCTTTGAATCTGTAATAAGGTACAGCTGACAAATTTGGCTATGTGCAGTTATTAACAAATATGCACATTAGACGTCTTACAATGTCCACTTACTCAGTAAAGTTGGATATCAATGGGAATATAAACTTACAAGTAGGGGGTATGTACAGCTGTTTGTGAACAAACAGGTTTAATTTATTACTTTGCAGTGGTAAATACATTGTAACTCTTTAGAGCCAATAAAGTTTTCATTTGGTTTTTGAAATAGTTATATTCTTCCTGTTATGCAGATGCTGTTTGAGGTGGGTGCCACAGTACCCCTGGAAGCAGATGATATCAGCTGTAGTATGAATGAAAAAAAATTAATATTACATTAGCAGTAATACTTAACTTGACTCTATTCAGATTATGTGTTTAGCTGTATTGACTTACTGTGAGTAAAACCTTTAATGCAGTAGGTTCCTTTCCCAATATTTGTACTTTTATATTTTCTTGGTGTTATATTGTACAGAAAGGTGAAAGTATGGCAAAGGTAGAAACATTTGTACTTTGTTTCAATTTTGTTTCGTGGCTGTCTTCTTTTCAGATAGCCAATATTAGAAAAAAAGTTGACAGAGGAGTCCAAGAGGTCACAGAACTGCACCATTCATGCATGAGAAAAAGCAGGGAAATTATGTGACATGTAAAAAATTTTGTTTATCAAGAGCTTTTTCCAGAAAGCGATACTGTAGAAGAAACATTTTTTTTCCCGACTGATAAAAGATATAGCGGACCTCATGCTAAAATCTGAAGGACACAACTCCATGCTTTAGTTTAGGAATTAAAATTGCTGCTTCTGAAATGGAGCTTCTGGAATTGCTCAAGGTGCTGCCATGATGGAATTTGCTGCTTCATTTTCAACCATCTCGCTTATTCATCCTGGTCCTAGTGATGTGCTTGCACGGATACAGGTTTTAACCATCCCTCAACAGCAACAAAATAAAAAAGTAAACAAAGCAGGACAGAAGCCTTGCAGCCCTGCAGCTCAAGTCCAAGCAGTGGAGAACAAAGAGACCCTCCACTGATTCCACATAATATCTCAACAATGTAAGTTGCACCCTTAGTCGCTTCTCTCCTGTTTTAGTTAGGTTGCTACCTGCACATCAGTGGGCAAGTACATAGTATTCATCCCCTCAGTGTACTACTGTCTCTTTTCACTACTATCTTCCCCTACACTTACTGTCTTTACCTATCGCTCCCTCTCTTAGCCAATCTGTTGTCTCCCAGTCTTCCTGTAACTACCTATTTTTTTGTCCCTTACTCTGCAACCCACAGGCACATCTGGCATTCCTGTTACCTACACATGTTATACATTCTCTGCTGACTGATTGCCAATTGTTTTCCTCTTGCCATCAATTATCAGTGGGGGGGTCTATATTAGAACATCGAAAGTTTAATGGTTCGAATCACTAAAGGTTGACCTTTAATGATCGAACCATTAAAATTTCGAATGTTCAGAAAAAATACATTAAAAAAAAAGAAAATCTAAAGGGTGTAGGCAGTGGAGCAAGCCCGCCTGCACCCCCCCCCCCCGCTACTTAAATATACCAACTCTGAGACCGCAATACATTGAAGTAAATGGAAATCTCCCCTTACGGAGATTTCTGTTTAGCCATTCGAAGTTCTGCATTTTCGCCATTCTCGTGTCGACAATGTCAGATTTGACATTGTCGGCTTTCGAGAATATAATAGGTAACCATCAGTGGGTATGGCAAACTAAGGACACATGAACATGCAGTTCCTTTCTTCACATCTTTCCCACACTGCCATACAACGTCTAGATCCCCCCACTAGAGTCTCACACCATCACTTCGGTTTCACTGTTTCACTGTAGCTCTCCTCTAAACTTTTACTTTACATTTGTACTCTCCCATAATGCCTTGCAGCATTTAACTTTCCCTTCCAGCCTTTTCACGCCATCTTTCCTTCCACTGTAGCCACCTCGTTTTATTGTCCTGGTCCTGGTGATATGCTTGTACGAATACAGGTGAATAATCAGCATTTGTTTGTCCTTCTCCAACATAGCTAATGATATGTCGAATGTTTTCTCAACTAAGCTTCATGTATTTCCAACTGCTCAGTACAGATTATCATGCAATCTCAGTCTGAAAATGTTCTCATGTATTGCATTTGTTTTTGAGTTCTCTCAAGCACTATTGTGAACTAGTATTAGGTTCCTTGATGTACTTGTAACTGTTCTAGGCACATTTTATCATTTTGCTGGATAACGCTTATATTGCCAGTGAATGTTTCACTCTTTTATTGAGGTGAACTGTGGCTAGTGGCTTGCCGTACATGCTGTTGTGGTGCTGATTTAGCCTTTGCTTGAAGGAGAGGACACCTAAAATATTTTGGCTGTTTGATCTGAATCTCACTTTAGCTATTGCATTGTTACAGTTTATCAGTAATCATTTGCTGTTACAGCATACAACAGATGTGCAGTCCTCCTCCAGTATCTAATGCAGGTTTCTGTTTTTATCTCAACTATATTCAGTGGTCCTATTTACTGTTACAGTACACTTCAGAGCATCGATAGAATATTATAAAGGGTTACATCATAACATTGCTTTTTCTTTTGTCTCCCAATTACCCCTGAAAGCACAACTCTGCATTTGTTTTCATTATTTCATTTTTTAAATGGCTTCCTAACACCTTCTCCCCTTTCTGTCTGCACTCCAAATTGCTTTTCTTTCCTCGTATGCACTAACTATCTGAACTCTTCGATCTATACATGGCTTTTCTTATCTGTACCACAGTACTTTCCTTATCTGAACTCACAGCTCTTCCCCTCCCCCCTCTCCTCCTTGTCATTCTAAGTATCTCCCCTTATTCTGCAGTCTAACTGCTAAGAAACACTCTCACTCCTAACTCAGCTTCCTCTATTCTTCCTTTTCCCCCTAGGTTTTAAACCATCCCTCAAAAGCAGCAAAATAAAAAGGTAAACAAAGCAGAACAGAAGCCTTGCAGTCCAAGTACAAAACGGACCCTCCAGTGACACCACAATAATATATCAACTTGATGTATGCTACTCCTACAGTCACTTCTCTCCTGTTTTAATTAAGTCATCACCTGCACATCACTGAGCCAAGTACATGGCATTCACCTCCTCAGTGTACTCTCTTTTCACTAGTATCTTCCCTACACTTACTGCCTTTACTTAACACTCCCTCTCTTAGCTGGTTTGTCTCCCAGTCCTCCTGTAACTACCTCTTTTGTCCCTTACTCTGCAGCCCTCAGCCAGCTCTGGTATTCCTGTTACCTTCACATGTTATACATTATCTGCTGACTGATTGTTTTTCTCTTGCCATCATCTGTCAGTCAGTGCAACCCACTGCTCTCGGGCTCACTCCAATCTCCTACCCCCTTTTTCCCACCTACCCAACCCTGCTTTCCCTAGATTTATACCTGCCATTACTCCACCCCTACACTACATCCACTTATCTAATCCACATAACCCCCCCATCTGCTGCTATACTATCTCTACTTTTGCTGCCTACAGCCCATTTCCTCAACCCTGCACACTGGAAAATGAAACACCATGACACTAAGACTATTTCCCTGTCTCTCAAACCTGTTTCTGATGTCATTTATTATTCTCCTAATCCTCATCACCTCCTGAACTATTTTCCAATCTCTGCAGCATTCACACATTCTATTCTTGCCCTACGTCATGACAACCCCAAAGAAAGCTATAGCAGCATATCAGTCAGCCCTAATCCAATATCATTATGCATCTCTCAAAACTCAAAATTCTTCCCATCAAAACTTCTAGTAAACCTAGGTTCATCACAATTGCAAACACTAATAAACACACCCAATACCACAAACCTTACCTCTCTCCAAGCAATACACACTATCCCTGTGCGAGGACATCCATCCCAACCCAGTGCCCCCGAACTACAGCTTCCCCTGCCAACAGCCTAATTCCTAAGAATATTCTTTTAGCAACCCTTAACACACGTAGTATCTGTAACAAAACCACAATTTCATGTTTGGTTAAGAAATACACCCCTGATATTCTAGTAATCACCAAAACCTGACTAAAACCTTATATACATGATACTGAAATAACACCCCTAGGCTAGAATATACTTAGAAATGACAGAACCAACAAAAAAGGTGGAGGCATTAATTTGTCTCAACTCCATCACAATCTCACCTTTACCCATAGAAATACCAACCTTTAACAATGCAGAAATTCTAATTGGAACCTTACAAATTAACAAAACAAATATGCATTGTTGGACTATATACCCCCCCCATGTAAAATTTCCAAACTATGGAAGATATCCTCTCCTGGATATCAGAACACATCAATAATGAAATAATGACGGGAGATATCCAACTGGCAAGATCTGGTGATTGATTCCCCTACTAATAGCATAAACCTCTATGGTTATACCCAGGTCATCACCAATGTCACCCATGTGCACAACAGCATACCCTAGGTGCAAACCCTTGACTGGATACTCATCTCAAATCCAGACAAATACACCAATCCCTACACTTTACCCAATATCATTAGTGACCGCCTACCAGTATTCATATATAGATCCTCACCACAAATTGCAAGAAACCACACATACAGAACCACCAGAAACTTTTACGATCAAAAGTTTAACGAAATCCTAAAACATGCTAACTGGTATCCAGTTAAAACACTACCACTAGAAGATTCCCTTGAATACTTCAACAATGTATTTCTAAATACTCTCAACAGCCTAAGCCACCAGCCGCACCAAAAGAATAAAAGCTAACCATGCCCCCTGGCTAACTAAAAATACCAAACGTCTACAAGACAGAGATGAAGCCTGGAAGGTATGGCACAATAACATATCAGATGCCAACCTAATCAAATATAAGCAGTTAGGAAATAAAGCAAAAAAATTTGTGAACTTAGACAAAAAAACTCACTTCTCCGACCAACTGTCAAACTGCAAAAACAACCGAAGACAGTTTTGGAAAACATCTCTAACCTCCTTACCCCAGGCTCTAAACAGATTCCATCATGCCAACCTGTTTAACTCTCAGTTTATAGATAGCATAAGCAAACTATTGCCAAATTCCACTACCATAGCAACCTCAAACCCCAACTTTGATCCCCCTTCCCCTTCCTCTCACAACTCCTAAAAATAACCCATCACCTCCTCAGCAAACTAGTACTACATCTCCTACCCCTTTTACTCTTGTTCCTGTCCCTACCAATCTCAAACAAAAACTACTTCAAAAAATAAAACCATGTTCCCTCTCCTCTGACAACCTCTCGCCTGAATACTTAATTTGCTGTAGAAGCCATAGCATACCCAGTCAGCATCTTTATAAATTGCTCCATAACAGCGGCCAAAGTCCCTATCCTCTGGAAAAAAATCTATCACCCCTTTACATAAAGGGTATAACTCAAATGAGCTATCCAATTAAATCAACCAATCTCCAGCATGTCTCCTCTTTCCAAACTCCTGGAAAAGTCCACACACAGGCAACTGCTCCATCATGTCATCCAAAAAAAACTAATTACCCCTACCCGACATGGGTTCCGCCCATCACACAGTACCACCACTGCTCTAATCTCCTTGATGGACACTGTGACCAAGGCCATTGACTCCTAGTAATAAGACCGAGGTGTTGTTACCAATTTACCAAAGGCATCTGACAGTGTCCCAAAACAAACTTCTCCACAAGCTATCCATTGTAGGCTGCACTCCATCATCCCTGCAATGGTTTGCAAGCTACCTATCCAATGCCAAACAGTGTGTTAAATGGCAAAACAGCATCCCAATATCAAACCAACTTAACTGGAGAACCACAGGGGTCGATACCTGGACCCTATTTTTACCAACGACCTTCACACCTCATCACCCTTTGTCTCGATTATCCAATATGCAGAGGACATTGCCATAATCTTTTCCTCTAACATACAGTACCTCCAGCAACTCACCCAAACCAACTTCACCTCAGTACAGATATGGCTCAAAGTCCAGCTACTCTTAAATCCTAAACAAACAAACTCTTACTTTTCTGAACAAAACCAATCTCATCAGACTTGAACATTTTCTCTTAGGATAACACAATCTGAAACAGTCTCAACTGTCAAGCTATTTGGCACTACCATAGACAACAAAACTAACTTTCCAACACCATATCTGCAATAGCACAAAAAAAAACACACACACACAAATGGGAACAATCTCTAAACATAAAATCTTCATGGACAAGTCCACCAGTAAAACCCTTGCCAACACCTACCTGCTTCCCTCTGTCTTATATGCAGCCCCCTTTATTGTCTCTTAAAAACAAACTCAAATCCTGCTACCACAAAATTGCCAAATTTACCACCAGCCTTTCCTATTGTTCCCACCACTGCCTAACTCTGAAATAACTAAACTGGCTCGAACTTGCACACCACCTAAACGTAATTCACCTGTCTTCTGCTCATAAAATGATACATACACCTGATAGCTTTCCAGCCTTCAAATATGTCCTAAAACTCTACACCCCTACCAGAGCTCTCCACCCCAAGAACAAACTCCTCCTAACCATCTACATTCCAAATAAAAGAGTTGGATACTATCTATACTGTCATGGAAGCACCATGTTCTGGAACTCTCTGCCAACAGTTATTACTATTGAGTGCTTTAACAGCTTTAAACACACCCTAAAAAACATTTTTTAGGTAACCAGACCTGCCCCTGCTCTTTCCTTAATAGATGAACTCCATCCACTTTCTAATGCCTCTTTTTCTCATCTGGATATACCTGGACCAAACTTTCTAAGAAACATGTATTTTTATATCCGTAACTATCCCCATCCTACTGTACTTCTAAAACATATGCTTGCTTCTAAATTTCCAACCCTCTAGCTCAATCCTACACAATAAAAAAGAAAAAACAAAACAAAAAAAGTGTAATCTTTCTTTTATTACTCTAGCTAGTGTATCACATTTTTATTTGTATCTACCTCTTCATACTTATTTAATATGTCCTACTTGTTTATTGTATGATTTAATACTTGCCAATACCTTGTTCATGTACAATGTCAAACTTCTTTATTCACGTATAATGTCAAACTTTCTTGTACAATTTGGAGTTTTTCTCCCAGGACCTCCACTGAAAATGGGTTCTTGACACAATCTGACTTTCCCGGTAAACAAATGTTAAATAAATAAAATATCAAAACTTCAGCCATTGTCCTCTAAACCTCCCTACTTGATTTTTCATAAGGACAGAGGGACATTATGTACCAATACTTCTCTTTCTTCTAAGGTGGTGTCAGAATCCAATATTAATCAGTCTATTAATTTGCTGGTCTTTCCCAAATTTCAAAACAAAGGTGAATATTTGTTACATTTATTGCATGTCCACATACAACTGTTTTTGCTTACATAGGACAAAAGAAATTAGACTGATCAATTATTTGCATCCTTTGCAGATTATAAATTGGGAGAATCAGTTGCAAAGGTAACATTTGCTAGATGGTCGACAGACTGTATATCATTTGTTTACAACAAGTTTGGTTCATCTTTATCAAGACCAGTGAAAGCCCACTCAAGCAGATCCATGGCAACCTCTACAGTGCTTCATTCCAAAGCTTCCATGGATGATATATGTGCAGCTGTAACTTGGGATAATCCTCATACCTTCATAACTTGTTACAATCGGACCTGGTCTCAAGGGGAAGAGCAGCCTTTGGCTCAAATGTGTTCAGGAATATCCTTCCATAGGGTTCACCCAGTAATTTAGGTAGTTGTGGACTCTGTCCCAGCTATTGAGGAATGATTGAAAATTGACCACCTCAAATAAAGTTAGGTCCTTACCACAGCATTCCATCTGTGTTCCCCATTTGCATTTATCCTCAACTTCCCACCATCCAACCTCCAACTTTTTTCACAAGGGACTTCTGGAAGGACAGGAACTTGTAGGACATTCCTGTACTTAGTGATGAGCTCCAGGTATAGTTCTCTTTATACAACGTACCATATTTCATTTTTACATAAATCAGAAAACAAGATCTGAGGTATACATGGGTTGGTTCATTATGGGTAAGGGAGGAGCTTGATTCCTGGCCATGAGCTTTAGTAAGGGACGACTTGATTGGATCTAGACCCAACTGATAAGCATGAAGGAGAATGGAGAACACAGATGGAACATTATAAGTACATAACTTTTTCATAAGTTAAAAAAGTTTAAACTTCTAATCTACTTTTCCTTCTCTTTACTATAATCCTCCCTCTTAGTGTTCATTTTTTTTGTGTCAGAAGTTTCTATTCTATTTTCTTGTAGTAATTTCTTAAATTTGAAAAACAAAAATACCCCCAAAAATAAAACAGAAAAACTAGTGGTCTTGAAACTTTGTTGATGAGCTCAGTCACAATAATTATCAAAAATCATGAAACCTAGGTAGTGTTCCATAGCAACAAGCCTTTATCTGTCACAGACAAGCAATCCTCAGTAACAAAAAAAAAAATAAAAAAATCTGGAATACTTTACAATGTCAAATAATAATTTGTTATATACTTCGAAGTAGTTGTGGAAAATATATGTATTGTTTAATTTTAAACCCACCGGTTCCAAGCAAATAATGTAATGGGGACATAAAAGTACATTTAAGAACAGCAAGTACCCACCCCTACACACTGCTACTGATTAGATCAAACTAAATGCTAGTTAAGGAAAACACTGCCTATCTATTCACATTCCAAAATCAGGTATTAAGAAAACCATAACAAACATATAAAAAGAATGCATGAACTAAAATTGCTTTCGGCTAACTAATGCAATAAAGCCTTCAACAGGTCTGTGACAAGAACTAAAATCAAGCATGCAACGTCACAAGGCCTTTGCATGCCAATCACATTTGCCACACCCATTTCTGCACATAAATGCTCGTGGGGTGGTGTTCCACTACAAAACTGAACACTATAAATACATATTTGTGTAGTAATAAGCAGTGCACAAATTTACAGCTCAGAAAAATGTCAGTGCTTTGTAGCGGACAGAAAAAAAAAAAAAACTGTCATCACAGTTTTCAGTTTTACAGCCCTCCAAAAACTGTTCATACAATGAAAACCAGTAGAAACACCATACAAAGATAGAAAACAGTGGATGAAGTAAACTAGTAATGTATAAAAGTATGCAGGTGTGTTCATAAGTGTGCACCAGTATGCTAAATAAGGGAATTATACCAAAACTTTAATAGCAGCATGAAAAAATGTGTGGTTTGAATCTAACATTTAAAACTCTCGTGTGATGCAAGAGTGCACATAATCTAATCAAATCAGAATTGAGGTTAAAGTAGCTAAACATATATATATTTATACATATTCTACACATCATTATTATTTTTGGTGCCTTTAGTACATAAAAATATTTCCTCACAAATTGTGTGGCAGCTTACTTAAATTCAACGCACGCTTAATAGAGCAACAGTAAAGTCCTGGTTTTCTGAATGCATTTAATTTTATCTGCCAGTGTTATTCTTCCTCCAAAACACCACTGATGTCCTGTTCAAGCTGGTCCATCTCCACCCAGTCCAGAATGATAAATTTAAAACCAGAATGTCTAGGGTGTTCTAACAACTGTTTGGATAAGGCGTTCCTCTAGCATTCATGTCTGCTGTCAGAAAGATGACCTGAAATCCTCCTTTTCGGTTTATTTATAGTCTTACCCACAAAATGCAGGGCAGTCATTACACTTGGCCCTATATGCAACTTTTTTAGTATTACAGTTACCACCTGCTGAAGATTTCACCATGGGGCACTCAAATGAGTTCCATTCTATCAAGTACTCACAAAACTGAAGTTAGGTGGCCCATAGATTTTAGTGCCCTTGTCATCCTGGCATTCTTTAATTTTCCTTTCCAAATAGCTACGTATGCTTCAGCTCTTTTTATATACAAAAGTAGGGCATCGTCCTAAAACCAGTGAGGATGCCCCAGTTCTCCTTAATGGCTTTAACTGCACTGAAATCACAGGTGTAAGTTAGAAAACAACTGTCCTTGCTTTTCTCTTCTTTTGGGTTAGGGTAGCCTTATTGCATAATTCTACCAAAAGGCCTATTCCACATAGAGCCATTGCTAGTTTTAGAATATCTAATGGGATCCAAGATCATACATAACACGTTTGACTTGTATCCTCTGGTTAAGAAATCATTTTCAAGATCATTCATATTTTTCAGAAAGGGGCCAAATCTGTGGTAATGCATGCTAATCTCTAGCCTTGTGATTTTATTACATTGTACTTAGTTTTTACTGGATGCATTCTATCTCTGTGAAGTAGTTCACTCATCGGTTTCCTGTACAAGATACTAATTAATCTTCCTCTATCAATAATGACAGTCATATCAATGAACTGCACTGATTCCAAGCTGATGGAAGTAGTAAATTTCAAGAAGGAGGTGGAGTTACTGATTTAGTGGATAAACTTTGCCAGACTATAACTACATCAATAAAGCAAAGGTAGCTGGTCATAAATCCCTGGTATTCACTTTGCACACAAATTCCTCCTCCCACTTGCCTAAGGCTACATTGGCCAGCATAGGGTCCATACCTGCACCCATGGCTATCCCCCTCATGTGTATGTAAGCCTGGCCATTGACACTGACAAATTGTACCACCACCAAGTCTATTAGCTTTCCCAAGTGTTCAGTTTGCACTTGTGCAGCATTGTTGTTTCTGCTATAAGCCTCTGTAGCTGTTTCAATACAGTACACATGGTGCACATGTTAACACAACACAAATTGCCTCTTTGCCTACTCATTGCATAGACTCATTCAGTTGTCAGGCTCATCAGATTCTACCCCATCCTTCTCCTCAAGCCAGATTAATTCTCCAAGCTTTAGGGTCTATGGAAGTAGAGATAGTCCTACTTCCACTAGCATTCTACTTTATAGATGTCCTTCAATTGACTTTAGCTGTTCCATGCCATTTCCTTTGATCCCAAAATTTCTACAGAAAGCAATTCAGTTGAAAAGCTCAGTCATCATTCTCTCTCCATTCTTGGCTCGCCATGTGTGGTTTTCCCTTCTATTGGTCTCATCTTCGACTGGACCCAACTTCATATTTTCTCTCATACTCCTCAGGGATAAGTCATCCCAATATCCCAGCCCTCAAAGTAACCACATGTTTTCTCAAGTTCTAATAATAGCAGGCAGTTCAGGCTTTCTTCGCTGGCACATATTTTATTATACTCAAAAAAAGACTTCACCAAAAAGGTTTACAAGAGCAAATGGAAAAGATTTTCTCTCTGAGTATCAAGAAACAATGTTGACCCTTTTACTGCTCCTGTCTCTGGTGTTCTTTATTTTCTGGCTTCTCTTTTCAAAGGAGCAACTAGTTTCTCTAAAATTAAATTACAGCTGGCATCCATATCAAATTTTCATACAGAAGATAAACATTATTGTTTGGCTTCTAACAAGCTATGTAAAGCTTTCATGAAAGGCATCTTTTTTTTCTTAGACCCACAGTAAAGGATCCTTCATCTCTCTGGGACTTTATTATGGTACTATAAGGTCTGACTCAAAAACCCTTTGAACCTTAAGTAAAAAAAAGTTTTAAAGTACCCGTCATGGAAAATAGCCTTTGTCGCCTCACAGTAAGATGCTGTCCGGTTCGATCCTCAGCTAGAGCGTCTTCTGAGTGGAGACATGCGTGAATGGGCGTACCTTCATTGAAGGTTGTGCATCAGAGCTGGTAACTTGGCACGTAAAAATCAACTACCAATCATTAGCGGACCGGAGTTCCGCTGTGGCGACCCCTAACCAGGAAAAGCCGAAAGACACAAAGTAGCTATTACTTTTACAGAAAGATTTTCCAGAAAAGAAGGAAATAAATGGTCATTCCTGCCACAGTACACCACAAGAGACAGTCTAATTTTAGAACTTTCCTCCACTATAATTCAGCCTTTTTACATAAAGCAGGCTATATTCCTTTGGCTGAAAGGACCTGGGTCCTTCAACCATAGCAATCTGTCCATAAGGGAAGATATTTATTATGGTGCAATATTTATGCAAAGGAGAAAGCAAAACTAACCAATACAAAAAGAGCAGCACCAAAGATATTTGAAAAGAAATACAGGCAAAGGAATCTGGACATGGAAAACTTTACAATACAAAAATAAGACAGAGAGGAAAAGTAGAAAAGGAGATTAGTAATGGAGGAGTTAAAGAAATAGAAACCGAGATTATGGAGAACCTGCAAAGTGAATGATTCAGTGTAGAAAATTGAATGCAGAAAGCACCACAACAGAACAGAGCAGTGGATAACCAAATTAAGTAGAAACCAGGGGAACAGGAAGCAATTGGTCAGGTGTCATATCAAGATATTTTGTAGCCGTCCACAGGAAATCAACAAACATTCACTTGAAGCTAGACAACTAGGAAAGGAACAGGAAACTGGAAACTCTGATGCAGTCCATGTTGAGGAGTGAAAGGCCAATGAGTTCCCATATGACAGAGCAACAGATGGCACAGGATGAAATTGAAGAGAAGGTGCCACAGGAAGATTCTATAGAGCTTTCTATAGAATGCCCACAGGAAATGGAAAACAAGGGATATGTCCTCAGTTTGGAAGAAGATGAGTTAAGAGAAGAGTTGCTTGATTTAATAGACATGGACAGAGAAATAGACTGCAGAAGGTCAATTAAACCCCATAAGTCAGAAGTCTGATGTAAACAGAATATATTACTGTGCTACTAAATTAATAACTGATAAAGTTCTACCACAAGAACTCAGGGCAGTGAGGGAAAGGAAGGGGAGAAATCAAATACCATCATGGAAGTATCAAACAGAGAAAATCATAAAGCAATTAAGACAAGAAGGGTCACTCTTAGAAGACTATAGAAGAGGGTGAGAAAGACAAATGTTATTAAACCAATGAACAGTATTAGAACAGACCAGGATCTATCATGCACTATTGCAAATAAACTAAAGATTTCAGCACACGTGGAAAAACTTAGAAGATAAACAGATAAATATATAGGAAAAATACAAAATAAGCAATTTATTTATGAGTCAAAAAAGTTTGAGAGAATTGGGAAATGATGTAAAAGGAATTGAAAGACAGCCAAAAAAGAGGAAGTAGATACATTTTGGATCTATGAAGATCAGATAGAAAAGTAAAAAAGAATAAACAGTTTAAGGGTGCAGGATATGAAATGAGATGAAGCAACAGCCAGAGAGATTGAAACAAAGTTAAGAAAAGCCTCTAACTGGAAAACCCCAGGCCCAGACGCAGTACCTAACTTTTGGTTAAAAGTATTAACATCTTTGCACAAGGATGTAGACATGAGTAGGAACCATTTATATGCGCACCCCGAACAGACACCAACCTGGCTAACAGGCAAAACAATACTCCTTTCTTAAGAGTGAACTGCAATCTACTCTAAAAATTAAAGGCCAATAACGTGCCTTCCGATGATGTATGAACTATACACGAGAATTTATGCCGACAGAGTTTATAGCCATTTAGATGAAAACTCAATTATGGCAGTAGAACAAAAGGGCAATAAAAGAATGTCATAGGGAACAAAGGATCATTTGTTGTTAAAGACATACTGGAGAAGTGTAAAAAGGGGAAGAATTTAAGTATGGCATGGATTGACTATAAAAAAAGCATTTGATAGTATCCCATATTCATGGATCAGAGAGTGCTTAAAATGTACAAGATACACCCTACACTGATCAACTACATTACAGTGACCATGAAACAGCGGCAGAACACTTTGCAATTAAGCCATGTTAAAGGATAGATTATTATCCCAGGGATACAAATTCAAAGGGGGATATTCCAGGGCGACTCCCTGTCACTGTTGCTATTCTGCTTTGCCATTAACCCATTACGCTGTTTACTTAACATCTTAGGCCATAGCTACAATTTGGCTCCTAAAAATACAAAGTGTAAAGACTTATCTTCTCTTTGTCGATGATTTAAAACTGTACAGCTCAGCAGATGAGGAACTGAAAGCACAGCTGCAAGTTGTCAACTTTTTCAGATGATATAAGAATGTCATTTGGTCTTGATAAGTGTGCAAAAGCAGCCTTTAAAGTAAGAAAACATCAGTTTGGGACAAGAATGTGACATAAAAGAACTTGAGCAAGAGGAAGTGTATAAATATTTGGGAACTGATGAAGGATCAACAATAAAACATGAACAAATGTGAATAAAACTACGTAAGGAATACTTTAGAAGACAAATTAATTCTGAAAACAGCATTGGCATCTAGGAACGAAACGCAGGCTATAAACCAATTTGCTCTTCCTGTCCTAACTTACAGTTTTGGAGTAACTGACTGGCCCCAAAACATGTTGGATAGAGACGGAAAACAAGAAGGATGCTTCAAGCTCACCAAATGACTTATAAAAATCAGTGTATACCAAGATTATATATTCCCAATTCCAAAGGAGGGATGGGCCTCCTTGAAATTTATTACATATATAGATCTGCAATCATGGGACTCCATACATTTGCTAACCTCAAAAGACCCAAATGTAGTGAAAGTCTTGAAACATGAGGAGAATAAATCAAAATGACTCCACTGCTTAATTTAGCAGAAGCATATCGGCGTCAAGCAGGAATGGAAATCAAACCAGAAGTAGATAAAAATCAGGCAGCAACTGAATGTACCAAAAACAAAATAAAGAATATAAGATGAAGGACCAGATGATAAGGCAAGAAATGTGGCAAAAGCATATAGTTGCAAGTATAGAAAACTTCAGGAAGAACCTCATGTTGATCAGGAATGAACACAGGAATGGTTAAGGAGAGGCAAATTCAAACCAAGAGATGGAAGGTTAACATTGGCAGCCCAAGACAGTGGGTTACTTACATGCTGGTTTACAAAGTCCATCGAACATGTGGTAGAAACGGACAAATGTAGGTTTTGTAGAACTGAATTGGAAACAGTTGCACAACTCATTGCTGGGTGTGACATGCTAATGGCAGAAGGACTGTACACTGAAAGGCAAACTAATGTGGCATGATTGTTGCACTGGGGATTGTGCAAACATTAAGGTACGGAAGTGGCTGAAACACTGGAAACATGAGCCACAAAGCATTATAGAAAATGAAGTTTATATCACATGTGATCACCAATTACCAACAGTTTAAAAGATAGATGCTAGAAAACTGGATATAGTGGTCCAAGAAAAGACCATTGATAGTAGCACTGATCATTGAAATTGCTACACCCAGTGACTACAGTGTATTGTGTACAGAGAGACACAAAGTCATAAAATATCAGGATCTGCAGGCAGAAATGAGAGCAATGTGGAAGAAACATACCCAGACAGTTCCAACAGCAATTGGAGCAATGGGTCTTCTAAAAAAAAAAAAAAGACTTTACAATCACATTTAGATATACTACCAATCTATGCAACCCCATACAAATTGCAGGAGGAATCATTACTGGGCACATTGCTAGTGCTGCAAACGGCACTTTTGGCCAACATCAAAGATTAAAAATATACTAATTTCATGAACTTTAATCGTACTTTGAATTAGGAATAGGGTTCATTCCTGTCGTAGTATTAAAAACCCAAAAGATTTGGGGAAATTAAAAAGAGAGTAAAGACCTGAAATTATGCTTAACTAAAAAATGTATTGCAGCCATTTTGTAAGAGGGTCATTCCTTCCACTGTCCTCCAGAGGGACTAGACTCTTCAAGAATATTTTCCACCACTAGTAGTTAGCCATTTAGATCCCTATGATTGAAAAGACCTGAGATAGGAATATAGTAAAGATTAATTTAGATGTTTTCTGTATTTATTTAAGACTGTCCTGCAGTGTTGGTTTAAAATATTCCCTGTGATTCTGAACTCTGTAGTTATGGTGTTGTTTGACTATTGTCTTGTAATTTTATTTATTATTAAATATATTTAAACCTTTTAATTGTGGCTGGTTTGTTTAGAGATATTTAAGCTCTTAGAGTTCTTGCATATGTATTTGGTGACACTGTACAGGCCACTCAAATAGCCCTGCAAGTCTTGGTCACACCATTTGGATAATAGTACCATTACACAGTAAGATTGGGCACCCTTTGGTAAGGGTCTTAAAAGTAGCTGATAAGTAAGGGTGGGTGCTGGGAGCTGGTACTATCTTATAGTCTGGGCAGGAGGGGGCATAGCTAGAAAACCTGTGGCAGCCTTTCCCAGGTGTGTGTGCACTTGTATATCAATCAAATCTCAAAGTGTGTGTGTCAGCTACTTAGGCAGGGCCACGAAGTACTGGTTGGACAGAGAGGGTGCTGGAGGTCTTAGCTTGGCTTAACCCTAGATCTTAACCCTATAGCTATACCTGTGGGGAGTCTTGTTGGGGATCTGGAGAAAGAGAGAAATCAGCTCCAGGCTGACTGTGATGTGCTCTTAAGGGAAATTGTGCATTACTGTGTGTGTACTTGTCATCCTCCCAATGTGCATGTTCCTCACTGGTGCTAGTGATGAGGACTGAGGCTCCTTGATTGGCCAGTGCAGGGATATATAGCCTGAACAAAAAACACAACTTCAGGGTAAGGTATCACCTCACAAGAAACTGTATAAAAACCAAAGAAAGAGAGGTAGATACACCATGGCAATCAAAGCAAACCAGATAAAAGTCAATGCATAAAATGATAATTCCCAAGGTTGAAGTAAAAACAATCCTTTATTCAAATTAGTAAGTGTTTTCACGTCTCTCAGGACGCTTCATCAGACTTGAAATAAAACCCCTGAATTCAAAGCTGCTTAAATACCAATATTACACCTATAAAAAGCTTGATTTCAAACACTTGACTACTAAAATCAATACCATTGGTGCACAAACTAATTCAAAACAGAAAAACATCATAAAGAGCCTCACCATGTTAAAAACATAGCTTAGGTGCTAATATATAAAAAAGCTTAGGTGCTAATATAAAAAACATATTTTCACACTAAATAAAACATTTTCATACTAAAAATATCAAGATGCCTATTTCATTACAGTCACATATATACATGTACATAGAACTAGTTGACAAACACCATACATATGTAAATAAATAGAACTAATGTCTAAATGGCCTATCTGCTAGAAATGGTTTAAGTGAAAGCTTATCATTAAGGCCATGTCATGTGTTTGAAATCAAGCTTTTTATAGGTGTAATATTGGGAATTATCATTTTATGCATTGACTTTTATCTGGTTTGCTTTGATTGCCGTGGCGTATCTACCTCTCTTTCTTTGGTTTTTATACAGTGCAGGGATATAACACAGCTATTTTTTTAAGTCATTCCTGCCACCATTCTCAAAAAGGTCCTGTCCTCAACTGGAATTTAGCCTTTTAGATTTTGTTGGCTGAAAAGACCTGTGTTCTTCAGCCAAGGCAATTTGTGTTGAAGGGACCTGAAATTATGTGGTCCCTTATCCACTACAATTTATCCATGTCATAGAGAACAGGCAAGAGGGCTCAGGGAAAATTTATTCCTGCATCTGTACAGTAAAAGGGTTAGAATCCATTCCAAGAAAGACCTTCCTTTCCTCAGTAGAATTCATTTTCAAATACAGCAGGCTGTATCAACTTGGCTCGAAGGACCAGGGTCCTTCATCCCAGACAATCTTTGCTGAAGGGACCTAAAATTATGCTCAAACAAGTGAATATGGGGCCTCTATTTCCAAAAAGAATGGTTATCAAATTTATTCCCAGAAAGACAGTCCTTTCCTCCACTAGAATCTAGCATTTTCACAGAGTAGGCTAGATTCCTTTGCTGAAAGGTCCTGGGATCTTTCAGCTGTGGCAATCTATGTTGAAGAGGCAGACATTATGCTCAACCAAGAATGTAGTTCAGCTCATTCTTATTAAAAAAAAAGGTCATTCCTGCACCTGTACACTAGAGGTGCTAGTGCTAGAATCTAACCAATAAAAAAGTCCTTTTCCCAGCTAGAATTTAGCCATGTCATAGAGAACAGGTTAGAGGAGTTACCTTGGCTGATGGGTCATTCCTGCCAGTGTACATTAAAGGGGTTAGAATCCATGGTCTTTTCCTCTAGTAGAATTTAACATTTTCAGCAGGCTATATTCCATTGGCTGAAAGCACCAAGGTGCTTCATCCCTGACAATCTGTGCTGAAGGTACCTACAATTATGCTCAGAGAAATGAATGTAGGGCATCTATTTCCAAAACGAATGGTCATTCCTGCCACTATACACCAGAGGGGATAAAATTTATTTCCAGAAAGACTGTCCTTTCCTCCACTAGAATCCAACATTTTCCCATTGTGCAGGTTAGATTCCTTTGGCTGAAAGGACCTGGGTCCTTCAGCCATGGCAATCTAAGATGAAGGGGCCAGGAATTATGCTCAACAAAAGAATGTAGTGCAGCTCCTTCCTAAAAAAAATGATTCCTGCCTGTGTACACTAGAGGTGATGGTATCTATTTCAATAAAAAGGTCCTTTTCCCAACTAAAATTTAGCCGTGTTATAGAGAACAGGTTAGGTGACTCAATAAAAAGTGTAATTCCTGCCGGTATACACTAAAGGGGTTCAAATCTAATCCCCTAATGAGGGTCTTTTTCTCCAGTAGAATTTAGCATTTTCACATACAGCAGGCTATATTCCCTTGGCTAAAAGGACCAGAGTCCTTCATCCCTGGCCATCTATGCTAAAGGGACCTAGAATTACACTAAGCCAAATGAATGTAGTGCATCTATTTCCAAAAAAGAAAGAATGGTCATTCCTGCCATTGTACACCAGAGGGGATAGAATTTATTTCCAGAAAGATGGTCCTTTCCTCGACTGGAATCTAGAATTTTCACATAGAGCAGGCTAGATTCACTTGGCTGAAAGGACCTAGGTCCTTTAGCCATGACAATCTGTGTTAAAGTGGCCAGAAATTATACTCAACCAAAAGAATGTAGTGCAGGTCTTTCCTAGAAAAATGGTCAGTCCTATGTCTGTACAGCAAAGGGGCTAGAATCTACTTTGAGGAACTAGGTCCTTTTCCCCACTAAAATTTAGAACAAGCTAGATTCCCTTGGCTGAAAGGAGTAGGTCCCTTCAGACATGACTCTAGTCTGAAGGGACCTGATGGTGGACTCAGTCAAAATTATGCAGTGCTGCTCCTTCCTGAAAAAAAATCATCATTCTTGTGACTGTATACCAAAAAGGGCTAGAATCATTCTTGTGACTGTATACCAAAGGGGGCTAGAATCATTCTTGCAACTGTATACCAAAGGGGGCTAGAATCATTCTTGTGACTGTATACCAAAGGGGGCTAGAATCATTCTTGTGACTGTATACCAAAGGGGGCTAGAATCATTCTTGTGACTGTATACCAAAGGGGGCTAGCATCATTCTTGTGACTGTATACCAAAGGGGGCTAGAATCATTCTTGTGACTGTATACCAAAGGGGGCTAGAATCATTCTTGTCACTGTATACCAAAGGGGGCTAGAATCATTCTTGTGACTGTATACCAAAGGGGGCTAGAATCATTCTTGTGACTATATACCAAAGGGGACTAGAAGCCATTCCCAGAAGGAAAGCCCTTACCTCCACTAGAATGAAACCTTTTGAAATGCAGCAGCCTTGCCATTCCTATCACTGTACACCAAAGAACTTGAATCTATTCTTGGAAAGAAGGCCTTTTCCCCCACTAATATTTACCTGTGTCATGAAGAACAGTTTAGATTCCTTTTGCTGAAAGGCCAGGTCCCTTCATCCAAAGAAATCTGTACTGAAGGGACCTAATAGTGTTCTTCCAAAAGCCGATTATGTATTCTATGAGAGACTCCTTTCTCTCACAATTCACCTTCTTTTAAAAACCAGCTTATCCTCCTGCCCCTGTTTTGTGTTACCAACTGCAGCATTTTTTACATAAAATATTAACTTCGGTCACTTTTTCAGGCGAACAGGAGTTGAATTTGTGTTTTACACAGTATAATCTACTCTGTTAAACATGAAAAATAGGTTAGGAATTATTCTTGTAAGTAGACTAACATATTTATAAAGAAGTTAAAATGTTTCCCTAAAGATAGCCCTCTCCCCTACAATCTACTGTATTAAAAAAGCTAGATTCCATGCTCTGAAAGGACCCTGTCAATCATATGTAGAACATCAGACTACCTTGTGCTTATTAATGACTAGGGCCTTTCCAGCAAGGGAATCTAGCCTGCTCACATCAAAGGGGCTAGAATCTGTTGGTATAAAGGATGGCCCTTTTCCTCACTAGAATCTGCCTATCTCACTATGTGCAGGCTAGATTCCCTCAGCTGAAAGAACCAGGCCCCTTCAGCTGAGGGAATCTAGCCATAACTGACTATCTAATGAAGTCTCTTTCTCATACTCTGACATGTGCTTTCCTGGATAGTGTATCTGTACAACTGGAACACATCTTCCTTTCTCCCTTCCAGAGAATGTGGACCACCACCTAACTTAATCAATCCAGAGGCACTGTCCCAGCCTGCAGAAAATGTGTGTAAAATTTGACACCCTGACAATGTGATCACATCCAGCAATTATGCATGGATCTCATCCACTCACAGCCTTGCCCAGGTTATAGTGTTTAATCACCATAGTGACCTCATCTACTAAAATAGATACAAGTCGACCATTTGCATCTTATACTGCTTTCTCAGAAAACATTATGTTTACTTTGTTCACTGAGTTTGGGAAATCTTTGTGTGTGTGTGTGTGTGTGTGTGTGTGTGTGTGTGTGTGTGTGTGTGTGTGTGTGTGTAGATTATACATACATGTACATACCTCCCCCGCACACACTTAAGAACTTGTGATCTTAAAGGAGAATCACACACAAACTAAAAAAACATATTTACTTCATCATGTCTTGATGTTTCCTACATTTTAACACCACTTTTGGACTGCTGTATACCACTAGGTATCCCACAATGCAGCCTTTCACTTTAAAATATTACATCATAGCCCCTAAGCTCCTGTTAATGCAATGACTATGTGTTTTTACATATACCCTGCTTTCTTTTAGTCATTTTGGTTTAATTACCATTTCTTGCTTTTCAATGACAAAGACAAACAGGAATAATTACAAAGAAGATTATTCTCAGTGTCTGTTCCTTTTTTCTTTCTAAAGTGGTCAATTTTATTTCTCTTGTTATGCCCAAGTTGTAGTCCTTAAACCTCATCTCCCCTCATGTCTCTCTCAAGTGGACAACTGCACATTCCCTCAATCAAGCAGTTTTGGAGCACAGCGAAGGACAATTAGTATACAACTTATCAGATGTTTCTTTGACTGATGTTAATTACGAGTCCTTGACAAAGGACTTTCTTTTATACTTACAGCTAGTGGAGTTTTTAATGATGTAATGGTCGATCTGAAGTTGTTCTGTCAAAATGCGATGTGAAATTATGTTTTCTGATTCTTCTATGCAACCTTTAGCATTGAGGAAACCAAGTGTATTTTGTCCTGATTTTCATCCTTTAAAATAAGCATTTTCTGAATGTGTGAGCATGATTTATTACAGTATTATAATGATCCAGTAAATAAATGTAATAGGCTCTATAACCTTATATCCAATGAATTTTCTGCTGTACAGGAGTTGCAAGCTAATGAGGACATTACTATTTCCTCATCTGATAAAGGGGAAGCTATAGTGATTCTCAACCGTATAAAAAATATGACTTTAATGTTGTTAGATAGTAGTATTTATAGACTTACTAACCTTACAGAGATAAAAAAACTTATAAATAATATTTATTGTGAGTTATTTGACTGTCTTCCAGGTGTATTAGTAAGGAGTTATAGGGCTTCTGTACTGTTGAGAGATTCTTAATACCCCTTATAAAATCCATAAATCTTTATCTGATCCACCTTAAAGGCCAAGTGTGGCAGAGCGAGGTTGGGCCACAGAGCCCATATCCAAAAATCTACATCCTTTATTAATGAAGTCATCCACCATTTTAAAAGACTCACAGCACTTCCTTACTATGCTATATGATAAGCTACAGAAGGTTCCATTGTATGATACAGATATGTTAGTTTCTATGGATGTATGTTCATTATTTATATGCATACCAAACAATGTAGGCATCCAATACACAAGAGATTTCTTGCGAACTCACAGTGATTTTGATAATGGATGCATACAGACCATATGTATGTTGATGGAATTGGTGCTTACCAATAATGCATTTGTGTTTGAATGGAAATTTTTCATTCAACAATATGGAGTGGCCATGGGCACACCGTGTGCCAGCTCCTATGCCAACATTGTAATGGCACAATGGGAAATCACTGTGTTGTTGAATAATGTTACTTATAGTAGAAATTTGTTACATTATAGTCATTTTGTGGATGACTTTATCTGGAGAGTTCTACAGAACTATTTGAGCAGTTTGTTTCTTTCTTAAATGAGAGCACCTCTTTCTTGAAGTTTACTACACGTATATCTCTTTATGAGATTGATTTTTTAGCTGTCAAGCTAACAAGAGAAGGGCATGTTCTGCACATGCATGTTTACAGGAAAGAATGTAGGAAGAACAGCCTTTTATCATGTTCTAGTATGCATCCTACACATGTATTTAAAATATCTTTGAAGGGCAGGCTCTACATACTTCTAGACTTACCCACATATATTGTACTATGTTCCAGCAAGTAGCCTTATTAAAAAAAGAGTTTAGGGACAGTGGATATACTGAGGCTGAATGTGATGAAAATGGCCCACAGGGACAGGGAAGGCAGAGGTAAACCTTGTTTCTCAGAAAGGAATATGACACTGGTTAACAGAATGGATGCCCCCTACCTTATACCTCTGACAATAAGAAACTTATGGATATTATACACGAGAATTGGCATGTCCTAACAGCAAATAGTGGAACAGAGCAAGTTGTGGGGGCATATCCAAAAGTTACTTATAAAAATTTGAAATCACTAAAACGTAGGCTTTGCCATAGAACTGGCATGGTAACCAGCAAAACTATTTCTAAGAGACAAGGAACATTTGGTTGTAGACATTGTCATTTTTGCAATTATATTACCAACAGGACCGGCCTTAGGTCAACTGGTGCCCTAGGCACAACGGCTCCACAGCACCCCCACCACACCACCCTGTGTCCCCATCCTTATCTACCTACACCAAATAAATACTGGAAAAGCGCCCTTGCTAGAGTGACGCCCTAGGCGGTCGCCTAGTTGGCCTATGCCTAAGGCCGGCTATGATTACCAATAAGAATGTTTTTATACATCCTAACACAAATAGGGAATATATTTTTAGGCATTATGCTGATTGAGCTAAATATATAACATTTGCAGTTGAACAATGTGTTCAAATGTTTTAATTTCTATGTTGGCATGACTACTAGATCAATAAGGGTAGGATTAGGGAACATATATTACAGCAACATTGGTGACACCAGAAGTGCTGTTGCCAAACATATTGTTGAAAAGGTACCATTCACAGATTCATATTTTTCACCATAGACATCTTGCCACGCACCATGAGGTTGGAATAATAGGAACACAATTGAAAAGATTGAGCAAAAACGGATTGTTTTGCTACAAGCTGACAAGGGTATGGCTTTGAATAAAGCTGTCACTCAAACCCTTTTTAAGAGACAGAAGACAAGTTACATTTGCTAACCTCCCCTTTTTAATACACTTTCTTTGCCTTGGCTGATATACATTTTTTCATAATAGTTATAGGTGTGTCTGCTTACATATATGCACACACTCCTCATACATCATTTATGCATATATTTTCTGTTTTTATTGGGTTTTTATATACACACATTTTTTATGTTAGCAGTATTTAGCTATGATATTTGGTTTTGTTTACATTTATTTTCATATATTTTCTGTTTATGTGTTTGCTTTTTGAACATTTAAGTAAACTGATGAGTGTTCATGTAGCAGTTCAAGTTTTTTATTGTAAATTCCATATAAGGTGTATACTTAGTTAACTATATGGATAGCAGGACTGTTTCAACTTTTGTTTATACAGTTCTGCATTAAATTTTCTAAAACATCAGTATTTTGCAACAGAATGACAAAATGGTTTATGTATGATGCATATTATACTGTTTGAACATCTGTAATATATGTTTTATTTATTATATCTGAAATCTATTATACAAGTTGTGGTTGGAACATACTAAAATGCATTTATTTTGCTAAAGTGTTAGGTTACTTTAAATCACTTGGTTTCCACTAATTATTTAATTGGACTGAAAAAGGTTGCTATCAGTGATTGGTTTTAACAGTGTTTAAAATGTTTAGGGTTGTGATAGAATTTTATCTCTGATGAAGCGTAGGAGTACTATGCAAAAGCGCCTACATGTCTTACTACATAAATCATTTGGTTTTATGACATACTTGTCATTTGCCTTCTTGGATTTCTTGCAGTACAGTTTTGGACCCTGGTCTGCACTTTACCTGGTGCAGTGGTTTTGGTTTTACATGTGCATATATGTTGCAATAAGGTAAGAAAGGGGTCTGCATGGTACAAATTACCAGACACCTAGGGGATACAATGCCAAAAGGCAGCTGCCTTCGAATTCATTGGCGTTCAGTACTATTTGTGCCATACAACCCCCAAGTGCCATACATTTTGTGTGTGCTTTATTTTTTAATATACATGTGTATTCATGCACTGTTTAACTTTTCTATACTATCTTCATATTTACCTCTTAGGTCAAACAAAGCCAAGCATATTCTTTCTGCTGCATTTGGTAGCTCCTAGCTTAGACTCTCTGCTTTCTGTTACTATGTTAACTGTTTCATTTGACTCACTTCCCATCTCTTACCACAGTGTTTCAGGATATGTTTGGCCAAGTTCATGCTTTCAGTTTCTTTGGGAGATTATTTTAACTTATAGGATGTTGATTTGCTGCTGCGATTAGGTAAAGTACTTAACTTTTATATTTTAGTGTTTTTACTACTATATAAAAATGTCAATGCGTGCCAGAGTCCTGACTCCTGGTTTGTTCTTTCTTTCCATTACATTTCTATACAGACTATATTTGCATTAGGACTGTTTACTTCTGCTGGTTTTTATTGATTTTCATTACTTTTGTGAACGCTTTCCCTGCTAAATGTGGCAGGTTACAAGATTTCAAAGTCTTAGAGGGAGAAGGAATCTGTGAGCGAATGTGAGATCCAGGTTCCCCTACAGTAGCTTATTCCCATACATGGAACATATCTGATGCACAGGTTGCTAGCAATTTGATAATTTGATTGGTTGTCTTCGATCATGTATATATAAACTATATAGTTCATATACAGTAGATTTGATCGTGAGTTGGCCGACACCAAACACTGGAATACAAGTGACTTCCTATTTACGTAATCAAAACACAGGACCTTGTTTTGCTTGAAAGAACCTGCCTTGTTTTTCATAGACCGCATTATTTTTTATAAAGCCTGGTAGTTTCAGCTGCTTTAATCATTCACAATGTATCTATTACTATCGAGCTAACCAGATATTTTACCCTGATTATAGGCTAGGACAGTTAAGAAAAACAGAAGAAAATTGTTGTACCATTCTACGACATGCCATACCTACATATTTATCTTTGCAAATTCAATGTTCCTTTGACAGAGGCGATTTAAGACTTGTACATTTCACTTTTGGGGGAAAAACATTAACAATAGCAGGTCTTGGATACAAACTCTGGGGAGAGAATCTTTGACAAGATTATTTTTAATTAATAATAAACTATTACATAAATACATAAAAGAACAAATGAAAATGTAAACTAGAGTTTTAATCAAGGCTACCAGTTTCAAACTGCACCCAAAATGTCATTACAGTTATGTGGACTGGCAATATTTTAGACTGACTTTACATTTATGCATACCAGTATGTACGCATGCATCCTGAGAACAAATCCAGCACAGTTTGTTATCCCTGGTGCTTGTTGTAACAGTTACTGGTTCCTTTTCCCAAGTACAGTTGCTTATTGTGATAGGTTTTGCTTCTCTTTCCTGAGTATGATAGAATGAGCATAAGAAAAAGTTAAAAAAATAATTTTATGAACTCATGGGTAGGAGTCTCAAGAATACATTTTCTTTTTTACTTGCTGCCCATTATTAATTTTTAACTGTATAAGACCAAGCAATACAAAACGTACGTAGAGGTTCATAGCACAGCGACCTTAGTTTTTAACAGAGGCAAAAAAGATGCAAGGTTTGCATCTGGCTCAGGTTTTCAGATTATTAGCCTGAAGCTCATTAGGAGGTACTGAAAGGGTAGGAGGTAAATGTCAGGATTGATTACTACCACACTAGGCCACATCATTATAACTGCATTCACTGAATGTTGTCTTATTTTTTTTTCTGAGCTAGGCTGTTTATACGGCCTAAGTATCTGTAAAGCTGTTTCTCGATTCCTTTGTTTCTCAAAATGTCACCTCTGCCTCTCATATTCAACAAAATCAATAACTAATACTATTCAACAATGTTAATACTGTTACTTAAGTTATTTCAACGGTTGTCTCTGACAGTTATCCATCGTGTACCTGATGCATGTGACATGCTGTATATCCATTAGTAAAATGGTGTATGCATGAACAGCATTAAATACTGACAGTCGTCTTGTTAACACGTTTGTAAGCTTTTGCAACAAGTCTTCACAAGTAACAGGTTACTAAATCAATCAGAGCTAAAACTGCAGGGTCTTACAAAGAACTAGAAGAAAAGAGAGAGAGAGAGAGAAAGGCAGCTATAAAGTGAAAAAGAAAGAACAAGAAAACACGAAATTCAAAAGGAAAAAAAATATTCCAGATGTGAAAGCAGCTGGTCTGTTCAATCACAAAGGAAAACAAAACTGAAATTTATTAGGACTCTTACAATAGGACTTACTCCTAACAGAAATGCCATTTATTTTATTTTATTTATTTATTTCAGTTTGATTACCGGGGAAGTCCACTGGGCCAAGAAGTGCCCATTTTCAGTGGAGGCCCGGGGAGAAAAGCTCCACAAGCAATACAATGAAACATGGTTACATAAAGTTAATGGTAAAATACAAGAGTAAGATTCATGCAGTCCATTCATTCATGAAAAGCTCCACAAGCAATACAATGAAACATGGTTACATAAAGTTAATGGTAAAATACAAGAGTAAGATTCAAGCAGTCAGGAAATACATTTACATAAAATGTGCATAAAGAGCAAGCATAATAAAGCAATACAGTGCAGAGTAAAATAACAAAAATACATAGATGTGCAAAAAGTAAGTTGGAGTCAGGAGAAAGTTAGAAAAGTCAGGAAAATCTTGGAGGTAGAGAGGGCCAGGAAGTGGAGAGCTCAGGGAAAGAGATCCCTGGAAATTATATCTGGTGAGAGCAGGAACATTTCCATTTGGATGACAGGTATTTGAGAAGTAGGGTCTTGAAGGATTCGGAGTTAGGTATAGTCCTAAGAGAAGGAGTGAGAGAGAGTTCCATTTTTTACCTAGAGAGAAGGAGAGTAGAAGTTGGCCAGCAGGACGTTTAGGTTTGTGGATGGAGATAAGGTTTTGGTGTTCAGATCTCAGAGATCTGTTTGGAGTGTATGGTGGAAGGATGTTTATTAAGGCAGGGCATGAGTCTGGGTAGAATATTAGTTTGTGAGCGATGGTTAGTTGGAGATAGTCCAAGTGGTTGGGAAGTTCAAGCCAATTTAGAGATTTAAGGGTAAGGCAGTGGTGAGTTGAGGTTTTGGATTTGGTTGCAAATTTAGAGATCTTATTATAGCAAGTTTCAAGTTTTGAGATGTTGGAAATAGACAGATTGGTTAAAAGAGGGGCTCCATAAAGAAGAGAGGGTAGAAGATATGTAATTGCCAGGGTGTGCCTAGAGGAGTTGGAAAGAAATTGGTTGTTTCTGTAGAGCATTCCTAACTTTTGGTGGGTTTTCTTTATGTTTTGTTGAATGTGGAGATCGAATTTTAGGTGTTCGTCTATGGTAATGCCAAGTAGTTTAGCGGAAGGCACTACTTCTATAGCAGTGTTGGTTTGGCTGAGGACTTTGAAGGAATCTTTGTCAAAGGATGAGGAAGCTCTGGAATGGGTAAAAATTAGAATTTTGGATTTATTAGAGTTGAGGGAGAGGTGGTTTTGGTGCATCCAGTTCTCTGTGGTGGAAAAGGCTATTTGTGTTTTAGTCTGGAGTTCAGAAAAGTTAGAGGCAGCACAAACTACGGTGGAGTCATCAGCGTATTGGATGACTGTGGTGTCAGGTATGACAGAGTGTAGATTATTTATAAAGATGTTGAAGAGCATTGGTCCGAGGATGGACCCCTGGGGAACACCGGTAGGTGTGGGCAAGAAGGAAGAGGTAGAGTTCATCCATCTGACAGCTTGAGATCTTTCAGATAGGTAACTGGAGAACCAGGAAAGAGTATGTGGGGAGAGATTAAGTTTGGCGAGATGAAAGAGTAGGTGTGTATGGGAGATGGTGTCAAAGGCTTTGGAAAGATCTAGTAGTACTGTGGATACAAGGAGTCCAGAGTCTCGGGCTCGGTTGACTGTTTCAAGGAAGGATAGTAAGGCAGTAATGGTGCTATGGCCGGGGCGGAAGCCATGTTGGGTGGAAGTAAGTAGGTGATTCTGTGTTAGGAAAGGTAAAAGCTGGTGGTGGACACATTTTTCTAGAACTTTAGATATTGGAGAGAGTAGGGCGATGGGGCGGAAATTAGAGATAGTGGTGTTTTTACCTCCTTTGTGGAGAGGTAGGATGTAGGCTGAATGCCAGAGTTTGGGTACATATGACTCATTTAAGGATCTGTTTATCAGGATACTAATAGGGAGAGCAATACCTTCAGCTGCGCATTTGAGGAAGGAGGAGGGTATGTTGTCAGGGGCATTGGAGCATGGTTTAAGATTAGATAGGAGCCTTTTTATGAAGCTGGTTGAAACTGGTTTGAACTGGAAATTCAAGAGGCATTTATTAAGGTTATTGGGCGTTGAGGAGAGGATGTTAGGTGGATTATTGTTTGGGAATGTTTTGGTTAGATTAGCTATGGATTCTGTGAAGAAGGTGTTGAAGTGAGAACTCAATTCCTTGTCAGTTAAACTAGGGTCTGGGCAGGGATTATTTTTGGACCCTGGGTGTAGAAGGGAGTTAACTGATTTCCAAAATTGTTTTGGGTTCTTATTTTTGTTAGACTGCAGTTTACTATAGTAGTTTTTTTTGTCTAAAGTGATTAGTTTTTTTTACTTGGTTGCGAAGTTGGGTGTATTGGAGGAAGGAAGAAGGCAGTTTGTTTTTTAGATAATGCTTCCAGGCTTTGTCTCTGTGATGCATGATATGTTTAGTATCTTTTGTCAGCCAAGGAGCAGAGTTAGTTTTGATTCGTTTGTTTCTTAGAGGGGCTAGGCAATTCAGAGTGTCTAGGAAAATAGAGTTGAAATGTTCTACAGCATTGTCTAAGGGGAGAGTATTAAGGGTTTGCCAGTTGATTAGTTTAAAGGTGTTTGTGAAAATTGTAGGGTTAAAGTTGCTAAGATTTCGAGTTTGAATGTACTGGTGATGAAATTGGGTGGAATTAGCTGACCGATGAGTGAAGGCAGGGAGATGGTCACTGAAAGTATCGGGGATGGTGCCTGAGAGAATTATTTTGTTGGGATGAGAAACTAGAATCCAGTCCAAGATGGATCCAGGAGGGTGGATTTTGTTAGGACGAGTTGTTGAATGGATTACTTGGGTGAAGTTGTATAGGTTAATGGATAGACAAGGGGAAGGTGAGTTGATTTTATTCCAGTCTATATTAACGTCGCCAAGAATGTAAGTTTCATATTTTATTTCAGTTGAGGCCCAGTGAAGAACATTTTCAAGGGTAGAGATGTTGTCACCTGGGGAGATATATAAGGAGATAAAGCAGATATTCTTACGTTTATTCAATCTGAGGAGACCTGCAGTTAGTTCAGTATTTTTGAAATGTGGGGTTAGGATTTGCAGAGGGATTAGAGAGAGATGGTTAGAGTAGATTAGAGCAGAGCCTCCACCTTTTTTATTTAAATGATCATTTCTAAAGATGTGGAAGCCTAGAGGTAAGATTTCAGGGTCAGGAATATAAGGTTTTAGCCAGGTTTCAGAGATGGCTAAGATGTCTGGTTGATTGTGGTTTATCCAAGCTTGTAATTGGTGGGTTTTATTGTTGAGGCTCTGAGCGTTGATGGTGAAGAACTTAAGTGTATTAAGAGAGAAGGTAGAGGAAAGGGGGAAAGGGGTGTTAGTAGAAGAGGAGGAAGGGGGAGGAGGGAAGAGGTTGTTTGTATGGAGGCAGGGGCCTGGATTAGGGTGGATATCTCCAGATAAGGCTATGGCATTACTGGCACCAGCTTTTGGCCTTTTGGGTTGGTACAATAGGGCGTTGTTTGGGATTGGCTGTGGTTTAGGTTTAAAAATGTCTGTGCAGGTGGAAAAGACTTTGGGCTGGAAAAGGTATAGAAGTTTAGGTGGAATGAGGAAGGAGGATATGTAGTGGAAATGATTGAGTAGTGGAGGGTGAAGGTGAGTGTATGGGATGGTGTAAGCAGAAGGGCGGGATGGGGGAGATTTGGAAGAGAAGGAAGTAGCATGATAAAGAGGAATTAGTAAGATGAGAAGGGAGCAGGGGAGTCGGGTAATGGTGAGAATTTGGGAGGGCATGTTTACAAAGGATGGGTTAAAGAAGGGTAAGAGTGGAAAGGAAGTGAAGGGTAGAAGAGGAGAGGAGGTGAAGAGGAAGAAGGGGTGTTATAATTTAGCAAATGGGAGAGGAGGAGTTTAAACAAGAGAGGGTGTAGCTGAGAGGAGAGGGGGGAGTAAGAGTAGTGAGGGAGGGGTAAGAGAAGAAGGACTGAGGGAGGAGTAAGGGTAGTGTACCTCAAAGGACTCATGCTGCAGTTCTCGGTATTTTTAGTAAAAAAAAAATATATATATTGTATGAAGACATGAAGATGTGTGCACTGCATAAGTTTTACAACACACTCACTGACTGATTACAGTTACTCACTGAAGACGTTACTGACTCTGTCAGTGGGTGTGTGGTAAATACAGCCCAATGGGCACCCTTGACTGTCTTACTGATAATGCATACAGAGGCTTATCCTTTCGACAAACTCAAGTAGCATGTAAGAAGAAATTATATCTATACGACTAGCTAGCTTACCTACAGAAACTGTGTACCTTCATTTGTTTATCTGGTTAAATAAGCATTATATTCAACCAGATTTGCCAGTACTGGGGGCATCTTATTTACATCAAGCTCCAAGAGTAGCAGTAATGTTGAATTTATTTACAGATGCACAGATATAGTTTGTCACTATGCCTTGTTTATTCATTGATGGTCTTCAAATTTAGATTAAACTAAATGCCTGGATTTCGGAAAAGTAGTAGGACAAGAAGGCAACAAATTATTAGTCAAGGGTATTTAATCCACTCCTGGAATAATGCTCAGTCCTAAAGGGAGTCTGATATCAAATTAATTAGATGGAGAGATAAAATCCATGCCCAGTACTATGGAAAATAAAAGGCAGGAAATTGTAAATCTCGTGACTTAAAATGGGATTTATGCATTATAGAATTGTACGACAACTCTTGAGATATTAGTGATTGCTAACAAATAAGCAGCACACAGTGTACCATAAAATGTACAGTTAGCTGATACACACCAGACTAATATATTCTGCACTGTACTGTTTGATATCATTTAAAATGAGAAGCTAAGTAGTTAGCTTAACTAAATGTGCAAATGTTTAAGTTCCAAGTGTGTACAACACACAACTATGGACAAGAAAAGAGGAATGAGCAAACAAAAAAAAAAACCAGTAGTTTGGAGCATAAACCTGAAAAAAAAAAAACACGTCTTAATATAATTCAGCTCCAAATTTTCTCATGAGTACTAGCAAATTTGGCACTGGAATTCCACTGAAACTCACCTTATAATCAACTGCTTCATCAGTTTACAGTACAGGGGTTTACACTCTGGCTACTTTCCTCAAGAAAATGGTGTCTGTTCTAGTTAAAATAATAGCTGCAGGTGTTCATGGAAACTAACAATTGCAGAAATAAAACTTCTGAGTGGTCTATTTATCAGATAGTTGCAATATATGTAGGATTTTCAAACTTTTGATTTACTGTACAAACTATGGGAAAATAATAGTAACAGCTCCAACACTAACAGCAGTCTTCCTTGCTTTTCTAACTTCTTTATTACAAAATTTTTACCTTGCACTCTATTGTAATTGTGCTTCTTACAGTAAATATACTTTAAATAAGACATGACTATTTGCCTTGCTCTTTGTACCTCTGCTTAAATGAAAATTATCTGTATAATTGACAAGTGTCACAATGTTTTACTTCTGTAATGTTTGTTTATAGTTCTACTGTACTGACTAACTTGTATATTACTATGGAGCTTCCCCACGGACCTCCACTGAAAAAGGGCTTTAGCTCAGTCGGACTATCCCAGTCAACAAATGTCAAATAAATAACACTGGTAGAATCATACAGCAGAACCACAGTGATGATTGAAATATCTTCCTATGTATTTGAATTGCCAGTTTTAAAGATATTATCATTAGATTTGCACCCTTATTGATACTGCTGTGTGGTAATGCTGGATTTAGTATATGTGAGTGAGTGGCTAAGAGAGCTGGTGCTGATGCATACTATATGGCATGGCTAGGGGAGTAAGGTATGATAAAATATGGTGTAATTTTTAGTTTCACCTTCTGAAGTCCAATTATCTGCAGTTATTATCTTTGCCATGCAATTATCAACATACAACTGCCTTATTTTTGAGGCATCAAGGAAAGAAAAAAATTACAGATAAACCACACAGTCTTAATTTTAAAACCTGCATCAGTGAGGAATTATCCCACGCAGAAAGTTTCTCTGGCTTCAGCTAATCTAGAGTGGTAATTAGTGAATTCTCTTTGTAGCACCTGTGACTTTGCCAGCCCAGCTAGCTAGAAGTTTGTAAATAATTCTATGGCATTTGTGAATATTGATAATGATTTATAGGTAGTGGTGCTGCAGTAGCATTGTCGCCTCACAGCAAGACGTTGTCGTGTTCGATTTTCAGCTAGAGCGTCTTCTGTGTGGAGGCGTGCGTGAATGGGTGTGCCTTCGTTGAAGGTTGTGCATCAGGGCTGGTAACTCGGCACGTAAAAATCCACTACCAAATGTTAGCGGACCGGAGTTGCGCTGTGGCGACCCCTAAACGGGATAAGCCAAAAGACACAACACAACAACATTTATACAGAACTGTATGTTGTTTAATGAGCTTCAAGAATGTAACCATGGCATACCCTGCTGGAACATAGAAGACTAACTTACAAATCAAAAGAAAACAAGTTGAAATGAAGTGCTTTACAATGTGCTATAAAACAATGTAGCAAGGAGACAGGATGACTAGAGCTAGTAGTTTCTTTCTGTTGTCTTGGAGAGAAATAATGACTATGCCTAAAATGTAAAAGTGTTTGTTTTACGACTTCCAGTTCTGGGCAAACATCTGAGAGAGATGTATTTCTCACATAGAAATGTTAAATTTTGTTAAGTTTATATTAGCCTGGGAACTGAAGGCAGGTGAAAAAGAGTGATGCCATCCAGGCTAACCCAGCAGTAATGTGTGATATTAATAAGAACTTTCTGAGAGAGAGAGAGAGAGAGAGAGAGAGAGAGAGAGAGAAGGCATTTTGTATCTTGTCTTGGAGCTGAAAACATCATCTCATCAGCACTTGCCTTGCTAATAGTAAGTAACTAGTGAAAAGTTATTTTTCTTAGATATAGATAGGAATACAATAAAGCTTAGTTTAGCTATTATCTGTACTTGAGACTGCCCTGCAATGTTGTTTTAAAATATTTCCTGTGATTTTGAACTCTGCAGTTACAGTGTTTGAGCATTGCCTTGTTCTTTTATTATTAAATATATTTAAACCATTTTAATTGCCTGGTTTGTTAGATATTTAAGCTTTTATAGTACTCGCATATGTATCTGGTGACACTGTACAGGCCACTCCTAAATAGCCTTAGACTTGGTCTCACTTACCATTTGGATAATAGTAACATTACACAGTAGGATTGGTCACCCTTTATATGGGCCTTTATAGCAGCTGATAAGTAGGGGATGATGGCAATGATAACTACCTTATAGTCTGAGCAGAAGGGGGCGTAGCTAGTAAACCTGTGCCAGCTTTCTGCAGGTGTGCGTGTTTGTACATAAATCAAATCTCAAAGTATGTATGTGTCAGCTACTTGGGCAGGGACACAAAGCACTGGTTGGGCAGAGAGGGTGCTGGAGGTCTTGACTTGACCCCTCAGCTGAGATCTTAAATTTATAGCTGAGCCAGTGTGGAGTCTAGAATCAGCATTTATTTATTTTTTTAGTTAGAATTTGTTAACTGAAGTGGAAGAGAATCCCAGAAACTTCTGAAGACCCAGTCAAATCACACAACTGAAGATTTATTTAAGTTGTCATTGTTGAACGTGTAGGCATGTGGGGTTTTGAGGTGTGGGGCATGTGGATGCAAATGAAAATTTACCTTGGAAATGATAAAATAAAAGTAGCAAGATAAAAACTCAATTTTACAAATGGGAAAGGAAATGTGAAACATTTACCAGAAAAAAAATTACTAGGTCATTCACCATAAATAAGAAATAGGGTATGTTTAAATGTGAATGATGTAGGTACTGCAGCTATGTTTCAAAAGGTCCTCACACTGATTTACCTCACGTAGAGAGATCTACACAGTAAGATGTTATTATTATTACAACTATCATCCCATAGCCATACTTTCCCCTCTAGCCAAAATCTTAGAAAATTGCATTCAATCCCCAACTACTTAATCACAAACTCCTCTCCCCCACACAACACGGCTTTAGGCCAAAATATAGTGCCAGTACTGCCCTGCTATCTTTCAAGAACACCATTCAAGATCTTACAAGCAGAGGCCAAATGATCTCCTCCATATTCCTTGACATGTCAAAAGCTTTTGACACAGTCTCCCACCAAATCTTACTAAATAAACTATCATCCCGTGGCCTCAACAAAACAGCCCTGTCCTGGTTCCATATGTATCTCTCTGTCAGCAAGCCACCACATGGGAGAACACCCTGTCCCCCCTTCTACCCATCACTGTTGGTGTACCCCAGGGATTCATATTTGGCCCCCTTCTCTTTACAGTTTTTAGTAACAACCTCAACTCTTCAACCCAACTAGCCTCCATAGTCCAATACGCCGAAGACTCTGTGTTAATCTGCACAGCCCCCCACCCCCCAGGACCTACAAACAAAAATGCAAAAATCTTTCCAGGACATAGAAAACTACCTCACTAGCTATCAACTCATACTTAACCCCAACAAAACCAAGTTAACTGTCTTCAATTATAATGAACCTAAAACATGTGTGACTCCACCTTCTATTTTTCCACAAACTGAACCAAAATAGATCCCACCAGCCAAGCCAAACTTCTAGGTGTCACAATTGATGATAACCTAAGGTTTGACACCACATCTCCCTCACCATCAAAAAAGTCCACTCCAAACTTGGCACCCTTTACAGAATTAAACCTTACCTTAACTCATTCCCTCCAGAGCAGCTCAGAAAAAGCTGCCTGCTTAATTCCACCACAGAAACAACAGTGCAGCCTGAGCTAATTTTCAGAAAATCCATTTCTAATACCATGCAGAAAACAAATGTTCATAACTCTTTAACTATAAGGGCTAGACTAAAAATGTAAATGCGAAAGGTGTTCAGCAGACACTGACCTTTCCAACAGTGTAAATGCTGATAGTGCATATCAAAGTCATTATTAAATATTTGGCAAGGAATGCTGATATTGTGCATATTTTTTACCTTTTTACAAAAGCAAAGCACAATATCTTGGTCAATGTACCATGTAGACCCATATAATTTGTATTTAATTTGTTTGTATGAATGTGCTTTAAAATGATAGCTTAGCCATTACTGTGTGATGCTCCTTTACAGAGATATTCACAGAAATATGATTAATATAATATTGCTCATAATTGATAAATAAACAAAGGATAATATCTAATCACCTGTAACAGACAGAGGCTACATATCAGTGTATAAGTTGTGTGACTCAATGTCAGCTTCAAAATGACGTATCATTTGTATCATCACCATGCTCCCTTGCAAAGATATGGGCATAATAATGAGAAGTATTGGAAATGTATAATTTTCATAATCCTACAAGACTAAACAAACTGTGATATCTGTACATGTGTACACTGCACAGACACAATTCTTTTACCATGTTGTAAGGAGTAACACTGTCTTCAAAATGAGGTATTATTTGGCAAACTGACATGCTCCTTTGCAAAGTTATTTACCAAAATATGAAAACAATTATTTTCATAACCTAAGTCCGAAACAAACTTTGATATCTGTACATGTGTACAACATACAGGCAGAGTTATTTTACCATGTTGGAACTATCAATACTGTCTTTAAAATGAGGTATTTCTTAGCACATTCAGATGCTCTCTTGCAAAGTTATTTACCAAAATATGAAAAAAATCATAATTTCCATAACCTGAGTCCTAAAAAAACTGACGTGTGTACAGCATTCAGACCCAGTTGTTTTACCACGTAGACACATATGATTGTAAATATACATATTCTTGGTGTAGCCAACATACTGCTGAATGGGTACATGTAAACAGAAAAAGCAAGGTAAGGGACCGCCACTCCACTAATTAACCCAGAACAGGCATGGGACTTCAGTGGCAGGTAAGGCCATCTGATCTGTCCTATAGCTGTGCTGGCTACCCACTCAGACTGCTGCTACCACTAAAGTCTCACGACCTCCTTCAGTGTCAGCAGTCTGCCTTACCAATGCCTTTTCTCTTTACATGTGTCCATTCAGCAATGGACCTAAGGGATCAAGTTCTGTATTACTAATCCCTTCCTGTCATCTAAACTCTACACATGCCTGATAAAAGCAGAATAAAAAAGAAGTATTGCAGGATGGTTGCTGACATATTACATTGTATGTGCTAGCACTCTCCTGAAACAGTTGTTCTTTCTCATCATCTTCACCAGCTCCTTACCACAATTATTTGCCAAACTCAGAAAAATATATTTTACACAACAAATTTCATAATAGAGTTTTACTTACCATACTGGTCCTACCTAGTCATGGGTGTTTTCCATTCTTCTCACAAGCTGCATGTTACCAATCCTGCATAGCTCTCCTCATGCCATTGTGGAAGTCAATCAAGAACAAGGCAATGCCCTCCTCAGTTAGGTGAAAGCCATATCAGTGTAGAAGTTGTGTCTCTCAATGTCAGCTTCAAAACGATGCATCTTTTGTGTTGTCACCATGCTCCCTTGCAAAGATATGGCATAATAATGCAAAATATTACAAATGCATAATTTTCATAATCCTACACGACTAAAAAAATGTGATGTCTGTACATGTGTATAGCATACAGACACAGTTCTTTCACCATGTTGTACGCACTGATACTGTCTTCAAAATGAGGCATTACTTAGCACGTTGACATCTTTCCTTAGCAAAGTCATTCTCATTCATTAAAATATGAAAAAATAACAATTTTCATAACCTTAGTGCTAAAAAAACTGTGATATATGTACATGTCTACAGCAGACAGTTTTTTTTTTTACCATGCTGTATGTACTGATACGGTCTCTTCAAAATGAGGTATTACTTAGCACGTTGACAACTTCCCTAGCAATGTTATTATCAAAATATGAAAAAAGTTTAATGACTTTCACAACCTAAGTCCTAAACAGACTGATATCTATACATCTGTATAGCCCATGGGCACAGTTATTTTACCATGTTGTTAGGGCTAACACTGTGTGATACAGGAAATTACTACATGATATGTTCAATTGTAGTAGTTCACAAAAATATAAAATATGAAGCATATAACCAAAAAGGGTACTGTGTAGCAAACAAATTTTAATTGACAAGAAGAAACTGATGGGGGTGGGGTGGCTTGAATTGACTCCACATATACAAAAACCCAGACTTGGCTTGTGCACTCATGAATGTGATAACGACTTCTACTTATGTGAATAACAGTGACAGCGGCTGAGAGTTTTACCGGAAAGGTGATAACAACTCAGTGCTATATTGTAACTGTATTTATTGTTAATGTGATAATGACCTGCGTTTTCATTACTACAAAGTTCTGCATGGTCAGACACAAGTGGTAATTGCTGCACATAACCTATTGAGTAGGCATTCATTATATTACACATGCACAAGGTAATATAACACAGAGCCATTAGCATTTATGAGGAGAAGACCAGAGTAATTCAGTAAAAATAGCATAACACTTAGATTTTACTGAGCCATAGCATCACTGGTTAAGGAATCAAACACATCTGTCTTATGAGGCTTTTCGGTTACTAGAGTGGTGACCTTTTTTACACATGTGATCCATCCATCAATATTGAAAATTTCAGGGGATTTACATTTGGAAGCTATAGATACTCACAATTGTTGTAACTTGCAAAAAATATAACTTTTGTAGAACACCATATAACACCTGTGAGCACCACACCTGACTGAGTAGGAAGGTTCCACCCAGCACCCATTTGAGTTAAGTTCAATATGTAGGACCATATCTCTTGCAGTGCCAGCTGAAAACCTTTGCTCAATAGCTATCTCTTCTGCCTGACTCTAAGAATATAATTGTTCTTCTGCAACCCCCTACAAAGCACTGTGTGCCAGGGACCAATAGCCACTCATCCAAAACAAAAGTAACTTTTTTTATACATAAATATATATATATATATATATATATATATATATATATACATATATATATATATATATATATATATATATATATATATATATATATATATATATATATATATATATATATGACTTCTAGACTTGTATAGGTTCAATGATTGGTACTAGGCTAATTGTCCCCATGGGTGATTTCAAATCCAGCCAGTTACCCCACATGGGTGATTTAAAATCCAGCCAGTTACCCCACATGAGAATCAAACCCCACATCTTGTGTTTGTAAGCCAAACACTATTATGTCTGCCTACAATCTCCAGTATAATTCAAAATACGCTTCCTCACTTATGCAGAGGATCTACAGAATTCAGTATACATTCTCCAGAGTCAAGCTATCTGAAAAGAGATCATAACCCTCTGGCACCCCATGGCTTGTGAGATATCATAAAAGTGATGTATACTATTTTTCTCCAGTCACATATTCTATGGGTATTTTTTGCCCCAGAGAGCTCGATACCCCCTTAGAGGTAGTACCAATCCCTATACCTGTTCAGATGGAATAATTTAGCTATAATTTATTTATAATTTATTTAACATTTGCTTGCTGGGAAAGTCCGACTTGGAACAAAGCCGTATTCAGCAGTAGTACATCAACATTTTCATATGTCTGAAGATATAATTGCATAAATACTAAGACTTTGTTTCAGAACAATGCTGCACTCCCTTCCTACCACTTTATTCTGCCTACTACAAGTAGACAAAAATCAGACAGCAACAGAATGTGCCAAAACCAAAAGTAAGAATATAAGGAGGAGGAGAAGATAATGTGGAAAAGACATGCATATTGTGACAAATATGGAGGAGTCCCAGAACAAGCTCATATGAGTCAGGACTTGATGCTGGAATGGTTAAGGATAGGTGAATGAAAATAAAATAAAAAAAAGTTAATAATGGTGGCCAAGGATAGTGGACTATTTACACATTGGTTCACAAAGTCCACCGAATATGTGGGATATACAGTCACATGCAGGCTCTGTAAAAAAGAACAGAAACCAATGTACATCTTGTTACTGTGTGTGGTATAGTAATGGCAGCAAAGGAACAAAAAGCTGACCTTCTCCTCCTCCTTACCACTTCTTACCACTTGAAGTTTACTGTTGTGGAACCCCAATAGTCTATCTCCAGGCAGGAACACACGGCCTGTAGGGCTCTTGTGTAGCCTGGGGTTGCCTGGCTGTCACCCCAGAGAATAAATGGGCTGACTGGGTGAAGGTTGAGGAGGCATCAGGCTGGCTGACTGGAAGGGAAAACATAATAGCAAGCATGCAAAAATGCACTGATACAACATGAGACTGAGCAGAGAAACCCAAACTGGTGAAAACAATCATCAGTGGTGATATGAAGTTTGTGTTTGTTGTTGTTCGCAGTAGTGAGCTAATCCAAATAGGACCTATTTCATCTGCAGCCCATGAGTAACAGAACATAACAGAAAGAAGGTATAATAGTTTAGAAACAGAAAAAAGTAATACAGTTTTATGGTGTCGAGTTGCCAGCCCGGCACCCAACCTTCCACAGAAGAGGCTACATCAGTACAAGAAATAAGGGAAGAGAGAATGATACATGTCAGAAATACTTTGCTTAAGGAATGCAGGGACTGGAGTGACAGTCTGATTTGTGATACCATACAAAAGATGTGCAGAGAATTGATGAATATTAGGTCTTATCTATGATGATCAGCTGTGGTTCTCTAAAAAACATCTTATTCCCATCACAGTTTGGTCACAAACAGGAGACAGAATGCTGGCTTTGCACAGTACACCATAGAATGGTAAACATTAACTTCAATAAAATGCACTGTTCTGCTAGCCATTGTCAAGCAACTGATATTATTCTTATCGGTCACTGATATTAGATGCAAAATCTCCATCAAATACTGAAACAGTAGTCATGAGTTTTTTTACAGTAAATAAAAAGGAAGCATTAAAATAAGATAATAGTTGGTCCATGGTGAGCAATAATATCTGAATTTATATGGGTAAACTACAGTCACATAGAGATGAATCAAATTACCTTAGCTTTTAATTTATATATGAGAGTTTTGGGAAATCTGAGATAGAAACAGAAGGGGAAGAATAATGGATGCCAACAAAACTGATTTACAGCTCATCTTGATGTATCCATCAGCCAAAGCCATCACACTGCACCTGATGCTGGCATTTTCTCAAATCCCTTTAATCCTTAGCACCAGGAATGCAATCTGCTAAATGAAAAGATTCAGCCATGCATCCACATGTATGCTCCCTCTAGCCTATGGATACCTACTAAAATGTTGAGGTTTGGAACTCACTTGCTTGACTTCCAGGCCACCCACTAATGGAGGTCAAGTAGGATGACCATTACATTCATTCCCAGAGAGGGTATTCTTAACTGGGACAAGTGGCTAGCAGTTTCTCAGTGACTGTTTTTCCAGGTCAGTCCTCCAGATGGAAAGATGCTAATGAAAGTAGGTCACCAGCAACAAGAAAGAGCACTGCCCAATGAATGAACTTAGCTGGTATCCTAATTCCAAGTTCATTCAAGCCTTTACCCACTGCCAAACCTGCCAACATTGCTTCCAATTTATCCCAATTATGGTTGGCAATTTCAGATCAGCAATGGCCTGTACAAAAACAAGTAGTAGTACAATTCATATCACACAGCCTCCATTGCAGCAACAACACAACCTGCTTTTGACCATGACTACCTTGACATGGGACACATAGCTCAAAATTAAAAGCGAGAAACACAGTAACTTAGAAATTAGATAATGTCTCTCACTTTCTGCACTCCTAGTAAGGGGAAATCTCATATGGAACACACTACAAATATCTAAAATCAAACCTTTCCACCTTTTGTCTAACTTACCTTTTATAAACTCGGAAGCGCCAATAAGTTCATTATTATATGCCATCTTGCAACGTGGAGTTGAAGATCTCAAACTGCTGATATTTATCGTCTGACACTTTTTGCAGAGGATGCCCCCAATTAGAAGACCACATGCAGTTAAACCAAATAAGAACTTTAGCAAAGTTATACAGCATCAGCATCAGTATAGGGAACTCCCCAAACGTGTAACTGACATTATAAAATAAGTCCATCTCACCAAGCTCCAAGAAAAAATATCTTTTGTCTTCTTCACAAAGTGTGCTCCGGGAGATTTAAAAGTGTGCACATCCCTTTTACTGTAAATACCTCTAATTTTTGAAACTGTGAGAAAACCAAGAGGCCACATAAGCCCAAAACTAAAATTGTCCTTATTGTTTTGTACTGGCAGTCTATGGCACTAAACAGTTGGAAGAAAAGCTTACTACCACCTATATCAGCACAAAACATTCAAATACACACATACATACATCCTGATTGATTTTTTTTTTTTTTACACTGGGTAAATAGCAAACCTGCTGCTTAGCCAGTGTAAAATATTAGCAATCATTACGTTTCTTTGCAGTCCGAGCTCTCTGGCAGCTTAACGTTCTGCCCTGAAGCTCCGGACTAACTGATGCTAAAACCCTCCCGACAAAGTGCTCATCTGAACATACTTCCGCATAACATAGAGATTTTTCACCCCATTGTTTAGGCTGTCCTCATAGAACTGGTAGTTCACGGGAAAATGAGTAGGGACTGAAGTCAATAAACAAGGGCATGCAGTTGAGTAAACACATCCAGAAATACAGAAGAACACAAATCATGCAAAATCGAGCAACTGTCTAAATGTGTAATAGCAATATTTAAAATCGATCACTACTGTGGAACATCTCTCCAATTACTTTTGAATTTGACATCTACTGTGAGGCAAAACTCCTGTTATGTAGCATGGTAAGGTGCTGCTGAATGTTCAGCAGTAAACACAAATAGAACACCAAATAAAACACACACATGTTGCTGTGCCACGAGATAAGTATTGTGGCTAGCATCAGAACAAGGACTATCACTACACGTGGCTATACATGGAGGAACCTGAAGTTACTGCCATTGGAAGCCATTACATTAAATCAAGCACAAAAGTAGAAACATATCACTGCATGAAGTGGAAGGGTGATATGCTTACCAAAATCGGAGAAAAGGAGCTCTTGCTGGGGAACACTGGCTCCATGATAGCCTGAAATGCAGATAAAAAAAAAAATGAATCCTTCATGGAAATAGATGCATCCTGCAACTCCATATAGGAGAAAAGTTCCCATAGATGATCTGGATTGCATCTTCATTGGATGAACAGTGAATATATAATTGACCTGATCATTGTCTACTGCTGCTACTACTATCGTACAAAGCCAGTCTCTTGCCTTTATGGATGGTTCTAGCAAACAAAGTTGTTTACAAAAAAAATGAAAGAATAGTATTCACAACACACTTGGGTTAGTACTGGAATTTTTTTTTCAAACCCTTACTCAGGCTCACTCTCAAACACCTGCTGCAGTACTTTCCTGAATCAGTCACTACTCCCCAAACTCTGATTGGCTGCCATTGCTTGCTTCATGGAATGCAGACAAGAATTGGCTTGGTGTAACTGGATAAAAACACAATGCATGCTAAGCCGATTTACCGGAGAAAATTATATGTAAGCATATGCTGACTTTGCTTTGAAAATTAAGTTGGGAAGTCAACTGACAAAGTTCAATTATTTTTTTAACTTAGTTTTCACAGGATAGGGCTGAAATATGACCAGGAAATAAGCTGTGCTTACAGAAGGCACTCGGGGTTAACACCATGCAATTACTAGCATCTCATAGCGAGCTCGGATGTAAGCACAGAGGGGCTATGAGACGGTACTCGGGCTTAATGAGTTAAAGACAACACCAGACTACCTACTGCCCACACACATCTACCCTCCACCCTCCTCTATGACTCCCTAGTATTTACAAACATTCATAAATATGACCTAAATAATCTGGAATCATGCTACAACAATATAGCCAAGTTTGCCACAGGCCACCCTTACAGAACCCACCACTGCTCTGTATTCTCCCAACTTAAATGGTTAGAACTACCAAACTTTCTAACATTTAACTAACTGTCCATAGCCCACAATACAATTCACAAACCTAACAACTGCTTGGCACTCACCAATCTAGTCCAACCCAATGGCAATCCTAGACCTCTCTCAAACTATTGTTAAAGATTACCCAAGCCCACAACACACAGGGCACTGCCCTTTTTTCCCATAAAATTGCCAAACTGTGGAACACTCTTCCTCAACCTATGGCTAAAAACCCCAGCATTCATGAGTTTGAAAACCTCCTTAAGGAACATCTAGCAAAACACTGGCTCTGCACCTGCCATACTCCTGGTTAAGCTACCTACTACTCCCTTACATTACCCTAAACTAGCTCTTTCTCACAGCTACAACTATTAACTGCTGAAGGCCATCGTGATTCTACATTAGTAAAGTATACATACATTGCTTTGTTTTTAACTGTTATGTAGACTGCATTTCTCTATCTTGCAATTACTGTATCACACTGTTCTCACTATTAACTCATACAGCCAGTTTTTATCACTAACTGTGCCATTTTTTGTTAAATTTATTTAATTATTTGATAATTACTGTTATATAACTAATTTCTTTACTGACTTGCTTTGTACATTGTTGATTAATATGTGTTCAATTTGATTGTTTAATACTGTCTATTTGTATGTTTGGAGCTTTTCTCCCTGGGCCTCCACTGAAAATTAGCCTCATGCCCAGTTGGACATTACCTGGTAAACAAACAAAATAAATAAATTATTCCTGTAGAATTGTTTTCATGGGTTTATACACGTTTGCACAACATATTTCTGTATGCCTTTAAGACGCATCATAGACTTAAAGAATTTATGAACAAATAACAGCAATTAAGATACAAGGTCAGAACAATGTACTACAGAAAGACAAGGGTCTGGATTCACAGAAATCCTGTCTGTCCTACTAACTGCCCAGTGTGGGTTGGTCAATTAGCAAAATGGAGAGAATCTCGAATTCGATTCATGGTAAAGACAAGCAGAGACATAACTCTTTAGTGGTTCATTACAATGTCTCTGAACATCAGACCTGACCTCGCTAATGTTCTTCCTAGTAGCCCATGCATTACTGTAGCATGGATACCCCCCTCTACACGAGTGCACAAACACACACACACACACACACACACACACACACACACACACACACACACACACACACAAGAACCCACCCCTACAGACATCCACCCCCACACTTGCTCACACATAGAGAAATGCACTCATATCTGCACACCTGCTCCCTCTCACACATAGACAAATCCAGACTTGGCTTCTATTTCATAACCACCATGCTGGCAGACACACACAGATATACACATTCATTCAGCCTCAATCAGACCCTAGGCACACACACAGATTTTGCAAGCCCTAACTAACCCCCCACAGTACAACCACTCTGCCAGGCAATGGTCACACACATACACACACATTAAGGCCCCTGCCTCCACACACAAAGGTCTATGCCCATGCATACAGTGACACAGCCCCTCACCAATATTCTGTTGTACTTACCTGCATCTTGTGTTATACCACATGATCATTAATATTGATGGTGTTCACTTTTGCTCCTAAAATAAAATTTTACATGGTTGATTAGTAAGTCAGGAACTGGGAGAATCACAAATGGCTAGTTAGCATCAGCCATTCCCCTGCACTGCCACATTAAGATACAGCTGCATCTGCATAGAACTCTGCATGCTGCTGCTCCAACAAGGGTAAACCACAGTGGCAGAGCTATCTGCAAATCTGAACGGCCCATCACAATGCAGACACCTTTCAGGTATGGGTGGCTTCTGTATGCTGAATTGCATGGAAAGTTAGCAGAATCATTTTAAGAATTTTTTTTCCAATGTTTGAAAAGGTAGTAATTCGCAGTATTGAAGGATGTTTTAACTGCTGGAACATAAAAGTCATCATCATGACAACTTTATATTGCATGCAACACATTTTCTTGATTTACATGATCATATCAGCATTATAAGTTGCATAAAAGTTTATAAAGTAAGATGAATAATATCAACACAGATAAGTTTCATTAATGCTATTACTGTTGCATGTATTTTCGCTTTTAATTTATCAACTCCCTTTTTCTACATGTTGACTGGGTGTCGCAACAACTGTTACAACCACTTTTGATTCAGAGCCACTCTCCTCCCTTATTCAAGGGTTATGCCTGTCACAGGTCTTATCTCATATAATCAATCCCTTTGCTGGATATCCTTATATCATTTTCTCTTTCTCCCAAATAATTATCCTGCTTTCCTACGCATGTGCTTGAACCACCATTGTCTGCTTTCTTTGGCTTTTTTCTACTTTGATGACATTGAGGATAGCAGACATGAAGTGACTTACTAAACTTACCACAACCATTATAAAAATGTACCTTTAGATGTACTACAGCTATTGAACAAGTCATGTCTGCTTACAGTTAGCTTCAAACACAAGTCCAAAAGACTTCTGCCTGCATATTTTATAACTGCATTCTATTAATATAATAAATGCAGCATAAAAATATAAAAGTGATGAAGGCTTTACAGCAATCAAGTTATTATATCAAACCTCTGGTCACTGACTTGGCCTGGTGGGCAGGGGACATGAATGCCCCACTGCTATGGATTAGATGGCTTAAACACTTGAGACTTGTCACTTACACTTTTTAATAGATGCATACTAATTCTATTAGCCTCCACCATAAAGATGTCCTCTCCTTGTGTGTACGGTTGTGCTTCTCAATTCCCATTCCAAGTTCCCTTACAGGAACTTAGAAATAAAACAAAGCAACAAATTAAGCAAGACAAAATAAATTACTACTCAGAAATCCAATCAAAGCACTGCAATAACCAGAGAAAATTCTGGACAGCTATAAACAATATACTTATACCAGGTAAAGTCAGTATACCCTCTCCTACCGCTACTAATAATTGTGACAACATTGCTATTCAATTTAATAAATGCTTTACTGAAACTATCTTAGCACTGTCCAACAATCAACCCCCCTCAACTATCAGAACTACCTCTGCCTCTTCCAATATTAAATCCACCTTCTCCCTGCAACCTGTAGCTACAGAGACCATCAAAAAACTGCAGACAACTTACTTGCCAATTTCCTAAAACTAACAGAAGATGGAATAGCCTATCCTATATCAATTTTTATAGCTCCATAGCAGAACAAGTCCCTCCCATTTGGAAAACCTCTCACGTTATACCTCTACATAAAGGTGGCTGTTCAACAGATCTCTCTAACTACCGCCCAATCGCAATATTATCACCACTGTCTAAAATACTAGAGAGGGTCATTCACATGCAAGTTACTGATTACCTGCATACCAACAAACTTCTAACCAATAGTCAAGCACAGCTTTCAATCATTTTATAGTACATCAACCATGGTTATGTCATTCACCAATACTGTCAACTATCACAAGAACAGCAGTAATTATGTATCCTATCTTCCACAACCTATCAAATACCTTTGCTATGGTTTCTCATAGCAAACTTCTAAACGCTCTTTCCAAACTAAACTTTTGTCAATCTACCCTTGCTTGGTTCCAAGATTACCTTATATGCCAGCAAGCAGTTTCTTGGCAACAGACTATCATCCCTTCTACCAGTGACTCTAGGTGTCCCCCAAGGCTCAATCTTAGGCCCACTACTATTTTCAATATTTACAAATAATCTCCACACCTTTACCCCACATGCCTCTCTCATCCAAAATGTAAATGATTCAGTGGTGTTATGTGATGCTTTCTTAATTCAAGAACTTGAAAATCTAACATAACAATCCTATCTAGAAGTTGAGCCCTGGTCTACAAACTCTCAACTAATTTTAAAACCCCAAGAATCCAAACATATTATTTTCCATCCCACTGAATCAGCATCACCCCACTAACACTTTCAACATTGTATCACTAAATAACACCATCATCTCTCACCACCACACACCAAACATTTAGGAGATGAAATTGCCTGCATCTTAAAATTTGATATTCACATTTCTCCAACAGTGAAAAAAGTAAACAAACTTGGAACACTGTATGGGAACAAACACTACTTCACTAAAAATACTAAAGCTATCATTGCTCAATTTCATTTAATCTCCACACTGTGTACACAGCTCCCATGCTCACAAATCAAAGAAAAATGAGAACTAGCAAAACTTGAATCATGTTATAACAAAATTGCCAGATATGGTACAAGCTTACCAGCTACAGCTCACCATTGCATAGCACTCAAGCAACTCAACTGGCTGGAGCTCCCCCACCTCCTTCATTAAAACCAATTAACCATAGTCCATAAAATCCTCTATGAACCTGAGAAAACACCTGCCCTAAAATATTACTTCAACCATATGCCAACTAACAGAATCCTATGCTCCACTAACCACCACCGTCTAAAAATCAATATAACCAAAAATCAAGGAGGAGATTCCCTCTTCTCAGAATATATAGAGACAATCTGGAATGCACTACCAAAAAACATTACAACTGTTATATCACTAGCCCAGTTTAAAACAGCACTAAAACATTTATTCAATAAATAGCTGTGTCCTTGCTCTGCTCCAGACTAACCTCTCCCTCTGACTATACTACTACCTTTGCCTCACTTACTGACTAACCATCCCCTTCTGTCTATTCTATTACCTATGCCTCTTTGAATACTAACATTATACAGTACTATACCACTGTACAGTTGATGACATATTAGGACTAGACATTTCACTTTCTTTGTAAACTAGATTCAGAATTGCGTAATGTCATATTGGTGTCTATTTACATAGACAAGTATAATGACGTGATATCTCTCTTGTTTAATCTTTTGACTCTTACTGATTTGGTTAAAACTTGTGTATTATCTACACTTAGTAAGCCATTAATTAGCCTTTATGTACAGCTGATTGCCCAAACTGTGCCTAAACTAGTATTTTAACTTCTTTGTCCTATGTATACTTCTGATGTATTACATTTCTGCATGTTTAATGTGCAGCTTTTCTCTCAGGCCTGTACTGAAAAAGGACACATGTCCAGTTGGACTTTCCCAGTAAACAAATGTAAAATAAAAATAAACATTCCTGATAGTATCTGTTATAACACTGTGCATCCATGAATTTCACAAACATATGCCTATATCCTTATCATATCTTATGATGGAATTTACATTTTGGCACAATTCAGTTGTGCTTGAAACATTCATTTTGTTTTCATATTCTAGTGCATTTGTTCTCATGCAAGCATCCTGGCTGTATCTTATTTCAGGGTAAAATTAGCCAAACTGACATTTGAAAACCTTTCTGCAATCTTTCACATACCTGAAAAATCATGGTCGGTTTCATGCCTGCTACATAATCACAAAATTCACTTGCAAATCTGTGCAAACTTTAATCTGACATCTCTTGAATTTGTTTCCAGCCTTCTAGATGTAGCATTTATCTTATATGAAGCAGCCTGTATAAGTGTTGCAGATACGTATTTTTATGTGCATCATCAGACATGGCAGTCTTCAACAGAAACTCAGAGCAGAATGCAGCTTTTATCGGACCATGTACACATCTAGGATCTGAAGGCAGCTTGCATGTGAGAGGTGCTGCAGTTCACTAATAGTTTTCATGACTGTACTCCTTTTAATCATTACTACTGCAGCTTCATTTTCACAATTGTGCATGGCTAATTTTTATTTTATACTCTTACACTTCCAACTATAAACCAATGGTACAGACAACCAAGAATGGAGAACCTAATAACTGATCATCCCACTTACCATTTTGCGTCAATTTACTTTGCATTTAATTTCTGTTTTCCCTTCTTTTCTGCAAAGCTATGTTGATTATCCATTTTTTAAATGACTTTACACTAAATGAGCATGCATTTTGGAGATGCAGTTGACACGTACCATCTTATAAGCCTCTTAGTACAGACCTCATTAATAGCAGTGCTCACAAAAACTATGCCACTGTCAGCTGCATCTACTTTTAAGAAATAATCATAACTTACGCATACTTATCAATTTTCTGTATACTACAGATACACTTAGTGATAAATGCAGAACAGTTCAGATTTTTAGATCAAGTGGAGTATAAACAACTTAGCTAAAATTATTTTATGCACAAGAGCTTTCAATATAAACAGTATTTGAAAAAATAATTATCAAGGTGCTGCTTACTGTGCTGGAACAGAAGTCTTCTTAAGACAAAGTCTTGTTGGCTGGGTTCTGCTGAAATCAGTCTAGTTATAGTTGCATTCACAGTCTGTTGCACACAGAAACTTGCAGAATGTACACTGATGAAAGAATATACTTTGCAGCACAACACTCTGTTACTTTAAGAGCAGTAACTAATAAATAACTTATTCTTATCACAAACCACATGGACTACTGTTGCAGCTTTAGTTGCACTGTACCACTTTACTTCTCGATCAGCATAGAAGATAATTCTCCTGTACATCACCTCGGAACAAGTGTGTTCCTACCAAAATACATCCTAATAATTTCATCTACTACAGTCTTTTTATATCCTGTTTTTCTTCTTAGTATTCTATTTTGAACTCTGTATGGAAACATGTTTGCTGATGTTTGCAGGAAAGCATGTAATAGAATTGTTTTTCATCCTGTAGAGAGACAATGCTGATATTGTCTTTAAGGAAACATCTTGTGGGAAGATGCTGCCTTGATAAAAGCATGTCCATTCAAACTTCCTTGCTTGACAGTGTAAGAAAACAGGTCTTTAAGGAAACATATGACAAAAATATGTACAGATTGTTTTTCTGTTAAAAGCATATCCATTCTTTAAGAAAGCAGGTCAACTTCCTTGCTGACAGTGTGAAATGCATACAAAATTGTATTTTTACATTTTTGCTGAGTCTATAAGGAAACATGTTCATTAAGCAGATTACTTATTTTTCAAGCCACAGTCATTTAGTATGGATGCTAATCACACATTGCTAAACTCTATTTCTACATTTAAGCAAGCTTTATTTTACACCTTACTTTGCATATTTGTAGCAATCTTTTATTCACTATTAAATACACTCTAACAGTATTATTCATACAGTTCAAAATTGGGGGTTGGCTTAATGGTTAGTATTTATTGCACAAGGTACAGAGTTTGATTCTCACCTGAGTAAGCATGACTAAGGTCCCTGTGAAAGCTTATGTTACCATACTAGTGCATGTCATTTAGTATTATAAGCTGCAAATTTGCAACAATGCATGATCGTTCTCTGCAGAGTATTTGTGTGGCCATAGACTACCACCTCATTTAATTAGTTTTAGCAGCCAACTTCATTAAAGTTTTGGCTACTGCCTAATGAGTACATGAGAGCCCCTTATTAAATAACACTTCCCATACCGCTCAAGTGCTCCCTGTAAATAAGAAACTGAACACAGCATATATTTCAAATAATGGAGTCTCCACAGCTCTTAAGCTTATGCCTGTTTGTTGCAACTAAGAAATGCAAATACTATAGACAATACAGCTCTATGAGAACATGCAACTCTTTCTGTACTCTTAAAGCAATCTCCAAGGCTTCTTTTGAGAACCTTATTTTTTTCACTCAACAGCCTTTTTAAAAATTGAGTCTGCATTTTTTTATTTACCTATTTTTAATCATGGATGAAAGAGAAGATATAAAGCAAGACACAAATGACAGTGGAGGGATAAAGAAATGACAACATTTAAAGATTCAGGTCTTCAAATCTGTAAACAGACTGTCATTTTCAAAAAATCAACAAAAAAGTTTGGAATTATATTTCAGTTCTCTGTTTAGTCCAGTATTTCATTTTAATAAATGTAATTTTTCATGCATAGCTATAAAATAAAAACAGTTCTATTGTACACTGAACTAAAGTAAACAAACCTGTATACTGTTGTCATTGAGGGTGCCTTCCTCCCACATAAGAGATTCATCATACTTATTGGAAAGTGCAATGCTAAGCACCAAGCAAAATTAGAGGGTACATTAATAAAGAATGACAATTCCAGTAAACCCCTCAATCTGCAGACATTGAAAATGATGCAAAGGCCCTTGAAAAATAGACACATCCAGAAAAAAAATCTGAACATCTAATTAGCATAACCTTTGAATACCAAATAGCATATAACTCTGTTTCCAGAAGGAAAGTGGGATACTACTCAGAGAAACATTAAAAAAGGGTGATATCAATGACTGAGGCTGTAAGAACGTCGGAGACCATATAAAATCTGCAGACTTAAAATGAACTGATTTATAAAATTCTGCCACACAAGGTAATTGTTTGTTTCTGAAAGAGAGAGATGCAAGACATATTGTTCTCTTTCTTTACATTACTGGTGCCACTAATATGTTAGTTATGTAGTGTACTTTCCTGTGTATGAGACAGGTTCAAAAATCAGATGTGATAAGGGGGAGTCAGAAAATTATGTAAAGGGGTAAACTAAGCTTGCAAATAGTGATGTATATCCAGAAGTAGGTACACCATGTGCAAGGATAATTCAGGTCTGAAAATGGGTATGTTCCTCTAAAATAGGATAGTTGAAAGGTTTGAACTCTACCGTACAAAACATTTGTTCACATATTCTCAGCCAGCATTATTATAGTATTATTTCTGGCTTACTGGCTTCATGAGGAAATGAACAGCAAAACAGCTATGGTCTCTCAAGCCCCATATGTATTACTGATAAGCAAAGTAAGCTTGTATCCTGAAACCGTAGATTGAGTTCTACATTAATTATGTTAAACTCTGCAGGAATAAAGGTTCTTACATTCTACAGAAACTAAAATAGAATTTGTCCAAGATAAGTAAATTAAAATAGTTGAGATAAATGCAATTAAGATCAGTTTACAAAAAATATGACCGCTAAGTAGATCACGTCAAGGACACATGCTAGGTTTGTTACACAAAGTATCTGCAAAACTGAAAAAGGATAGATGCTATTTTCCTGGCATTTGCATTTTGATTGCAATATCTGAAAGAATTATAAAATACTACAATTAAAACTTAAAAGTATACAATGTGAAAGAAATGTCTATCGCAAACAGGTTGTAGCAAATCATACACTGAACAGCTTTAAAACATGTACTGAAACAAATCCTGGGTATTTTAGGTTATTAGTTTGCCTTGTGAAATGCTCAGCAAATTATTAATGATGTGATGTGCATGTACCTTGCTTTTTGTGTGGTGTAATATTACATTTAATAGTGGCACCAGTTTGTTCGACAAGCACAGCTTTTAAGAATATAGATTTTTAGTAAACATTATAACTTCTATGAAGCTAATGTTCCAAATGGAATGTGCCTGTTTCTATGAATTTAACAGTGACATGCAGCACATTTAAACAAAATAAGAAAGTTTAGATAGTGCACTGAAGTCAGCAAGTCAACAATCTTCTAAAAGGTTTTCCTGTTTAGCTTACATTTCCTCAAAAAAAAAAATAAAACGCTAAGCACCAGCAGCCTTGGTTGTACAGAGACAGTCATCATGACTGTTTTGTCAACCAACAGCAACCATGTTTAGACAGTGGAACAAGCTATTGTCCTTACAGAAGTGTCTGAAATGGATCTACTTGACATGAAAATGGCCAAAATATTGAAACCCACCCTGTCTAGACCACAGCATAGAAATTGCATTTGTCAAAAGCCAACTTCTTTGAAGTTCAACTCATTGAATATTATAGTTGGCCAGCAGCTCAGACATCTATGCGCAATACTGTTTGCATACACATATGTACTGCCCACATTTTATACATACCAGCAAAATCAGTATTTCCACTCATCACTGCTACAGTCAGTCAGCAGTACATTACCAGTGTTAATGTTGGTTATGTTCACTTGCAAATACTTCCTATCTGCTGAAACACATTTTTCCCTTCACCGGGTTACAGTGATGTCTGAGCTGGTGGCAGACTTAGATACTTAATGAGTGGAATGTTTGATGCTGTGGTCTTGACAGAGTAGGTTTTGATATTCTGGCTTTTTGATCATGTCAAACAGATCCTCTGAAACACATTGCGTTTCCCAAGAATGATACAACCAAACAGCAATGTAGCTCAGTACATTATCAAACCTGATTTATAAAATACTCTTGACAAATTGTTGCACTCAACATAAAAAAATGTAAACACTTAACAGTTTGGAAAACTGCAGATAAAATAGATATTTAGTCACTACTGTAGTTAATTGTGAAATAATCTAAAATATCTAAATACCACTGTTAAGTAAACAGAAGCTTTTGTCAATATGAATTCTATGCCCGTCTTAAAATTCAGGGATTTTCATAAAACAACTATACACATTCTTTCAAAATTATCACTATTCAAATGCGCTAACTACTAAAGAAGATTGCTCAAGACTAAAGCATGTCAAAATGCAAAATGGGGAGACAAAGTTAATGTGGTAGCTGAGGCACTATGGCCAACAGAAGGATAATGTATCAGTACGTATGTATGACCATTGTTACATTCTAAGAGCTGAACAGGAAAGAAACATTGACCCCTCATCTGGGGATAAAACCCAGGTCTCCCCACTTTCTATGCACTTGTCACTGCACACTGTACAAACAAGGAATTACTGAACAGTTAAGTACCTGGTCTCCTCCATGAGCTTTGTGACATACTAACAGAAATTACACAGGTGCACAAACAACATAACAGAAATTACACAGGTGCACATACATAACAGAAATTACACAGGTGCGCAAACAACATAACAGAAATTACACAGGTGCGCAAACAACAGAAATTACACAGGTGCACAAACAACATGTATATAAAAATGGAGGGAACAATGCAGATCCCCACTTATTCATAGAAATTTTCAACTTTATCTGCTTGACCTGTATACTCTGATGTGGCCAAAAGTAGACTCACCCACATTCAATCAGAAATTCTTAAAGTATGTCAAAGTATGCTCTCTAGTTGCTTACAATATGCCCTGTCGTCACTTAAAATTAATCTATTTGCCTCTTTAAGCCAAAACATTCACAAAAACTAGTTTGCTGAATTGTAGAGTCATCGGTTACTGTATTTCTACAAAAATTAATTCCATTTAATTGTTTTACTGTACTCCATTTTTAAGCTATTAGAAAATTGTGCTATTTTCCCCAATTATTACAGCTCCTAAACAACTATCTGCTTTCTAAATTTCAGCATTACTTTCAACTTAGCCATGAGATGAACATTTTTCTTTGACTTGAAAGAATTTCACCATTACAATTAAGAGTACAGCTTTTGGCACCTTATTATGTAATCTGTTGAAGGTACTTAATAGTGTCAACCAGCACATCCTACAAGATTTTGGTGGCTTGGGCCTGTCGCAAAAAAAAAAAAAGACCCAAGTATTTAAAAATGTACTCAATAGGCAGGATTCAAGTGGTCATATCAGAACATTCCCCTACCCACCATATCAATAGGTATCCTGCAGTATTCATTTTATTGTTCATGACAACATTGTGAATGAACAGTTGAGGACCTACCCAATTAGTCCAGTACCTGGAAACCTAGGCCTTGTAATATTTTTCTTTTAAGGTGACTTTTAGGAGTAGTTTACAAAATACTTTAAAAGTCAAAAAAAATGATTTCTGGTCTGTTTCATTGATCAAAAAGCAAACTCTTGAGATCTGACTAGTTTTATCTAATAATGTCACATTCTATATCACATAAGGTAGCACTATCAATGTACATTCTACTACAACATTATGGGCTTGGCATTGAAAGTGATCATACCTTTCAACTACAAGTAAAACTGATGAATGAGAGACTTGGAATGTTATGACAGGGCAAACTCTTTATGACACATTGTGCTTGGCTGTTTAGCTTAATCCTCTTGCTCCCACTCATCTGTACCCATCTCATATCTTCATCAGCTTACAAACCATGATAGCTCATGATCAGAAAGACAAAGTTTCAATTTCATGCAGCTCACACTACTGTGAAGCATTGCTGGCATCACAATGGTCAAAAGTTTAATATCCTAAGAGGTAAAACTTGATCATATGGTCTTTTTGTCTAAATGACTTCTGCTCAAATTGCTAGAATGGCAGTGTGATGCTCATTCCCCAAGGTAGTCAGATCTCAAGTTAGTCAATGCTGTCCCTGTAAAAATAGATATATGTTTTCTTGTCTTTGTACCAAAGTTACTGAACAAGCTGTTTCTAAATGACAAACTTATAATACATCACAGTTTAAAACAGGCATCAAATTTCATCTTATTAAAAACTGGACTTTTCTTTGTAGCTTTAACTGACAGATAGTGTGCCCATAGGTTCCATATGATGTTACTAAGGCCAGAGGAGCCAAATTAATAAACGCCAATTTAAATTTCCTCCACAATGAAAAAGATACAAGTCTTTACTTCCTAAAAATGTAAATTATCCCGATATTACAGAAAATCAATATTAGTATAAAATAGGAGGTAGCACAATGTTTTTTCTCTGTGCTTGTAGATGGATGGTGGGGAAACAAGACCTATGTGCCATACCAGATTACTAATTCTAGCTATGAGAACTCTGCAGTCCTGTGGATGATAGTAAAAAGTCATTATATGTGCATTTAATGTATCAACATGTTACACAAATGTTGTTCCTTTCACTGAAGTGCCATGACCTATGATGGTGGGTGAAGGCTTCCACATAGGAAGTGCAGTGGTTTCCCCCTACAAAAAATGTTGATATCTGTCTCTCAATTTATTACAATTTAACTCAATCATATGATGCACTTTTCTCTATGACAGCACTAATTATGAACAGCCTGTAACTACATATAAACTTTTAAAATCTGAAAGAGAAATATTGTTGAAATGTAAACTGCATTAAAGTTGGGTTTACTATTACAATTCCAAGCAGAAGTATTTTGCATATGCAGGATCTCAAGGTGGAAACAATAACATCCACCCATACTTAAACTCATAATATCAAACACCACATTTCTTCCCCTGTAGGACCCATGTTGGTGCTTGTTTCTGTGTTTGTTTGAGTAGGGTGTTTCATGATTTGGTACAATTTCAGGGTTGTACCTCATCAGTGTTATTTCACCTCAAGATCCTGCATTTTTGACATAGTAATACTTAAAACTGTGATAGTAAACCATTACAGGTGTACTATTTTGTCTTACTGTATAATCAGAAACACAACATGTATTTCATGAATCAAGAATACACTGTTTTATCTTTTACGCACTGATATTTTTCTTTGAAGGGTCTGTGCATATTTTCAAATTCAGTCCATTAAAATATGCTTTCAGGCATAGAGCGAGTACTGTTATAGTACATACTTCCTGATGTATACTTATATGAATAAGTGCATTTCAGCCATTATTTTATTTGGTCATTGCACAGTCTTGCCACAACTGGTCTCCATTCTTTACATCTTTAAAATGGATCCAGTCTATGTCCACTTGACCCCAGAGATGATATGGAAATGCATTGTTGCTGCTGTTGCATGCTGTAAAGATGGCACATCTGTTTCAGATATTCTGTTGAACCACCTAATCATATCACTTTTGTTGCTTTTATTATTTGCTAAGTGTGACTTATATTCCCTCAACAATTTGTCTTCTCAGCCTTTAACAAATAGAATGGACACATGCTCCCTGTTGTAAGGAAACTGTCAACTGCTGCCTTAGCTGACAGTAAAGCACCACACTACAATTCCAATAACCAGAATTATGAGGAATAAAAACAGCAAAACTACAGAATAAATACTAGTAATCAATGTTGTTCTTCAAAAGTTTATCACAGGGGGCAGGGTCCCCTACATTTCCAATACGGGAGACAGACCCCCCCCCCTCCCATAATGGCATTACTTAGGCAAACTAATTCTGTCAAACCACAAAAAGAGGAATAATCTGAGAGGGAACAATCGTCCATTTTCAGTCATATTATTCCAGGACTCGTACTTGGGTTTTAGACTTCAACTCACTCAAGTTTAAAACACTCTTTTTGTATACTTCCAGTTCACACCCACACTGCCTTATGGTGTCCAGAAAATTTTTGGATCTGGCTTTGGTAACTTAGTGACTTACCATATAATAGGCAGTATTAGAAAGGGCTAGGAGTTATTAATGAAATTACATTAAGATTGCTAGTCTAGGATGTTATGCAGAGGATAAATTAACCTCTGCTGTTTATTCATGTTTTCAAATGCATTTTCATAATTGAGACACCTACATGTTATTGATGTGTATGGTGTAAACACCAATGTGGGAGACAAGTCACTGATGGTTTACATCATATTATACCAGAAATATTGCTAGTTGTTGGTTAGTAATTATGAAAATAAACAATATTTCCATATGTACTTAATACCTCAAAAACCAAGTGACTTACAAACTGTTGAATGACATTAAGATAAAACCTGAGATGCCATTGAAGAAAAAAAAAAAACAGTCTAATATTTGCACTGCAAGTCGCACATCTTGAGAGATATCCAGTATTTGCATTGTCTGGTCACTTTCCATTTGAACTGCATTAGAATTTAATTTATGGCATTTTCTCATATCTATACATTACAATTAACAGTTCTGTTTCTATCTGAGCCTATCTCTTTCATGCATCATGCTACTACCCATAAGCAATTCTTTCCACATGAATGAAGTATAAGATTGCAATATTTTCACCATAGTATTGTTATCTTGGGTTACACATAGCTAGGAATATGAACATTTTAAAACTTTTTTCCTGTTTATAACTCCATTACCAGGTTACATTTTATTCTAATCATTCCTTAGAAGCAAGATGTATCGGACAACCTAAGTGCAATGCAATGTCTCCTAGACTTCCTGCTTTGGCATGTACACAGCTGCTCAGAATTTTTTTAATCAGGCTTCAAACTATTTTATATCGCCCATGCATTTTAGATTTGTCACTCTGATTTTACATCTACTCTTATTTAAATGTTTCTGTCTCAATCTATTCAACAACTATACCAGCTCATTTTCAAATTATTTTTATACAGAATTCATGAACAATGTTAGATCAGTCACATTTACAACAGCTTCTGCAGTTTCCAATACTTAGGGAACAACTCTTCAGAACACATCTACTGCTGACACCATACGAAATTGAAGTAATAATAATAATAATAATAATAATAATAATAACAACATAGACAAGTTAGAAATTGGATTATCTACCCAAACCCTTGTTTGCATACAGTACTAGAAAAACTCAACGTAATATTCTTGAGATTACTTCAACTGTAAGCAAAAGGTAATGCTCTCTGTTAATCACTATATTAACCAACAGCAATGCAAATCTGGTCTTTACATCAGCAACAATACTTTCCTTCTGTTTATTGGCTCTAACTGATTTTTAAATTCCAGCCAAGGTTTCTGTACATCTTAGTTCCTTATTTTAATTCTGACAGCTGTTTTCTGAGCATGGACAACCTGCACTACATGTGGTCTGCTTGTGTGAGGTAGTCTGCTGACATCCCTAAGACTGAGGATAAATCATCATATTCATGCAAGACGTCATTGTTCGGTCTCTATCCAACCTATCATAGTCATGCAGGATGTCACTGTTATGTCTCTAGCCAACATACTCGTTTATGTAAAAATAGTTAAAAGCAATAAGCACCTTTAATAGCATTGGTTTTGCAAACCATCAAATGTACAACAGGCATTAAGGAACTGGCCCTATCTTCAATGTAGTGTGATCTCAGAGATGGCATGTGTAATTAGTAGGGTGGGGGGCACAGCTCTCACATTCAGGGTGCAGTGGGTTGCCTCAGCAAGAAGGATATTTTTGTTTACGTTTTTGTTAGTTCGGTGTTCAGACTTTTGATGGTTTTGTTCCTGTGTTCAGCCAGTCAATATGTGCACTCAAGCTTTTAAAGTAGACTATATATACATATACAGTTTACATTTGCTTTCATGATCACAACAATGTCAAATCACTAAATCACATGATCAGAAGGTTGCAAAAGGAGAATACTGATGCCCATTTATTCAAATAATGTTGAACGTCAAATTTCCTGATCTTTTATAGACATGGGAACAAATGTTAACATGGGTCCAGAAGGGGGCCCCAAGTCCAGGTGTTAGAAAAAGTGGGCATGAGTATTCTCATGTTATGACTTTCTAGTTATATGATTTAGTGATTCGACATTGTCATGATTGCTAAAACCATAGTAAACCATATATACATTTTACACACACACACATATATTTTTATTTTATACACACAGACATATACACATCCATAACCCCTTTTTCCCATTTTTGCACTTGGGGCCATGGTATCTCTTCAACAGTAACAATCACCTAGAGCCAAGGTTTATATACTCATACAAACACATAAATCATGTTAGACAGTACAAAAATAGCAACTATACAAGATAACATTGAAGAATATAACCTTGTAAACAGTATGCATGCATGTGAGTGCTACACAATGACTTGCTGACAGAGAATAAAGACTGGTCTCAACTCCTCAGAACAAGACATCAACTGTAGATATTAGCAGTGTAAAAGTAATGAACAATACTGACATGTACATTGTACAACAATTCAGTGTTATAAACATCGGAGGAACATGCTTGGGATTTTCTGCACATTTTAATGGCCTAATCCCCTACCACACATACAATACACATATATCCAAAGCAGGTATGATATTCATTCAAACAACACATATATTTAACACTGCCATTGCTAGCAATATGGAAAAGGTGATCCACTTTGGGAAAATAGTATACATGCAACACCCCATGTAACAAAAACAGTTGCAGAAACAACTTTGTGAACTTGACAATATTTCAGTGACATGTATGAGTATCTCAGTTCCATAGCTACATACACAAATAAAGCAGTATTTGAGATCTCAACTTTTACCAACAGAATTTGTTTAGAAGAAAGTACATAAAAAAAAAAAAAAAAAAAAAAAAAAAACAACCAAGGAAAAGGTTCCAAGTTAGAGAGACATTTTAAATGTTGGCATTATTATCTTTGAAATTGTCAAAATGATTTCCAATTTTTGGAGAAATGGAGCAAAACTGAAGCATTAGGAGTTGTCCTTACAAAACAAGGACAGTTGGGAGTTCTGAGCATTATCCTTTAGGATCAAAACAGAAGTGCAAAGCAGTATAACACCACCACCTTGCAGACACATTTGAAATCAAGCAAGTTTGCATGTCATCTGACTGATTTCAACCAAAGCCCATTGTGTCAAGGTATGTTCAATAGTTTCCCCTTTAAAGCCCTGCTTTCCAGCTTTCTGAAAGACTGACTCATCACAAGTGGTCTATAATTCAACCCATTGCAAAAATAGCATCAGCATTTCCCAATGCCTTCATACTCCCTTAGTATATACCTATTCCTTTGTTGTGCAACCATGGTGAAAATGGAAAAGTTTAAAAGCACAAAACAGGAATATTAGCTCTCTTAATGCCCAGTATAAACAATGTAAATTTCTGTCAGTGAATTATGCAGTTGATGAGCAAAGTCTTAGGAAACCATATAATCCAAGAGTTGCTCTCAACCAGTTGGTATTCATCAATTTGTACTTAACCAACATGTAGGGATCCCTATACAAACAGTGGTAAAACAACACTGCCTATTAAGCAAAACTTAGCGGAACTGAAACTGCTGAAACACAAGCCCTTTGTGAATATCCCAGACAGAAATGTACACACTACTACTCAGAAGTAAATGTAAAGAACAGTCAGGAAATATTTAATCTCATTTACAGACATGACTGAACACCTATGATGATAAATAATGATTGAAAATGAAAATATTTTAAAGCAATTTGACTGATGCTACTGTGTCAAAATAGTTCATATAACGTAGAAGAAAAGGAGTGTAAAATGGGCCAGCTTGCTATCAGTTTAACAAAGTACAGTTTTGTAAATTCTTACCATAACAGATGTCCTTTCCTTTTTTGTTGAAGTATTCTTTACCTATGGGATTCCCTGCCATGGGTAGCCTGTTGGCCAGTATGCCATACCCACTGCTGCTTTGAAGTACGCCAAATGTCTCTCACACTTTTCTTGTGTAGCATAGGACATAAAGGTGATGTCTAGATATACCATCCTCACAAATGATTGCCCCAGCAGGAACATCAGTTCAAGGAAGTCCAAGAAGTAACCAGTACATCCAGAAAGGTAATAGACTAAGGCGGAGGAGGTAGGGAGTGAATATTGCAACACTGAAGGAAAGGACATTTACTGTTATGGTAAGATTTTTAACAACTGTACTATGTCTTTCCATTCACTGTTCCAGTATTCTTTTTCTATGGAAGCATGCCAAAACTCAAGAACAAACTTGGTAGGAGTAAGGACCAGTACAGCACGATAAAAAGCCATGAACAATGGCCCTAGCAAAACCAGTTCTAGCTCTGGAGATACTATCCAACTTGTAGTGCTTGCTAAAAGAATAAAATTACTTTCCAAGCCCTTGAAAAAAGCAACAGCTTTAGTAGAATGAGTCTTAACAGAAGGAAGGCTCTCACCATGAAAATAATAGCAAAAAGAAATAGCCTTTGAAATCCAAGAAAAGATGTTTGCTTGGATACATCAAAGCCTATGGACCTATGATGAAAAGAAACAAACAACTGATCAGATTTTCTAACAGCCATAGTCTTGCCCAAATAAAATCTGAATTGTCTATGCACTTCCAAAATATGAAGCAGCTCTCACTGGAAGACTGGTTAAGGCTTTGGGAGGAGGCAGGAATGCCAGCATAGGCACCGTCTGAATCTTGCAACCCAGAAAGACAAGATCCTGAGGAGTCAGAGAAGACTTAAGTTTATTGTGAATACCAGGCTCTGAAAGTGAGAAATGGCAAAATGAAGACTTTGCAACAGGATCTCTGGAGAGGATGCCTGAATCAGCAGGTCATCAAAGTAAATATTTGGATCCTCTGAAACTGCAAAAAACAATCACAGAAGTGAAGTATTTGGTGAACACTCTTGTGGCAGCTGAAAGACCAAAGTGCAAAGCACAGAACTGAAAAAGCCAGGAAGCAAAGAAATGCATAAACTTCCTGAAAAAAGGATGGATTGGAATATGAAGATAAGCATCCTTGAGGTACAGAGACACCATATAGGCCTGAGGGAGCAAAAGAGGAAACAGAGCCTGAAGTGACAGCATCTGAAAGGAGGGCGCCTTCAGAACGTGTTTAGAACTGAAAGGTCTAGAATTGATCTCCAAGTACCCTCTTTTCTGGGCATTATAAACATTCTTGAGTAAAACCCCTTCCCTCCTTTGGGGCACAGGAACTTCTTGAATAGCACCCTGAGTAAAAAGGTCTCAAAGAACCTTTGGGAAAAATGAAGAGGTTCCAGAGGAGGCAGAGGAATGGCCAGAAAATGAGGACAGGATTTCCACACCAAGAAATACCCCTGATGAATGATAGACAGAACCAAAGAATCCTGAGTAATCTGAAGCCAAACAGGAAGATAAAGAGGAATGTGGTTGGGAAGAGATGAATAGTTACACAGCACCTGGTTTATCAGGAAAGGAAGACTTCCGAGTCCCTGAAGTCTGAGTAGCCTTAGCAGGAGGAGCTCACATGCCACTCTTCTTACCCTTAGTAGGAGAGCGTGATTGCCTGCGAACAAAGGCTGGCTTATTGGGGTAGTTTCTATGAAATTTAGGCAGAGGAGAGAGAAGCAAATGTTTGAACTCCTGCAAGGCCTTCCCTTATCCTGAAGGGACTTAAACCAGCAGCTGCTTCCACAAACCAAAAATTATCATCAAGAGAAGCATCCATCGGGGAGGGATGTGGCCAAGATGAGCACTGACTAACAGCACTTTCTGCTCTGCCTTTACAGAATATTTGTGACAGGATTTTTTGAATTTATCTATCCTAATCTTGTTTGTTTTTCACATATTTAGAATCTACTAATCATCCTCTAGGATAGTATATAAAAGTTTTTGAAACTTTTTGATTTTTTCTTGTCAAAAAGTACTAGAGAAAATATTTTGCCTTCAGACTACAGAATGAGCTACTCCAAATCTACACTTCAAGAAACAACTATTAAGAAGGAACTTCAATCACTATTATCTAATATTCAAGAGCTGACAACAAACAATGATAGAATGGACATAAAACTGGACAACTTCAAAGAAAAATGTTTGCAGCAAATGGAACTGTTACATGAAGACCTTAAGCAACAAATGAGACAGAGTACTGGTACAGAGACTTCACTGAATGATATGGACACTAGAATTCAAAAAGATGAGCATAATGTAGACTTTCTCTTGAAACAAAATTCTCTTTTACAAACAAAAACTGATGATCTAGAGAATAGATCACGAAGAAATATTAGACTTCTTGGTTTGCCTGATAATGTTGAAGCAGGTAGTATGAAAATATTCTTAACTTCTTGGCTCCCTGAGGTACTACAGCTTCCTGAAGCTCTCTCATATGGGATAGAGAGACCCCACAGGTCCTCAGTTACTACAAAAAAGGTAAATCCAGTTCTACTGAATCTGTTATAGTGAAGTTGCTATCATCTCACGACAAGGAGATAGTGGTTAAAGACTGCGTGGGCTAAATCTCCTATTAAATATAAAGAAAATGTCATATACTTTGATAATTACTCATCTTCTGTAATTGCCAAAAGAAAGCTTTTGTGCCAATGCTAAAAGAATGAAAGAAAGCCCAAATAAACACACACCTATTTCCCGCAAGATCAAAAATATTTCTCCATAATGGTCCAAAAATATTTGATGAGACAGATTCTGCCATTACTTTCATCAAAACAAGAAAACTGCTTGATAAAGTATAGAGGATATGGACTGGGCAAATGCCAGCCTTAAAAGAAATGCTGATAACAGTTCCTGGAAAATTTCTGAACATAAAAAGAAGCTCAAGAATAAGTGATTAGTTAAAATATTTTACAATGGCTTACATTTGCCTAAGCTTTAATAATTAACCCAGAAGTCAGGATAAGTGGGGGAATGGTTCAACAGGTGAGTCTTTGTTTAAATTTCTTTTTATGGTCCATAGTTGTTTTAATGGTATTTTTATAGTTTGTTATTATTAAGTCTAGTTTATTTAATTTAAAGTAGCTAAATTATTATAGCAAGCAAAAGCTATTTATTTATTATCTTTTAATATTAGTATTTGTCTCTTATAATAAATGCTCTGTATGTTTGGGGACTGAATTTTATGGTATTTTGGGAACTATGGAAGACATGAAGACTTGCAGATGAGGAAATGAGGGTCTTTACTGCAGTAGAAACTGTTTTCTTTGTTTTTGTTTGCTGTTTTATTTCCCTGTCTCTCTGTGAAGAGAGATTTTTCATTGATATTGTTGCCATAACATTGCTTTAATGATTATGTTTCCCATCTATTGCTCTGCTGCTGGAATGTGGTGCCATCTGTGATAATAAACATGTGAAATGTTCTTGCTTTGTCCCTTTCGGAGAGCTCATATGTTTTTGAGTAAGTCATCAGATATTTATCTTTTTTAAAAAAAATGTGTGAATATGTGGGTGTGATGTTAAGCGAATGGCTTCTCTTTGATAACTGTGGTGGTTTTCCCTGATGATTGTACTGTGGAGAGACTTTCTTTTTTCTTTTCTTTTTTGCTGCTGGTTGTAGGGAAATGGATGGTTTGACATGGATTGATATGTTCTTGGTGGTCTAGTGGTTTGCTGGGTTTGTGAGATGGAGTATGTTGGATTTGCAATGTTTTATATTAGCTCTCTCCCTCCCTTTTGCCTTTTTTTCTGTCCGTTGTTATGTTTCCCGGTTCTGCCACAAGGTAATCAACAGCTTTCTTAGAGAAAAGCTGCAAATGTTTTCCCTCCTTAATCTCATGCATCTGAACTGCTGAACAACTCTGGTATGCGACCGCACCACGGCTGCCACAACTGAAAGCAAGAAAAAGAGTTGTTTCCATGGAGATGTTTACAGACTGAACTCTGTGCTGAGAAGCTTTGCAAAGCTGGATAATACCTTGAATTGACGTAAAGAACTGCAGCTAAGTAACCTGTATAATATGACTGTTATATTAAATTGTCTGTGAGTGTTTATAAACAGAGCACGTTTGATAAATTTAGACCCTTATGTTTTTACACTTGTATTTATAGTCCTATTATTTTTAAGTAAAGCTTCTTCTGATTGATATAACATACCTACTGCATATATAGCAACATCATTAAAATATTAAAAAGGAAGAAATCTCTACACGAGACCTATGCAGAAATTAATATTCTTCTACAAGACGTAGAAAACTTTACTGGTTTTCCTTGGTGGTTCTACTGTGGAGAAGCTTTGCTTTTTTTTTTCTTTCTTTTCTTTTTTTGCTGCTGGTTGTGGAGAAATGGGTTTGGTATGGATTGATATATTCATGGTGGTCTAGTGGTTTTCTGGGTTTGGGAGATGGAGTTTGTTGAATTTGCAATGTTTTATATTACCTCTCTGCCTCCCCTTTTGCCTTTTTTTCTGTTCGTTTTTTTGTGTTTCCCTGTCCTGCCATGAGGTAATCAACAGCTTTCTTAAAGAAAAGCTGCAAATGTTTTTCCTCCTCAATCTCATGCAGCTGAACTGGTGAAAAATCCTGGTATGTGATTGCACTGTGGCTGCCACAACTGAAAGCAAAAAAAGTGCCGTTTCCATGGAGACGTTTACAGACAACTCTGTGCTGAGAAGCTTTGCAAAGCTGGATAATACCTTGAATTGATGGAAAGAACTGCAGCTAAGTAACCTGTATAATATGACTGTTATATTAAAGCATCTGTGAGTGTTTATAAACACAACATTTTTGATACATTTAAACCCTTATGTTTTTACACTTGTATTTAAAGTCCTACTAGATTTAAGTAAAGCTTCTTTTGATTAGTATAACAAACATATAGCATATATAGCAACATCACTGAAATATTAAAATGGTCCTTACATGAGACCTACGCAGAGTTTGATGTTATTCTACAAGACAGAAAACAGACATGAGAATAATTTTAGTACAGATAGAAGATAAACAGATTATGAATGAAACATATTTTGTATGAAATTAGCTTATTACATAGAGTATAGTCTGGGATGCAGATATTTACCATATTATCTAATGTGTTATATTCTGAGGAATATATAAGCTATTTCAGATTAGCAAAGCTTTCAAAGGAAAGAAACGTAATAAGGGAAAGGGAGGAGGGGGGACAAACAAATTTATGCTACATTTCTTCCTACAAAATACTGAGGACTTTATTGGAATTTCATCTTACAGTAGGAAACTATTATACAATATTTTTACACTCTTGTTTTCGAATACATGGAGATGGAGAAATAGTGTTATTAGCTATTGGCAAAATAAACAGACAGGAGATTACTTTACTTATTGATCATTATAGCAATTCGTTGCATATAAATTAGTTATGACCTTTATATTATTTTTATAACATATGATTGGCCTTTATGATATTTTAAACTCAATTTGACAAAAGTTAAAGTGAAACAGTTACATGTGACATATTTTGATTTGCTTCTTGAATGAGTACATACAATTGTAATAGATGTATTTTACTTCATATTTTTTTTTATCACATATACTACCTAATAATGTTAAATTATGCAACATATATATTTAGGCAGGGAGGAGAAGAGTGTTGTTACTAGTTTGATGATCAATTTGGGCGATGGATGTCACTCAAATTAGGAATTCTTAACTTCAGGGGGGTTTAGAAAGTGTCTATGTTATTAGTAAATGTTATAGGTTTCTATTAATAGTTAATATGATGTTCAACAAGTCTTGCAAAATTGAATTTGATATAAACATATTTCATTGGATAAAAGTTTTATATATTTCATGGGTAAACTATAATTGTATTCCTAATAGTCAATTTCTATTGACTTATAATATATGGGGAAAAAAGGAGAATTCATCAACAACAGATATTCAGAACACTAATGTTTTATGACATCTTTAAAGTGTATATCATTAAACATTAATGGATTAAATAATCCTAACAAGGGAAGATCTTTAAATATCTTAAATTACATCATTCTCAATTAATATTTCTCCAAGAAATTCATCTATTAACTGAAGATATCACAAAATTGGAATCCAAATCTTACAAACTTCTGATTAGCTCAGAACATTCACAAAAAAAAGAGAGGGGTGGCCATACTATGGAAAAATACGTTACCCATGCCTAAAACAATTGACACTTATAAAGATAACAAAGGGATGTTATCTTCAGTTGTTATAGAATTTAATAAGAACATTTTGACTTTAATAAATATATACTGGATTCATGGCATTGGACCTACAACAGTGAACATATAGTTCAGTTTTCTAAGGGTAGTATTATTCTTGCTGGAGATTTTAATTGTACTGATGACATAAAAGACTATAGTACCAATGGTAAAAGCAAAATTCCAGCAATAGCCAAATTATTGAATGAATTTTCAGATTCATACATGATGAAGGATCTTAACTTTACAGATGCTAAGTCATTGTTCTATACATTCTACTCACATAGACATAATTCATATTCAAGACTAGATAGGGTATTAATTTTTAATAACTTAACTGATTTCTTATTAAATTCAAAAGTGATTTCATGTCCCCTTTCGGATCATAATTCCATAACATTTGATTTTATACTAAACTCCACATTTAATGTTCAAATTAAAAGGATACCAGCTTCATAACTAAGTTAAAAGACTTCATTGATTTCTTTACTACAAAAGCACAAAATTTTATTGAACTTAATAGCACACAGGGAACCTGTGAAGTATACATATAGGATGCTCTAAAAGCTAACCTATATGGTAAAATTATTGACTGGTATAAAAAGAAAAGAATGTCATGGGATAAAGACCTTCAAAATATACAAACAAAGTTAGATGCTTTAAGACTTGATCCTTCAAGAAACCCAGACAAGAAAGATAGAATGATTGAAATAAATACTTTAAACAATAAATATATGGAAATTTTAAACCATAACATTATAATTAATCTTGAAAAATATACATTTCTAACTTTTTCTATAAATCCTAGATCTATGAATATACCAGCTAACAAGACTAAAAGACGAAATAAACTTAATCATATTAAAGAAATCTATTCAACAAAAAATATGGTATCTGATTTACCAAATATATTGAGTTTAGAGAATTTTTTTTTTTAAACTAAACCAACCCAATGATATGATTAATAGTACAAAAGATATTCAATCTTTTATAAATGATATACAGAATAGACTATCAGAAACAGATACAATTAATAGATAAACAAATATCTTTTAAAGACATAAATGATCAAATCACTAAACTTAAGCAAAATGAAGCTCCTGGTAATGATGACATCATCTCTGAAATTTACAAGGTTTTGCCTCCCAAAGCATTAACCCTGTTATACAGTGTTCAATATAGCTCAAAATAATAACATTGTACCCCCTTTCGTGGAAGGATACATTTATTTCTCCCATACTAAAGACTGATAAAAAAACCCTGCAAATTGTGCTTCATATAGGCCCATTTCATTATTAAACACAGACTATAAAATGTTCAAGTCTATTTATGCTGATAGACTCAAAAATGTTTTACCATCCCTGGTAGACATGGATCAAACAGGTTTTATAATTAATAGAACTTCCTATGATAACATCAAAAGAACAATAACTTTAATTGAATCAGTTAAAATCTTAAATAAGAATTTGACTCTTCTTAGTTTGGATATTAACTGTGCCTTCAACTCAGTTTACTGGGACTATATTTTTATCTTACTGAAGGAGTTAAACTTTTCTAATAGCTTTATTAATCTTATAACTCAACTATATAATGAACGTCAAGCCTACATAAAAATAGGTACAAATATATCCCAGAACATACCCATTGTAAAAGGATCCAGGCAAGGTTGCCCTTTATCTCCTCTTTTATTCACATTAATTATGGAACCTTGGGCTAACTTAAAAAGGGATAACAATAGTATACAAGGCTATAGATTAAACCTTAATGAAACATCAAAAATCCAAATGTTTGCTGATGATGTATTAATCACTCTTGGTGGTACTAACACCACCTTACAAGAATTGTTTAAAAACATGGATATATTTAAAAAAAGTTCTGGTCTTAACTTTAATAACAATAAAACTCAACTTCTTTTAATTGGTTCCAAAAGTTATAATGCACAAGATCAATATAAAAATATATACCTCAATCTCAACAAATAACATATTTAGGTATAATTATAGCAACTAATATTAAAGACATGTTACACCTAAATTATAGTAAAAGTATAACAATTATAGATACTCTAATCAGTAAATGGAATAAGCTTCTATTTACAATAGATGAAAAACTTTCCATTATAAAGATGATTTTGCTTACAAAGATGTTATACATAATCCAATCTATTTATATTCCTCATACAGGGTCTTTTATTAAAAAAATCAACACGCTGATTAAAAACTTTTTGTGGCATCCGATAAAGCCTAGAATTGCTGTATAGTTGGGAAAATGGAGGTATATCTTTACCAAATCTAGAAATTTATTCAATTTCATCAGTTATTAAAACAATTGTTTATCTTATAGATGGAGAGTATTTTGCAAAATGGAAAGAAAACATTAATTTTATCCCAAAATACCAAAAAAAAGGTAATAACCATCTATCACAGTTATTAAATAATTCATTTATATAGAACTTGAGAGATTATTTTTCTAATTATTCCACTCAAATGTTTAAATCTACTTATGTAACTTTAATTCTAAAGGCCTTTAAAAACTATATATTTAGGTTTAGAATCTTTGAGAATTGGATGTTTCTCATCTTCCCTATTGCTTATACACAAGGGATAAATCTCTCCCTAGATTATACTAAAATGTTGCTATTTAAGCAAAAACAATTACAGTTTTGGCATCAAATGCTAAATAAAAATGAGACAAAATCTATTAATGCTATTATAGATGAATATAATCTTAACACTTTACTTTGGTCAGATTTTCAAGAGTTTAGAAAATATATTTTAGATAAGCTTATTTTAATCCCCTCAAAGGCTAAGAATTCAATACCCAAACTTATTCAATATTTGATTTTTTATAATACTTTATCATATATTTACTGAGCAATTAAACAAGATCTAGATGTATATTCAAATAACTATTGGAAATTTCTGTAATCGATCTTATTCCCTCAGAAAAAGATAAAGTTAATTTTCTTCAGTCAGCCAACAATACTTCTTCCATTAAATGGAGAATCTTCATATGGAGATTTTTACATAAATCTTTCATCACAGCATAGAAAATGAGTAAGATAAGTAAACAAGATATTGTTTGCTGGAGATGTAATTCAGAAACAAGTGTGACGAACATGCCCTGGCCCAGCAATCAAGGACCCTCAATCCTCACCATTAACACCAGGGAGGTTGCCTCCTAGAAGAGGGAAGGATAACTAATACACAGAGTAAAGTACAATTTCCCTTAAGTGCACACATAGATCACAGTCAGTCTGGGGCTGGTTGCTCCTTTGCTCACCAGGTCCCCAATAAGACTCCCCACTGGCACAGCTATAGGGTCCAGGTCTCAGCCTAGCTGGGCAAGCTAAAACCTCCAGAACCCTCTCTGTACAACCAGTGCTTCATGTCCCTGCCCAAGTAGCGGACACAACACACACTTTGAGAAGTACTTATACAACTTCACAGATACTCCTGGGAAAGGCTGACACAGATTTTCCAGCTGTGCCCCTTTACCCAGACCATACGGTAGTAATCCCTGCCACCACCCAGCTAATATCAGCTATTAAAAGGCCCTTAAAAGGGTGTCCAATTATTACTGTGCAATATTATCCAATGGTAATGTGACTATTAAGCCCTTCCAATAAGCCTAGACTGTTTACAATAAACTTTATAAATATATAATGCACTCTAAAGCATACTTTATCTCTACATAAACCAGCCACGGGTAGAAGGTTTTAAAATATTTAATAATAAATAATTGAAACACAAGACAAAACTCCTACACCACAGACATATCTAAGAGTTCAGAGATCACACAAAAACAAAATAATACAGTAGGACAGGTCTGATTTCAAAGAAAAATACCTAATTAATCTTTACTAGCTTTAACTATTCCTACAAGAAATCACAGTGCTAAAACTTACATGTGAGCACATGGCAGAGTGCTGAGTTAGATATCCAAGATCAAAATGCTTCCAGTCTCTCACTGAACAATAGTTTTTAAACACTAACCAACAGCTCTGCTGAGGCCCTCCCAAATTACATCAATGTGACACTTAGGTTTTCCCAGTATTCATATCACATCATCTTGACAATTGGTCTGAGTTCTCAGGCCATAAACTGCATTATTTAGCAATCTAACACCTGCTCAGAAACTTACAACAATAAAAGACATTTCACATGTATACTCTAGCAGAAACCAGAGCAGTAAAGTACCATCCACATGTAAATTCTGGTCATAAACTTTAGCCTTAAAACAATGGGCATGAAACCTTCATCCAGACTCACTGGAGCCAAATTCTAACATGAAAGGGTCACAACATGCTTCACTGGGCCAGTAGAGTGCAATGTTGTCACATATTTTGCAGTTCAACATTTCACAGTATTCTTTTACACTCAAGAAAACATGCCTGTATTTTACATTTATTTACAAATGCCAGAATTATATATCAAATTCTATTTGACTAGGCTGGCAGCCTTCACCCATTCCCCCCCCCCAGGAACTCAAGCAAGTTTTTCAAGTGCCCCTTGAAAAACATCGCTTGAGAGTGTCAGGTCCATCTGGGTGTACCTCATCCCATTCCCTGTCATGAGAGCCCATCTGCATTGGCATTGCTACCCCCAAGGCAGTGCTGCACTGACATGTCATATGCTTTCAACTCCAGACTCTATCTTAGTAACTTGGCATTTTGCTGACTGGCTCTGTTTAACCATGTTAGAGGGTTGTGATCTGTCATCACAGTGAATTTTCTTCCATACAGATAAGGCTGAATGGCTAGACATTCCTTTTCTACTGCTGCATAACATTCCTCCCTGGGTTTGAGACTATGACTGAGATAAACCACTGGGTGCTCTTATCCCTCTGAAGAAATCTGGCTAAGTACAGCCCCCACCCCATAGTTTGAAGCATCCACCTGCACAACAAAGTCTTTGCTGTAGTCTAGACTGGCTAACATAGTGGGTCCTCCCAAAGCTTCCTTATGCTTCTGAAATGCCTGCTCACATGCTGGGTTCCACACTTCCTTATCTGGCCTGTTCTTCCTTGTCAGGTCTGTGAGGGGAGCAGCTATGGTACTATAACTGGGAATGAACTTTCGGTAGTACCCTGCTGTCCCTAAGAATGACCTCACCTGCTTTTTGGTAAAAGGTGCAGGCCATGTCTGAATGGCTTCCACTTTTGCAGGTTCTGGCCTTATCTTACCACTCCCCACTCCATGTCTTAGGTAGGAGACCTCTGCTATACCCACCTGACATTTGTTCGGCTTAATGGTCAACCCTCCCCTCTGAAGTCTGCCCAGCACCTCCCTGACATGTTGGAGATGCTCTTGCCAGGCATAGCTGTAGATAGCAATATCATCCATTTAAGTAAGGGCAAACCCTCCTGAACCTGCTAAAATATGATCTACCAGCCTCTGAAAAGTCACTGGGGCATTCTTCATCCCAAAGGGCATCTTTGTGAACTCATAGAAGCCAAAAGGAGTCACAAAGGCCGACTTCTCTTTAGCACTGAGAGTCAATGGCACCTGCCAGTAACCCTTGGTAAGATCAATGGTTGTAAGATATGTAGCCCCACCCAGCTGCTCTAGAGCCTCATCTGCCCTAGGCATGGGGTAAGCATCAGACTCTGTGTGACTATTTAATTTCCTGTAATCCACACAGAACCTGGTGCTGCCATCCTTCTTGGGCATCAGTACCACTGGGGAGGCTCAGGGACTGCTGGACTCCTGAATCACCCCTAGTGCCAACATCTCCTGTACATCTTCAGAGTCTGTTTAACTCTCTCAGGCACCCTATAAGGGGCCTGCCTGATAGGCCTTTGGTGTCCTGTATCCACCTGGTGCTGCACCAGGTGGATGCTACCTGATTTCCCAGTGTACATGCCCCCAAACTCCTGCAACACTGCTCGGATTTCACAAACTTGGGTAGGAGATAGCTGCTGGGACATTGCTACCCCTTCCACTGAGGTGTCAGCCCGAGCCTCACTGAGGAGATCAGTCACAAGATCTCTCTCAGACTCCTCCTGAAATCCACTGCAAATGCTCAGCACAAGGGCCTCCCTATCATGGTAAGGTTTCATCATATTAACATGGTACAATTTGTGCCCCTGCCTTCTGCATAGCAGTTCCACCATGTAGTTAACATCACTTACCTTTCTTACCACTTGGTAGGGTCCCTCGCAAGCTGCCTGGAACCTGTGTCTGACAGGAATGAGAACCATCCCCTGCTGCCCTACAGAATATACTCTAGCTCGAGCATTCCTGTCATACTACACCTTTTTCTGTTGTTGGACTTCTGCCAGGTTCTCCTGGGCCAGGCCCATGAGTTCTCTAAGCCTTGTCCAGAGGTTCAGGACATATGCCACAACAGACTCCTTGTGAGACTCGCACTCACCTTCCCACTCATCTCAAATTAAATCTAGAGGTCCCCTCACCCTATACCCATACAGCAAATCAAAGGGTGAAAAACCTGTGGATTCCTGGGGAACTTCTCTGTAAGCAAACAGATGGGGCAAATATTTGTCCCACCCCCTCAAACTGATCTGCAAATGCCCATAGCATGGACTTGACTGTAGAGTTTAACCTCTCAACAAGACCATTAGTCTAGGGACGGTAGGGGGTGGTCTTCATGTGCTTCACCCCACATGACTTCCACAGACAAGCCAGCAGGTCTGACATAAAATTGGCACCTCTGTCAGACAGTATTTCCTCTGGGAAACCTACCTTGCTGAAATTCTCTAGCAAAGCATTTGCCGCCTTCTCTGCCTCAACAGAGGACAAAGCCACTGCGCCTGAGGGTATTGTGTAGCATAATTTAAAAACTAGGATATACTTTTTTCCTGTGGACATTGGGGTACTCAGAGGACCCACAATATCCATAGCTACTCTCTGAAATGGCTCCTCAATCACAGGCAAAGGCATCAAAGGAGCTTTCACCTTGTCTCCTGCCTTGCCTACTTTTTGCCACTGCTCACAGGTCCTGCAGTACCCTGTTACATCTCCGGAATTTCCAGGCCAATAGAAGTTTTGCATAATATGCCTCTTTGTACGTTTTATGCCCATATGACTTGCAAAGGGAATATCATAGGCTACAGCTTGAAGCGCCAGATGGTAAGCTCTTGGCACTACCAACTGCTGTACTCTCTCAACTTCTAGCCCTCCCTCAGGGGTCTGCTCTCTGTACAGTAACCCTTTGTTCCAGTATAGAGATCCCCCTTCCCTTGAGAATCAGCTGCCTCCCTAGCTACCTGTCTCAGGCCTTGCAATGTAGGGTCTGAGAGCTGAGCCTGTTTCAAGTCTCTTCTTGTAACCCTTCCCAGCTCCCCTTCCACAGGAAGTCTGGCATCCTCTGACAGTGGTGCCTCACTGTCAGCCTCGGTACTACTACTCACCTCTACCTTTACAGTTACCCTGTCCAAGGGAACATCAGTACCCACAAGCAGCTGTGGCTCACATTCAGTCTCACTGCTACAGTGGTAGCTCACTCCCTGAAGTAACCACCTCAGCAGTCTGTCTGGGTATCCCCCAGGCTACCAGACACATGTGCTTGTCTCCTAGCCTTACTGCATGTAACAGCATAAGTACCTAGTACTGCCTCATCCAAATCCTTCCCTCTTAGGAAATCTGCAGGATGGTAGTTCCATACCCCCTATTGTCTCAAGCCAATCTACTGTTGGCATTTTGTCTTTCCCACTTACTGGCTCCCCCAACTTTGGTTCCCCATCTTGCCTCTGTGGATATCTGTATGCCACATGGCCCCACTGGTTGCATTCAAAACATTTAACCCTAGCTCCTGAAAGTGTACCTGGACTAGTGACTTCCCCTGCTACTGGCAGATTTTGTTGGAGCAGTCTGTGCTGCCCACCATGGATTGTTTTAGTCCCATGAGCAATACTGGGGGTCCCTTTCCTGTACAGGGCTGCCCTACTTGCTAGGTATAGGTCTCCCTTCTTCCCAAACTCCTATGAAGTAGCACACTGTCCATCAGCTAACCAGATCCTCATGTCCTTAGGCAAAGTGCTAAGGACTTGTTCCCTTAACAAAGGTCTGCCAGCCCTTCAAAAGTGATAACCTGACATCCACTCACCCAGGTATGAAAATAAGTGCTCAGTTCAGCAACATATTCACATACATTTTCATCTGCCTTGCATCTATGTTCATGAATCCTTTTCCTATACATTTCAGGTGTTAGCTTAAAACATTCCAACACGTGTCTTTTTACAGCAGTATAATCAAAACAGTCAGTGTCATGCACTTTTGCTAAAGAAGTTACAGCTTTACCATGGAGTAAGGGAGTCAGGAACCGTACCCAGAGCCCTTGGTCAAATTCATACTGTTTACATACCCGATCAAACATATAAATGAAGCTATCAAAATTATCCCCCTCTTTAAACTGTGGAAGGAATTTAATGACCTTTTGTGCTTCTGGGGTCCGGGTACTCCCTTCCCCATTACCTCCATGACTGTGGTGAGAGTCAGCATTTCCCTCTCATGCCTCTTTGGCCGTTCATTTTCCTCAGCTTGTAGGCTCCTCATTTTCTCGGCTGCTTCTAGTTCCATACACCTGGCCTCCAACTCAAGTCTGGATGGATTTTTAAGTCCACTGCAGAAAGGTTGAGCTGTCCATTCTCTGAGGATATTGAATCTCCACTGTCAGTCTGATTGTCCTCCATGCTGCCGTTTTCTGATGCAGCTGTAACCAAGGCTGCAGTCAGGTCTGTCTTAGTCAGGTTTCCATGCACCAGTCCCCTAGCCTGGCACATCTCCACCATCTGGCTCCTTGTCAGCTTTCCATACACTTCTGCTGACATGCTGCCTGCTCACCCTGACCAACACTAAGCTAACAAAAGAAATAAAACAATTGCAATATGAAATCTGAGTATACACTGTGTTGCTGTTTTAGAGTACAAAACACTTTTAGAGATCACAGTACATAAGCTACAGGAATTCGCTCTACCCACACCACTACAAGCCAATTAGTATGTGAAGTAGATCCCACCACTGCCAAACACTTGTGATAGGATATCCCACCACTGCCAACACTTGTGATGACCGTGCCCTGGCCGAGCAATTAAGGAGCCTCAATCATCACTGCTAACACCAGGGAGGTCATCTCCTAGAAGAGGAAAGGGTAACTAATACACACAGTAAAGTACAATTTCCCTTAAGTGCACACAGAGATCACAGTCAGTCTGGGGCTGGTTGCTCTTTTGCTCACCAGGTCCGCAATAAGACTCCCCACTGGCACAGCTATAGGGTTGAGGTCTCAGCCTCTGGTACCCTCTCTCTCCAACCAGTGCTTCATGTCCCTGCCCAAGTAGCTAACGTAACACACACACTCTTTGACCTAAGTATTTATACAACTTCACAGACACTCCTGGGAAAGGCTGACACAGATTCTCCAGCTGTGCCCCTTTACCCACACCATATGGTAGTAATCCCTGCCACCACCCAGCTAATAATATCAGCTACTAAAAGGGCCTTAAAAGGGTGTCAAATTATTACTGTGCAATATTATTATCCAATGGTAGTGTGACTATTCGTTTAGGAAGTTTTTATTACAATTAAACTCTATAAATATATAATGTACTCTAAAGCATACTTTAGCTCTACATAAACCAGCCACAGGTAGAAGGTTTTAAAATATTTAATAATAAATAATTAAAACACAAGACAAAGCTACTACACCACAGAGATATCAAAGAGTTCAGAGATCACACACAAACTTAAAATAATACAGTAGGACAGGTCTGATTTCAAAGAAAAATACCTAATTAATCTTTACAAGCTTTAACTATTCCTACAAGAAATCACAGTGCTAATGTCAGCATAAGGCAGAGTGCTGATTTAGAGATCCAATATCAAAATGCTCCCAGTCTCTCACTGAGCAATAGTTTTTAAACACTAACCAACAGCTCTGCTGAGGCCCTCCCAAATTATATCATTTTGAAACTTAAGTTTTCCCAGTATTCATATTGCATCATCTTGACACTTGGCCTGAGTTCTCATGCCACAAACTGCATTATTTAGCAATCTAACACCTGCTCAGAAACTTACAACAACAAAAGACATTTCACATGTATACTTTAGCAGAAACCAGAGCAGTAAAGCACCATCCACATGTAAATTCTGGTAATAAACTTTAGCCATAAACAATGGGCACAAACCTTCATCCAGACTCACTGGAGCCGAATTCTAACATGAAAGGGTCACAACATGCTTCACTGGGCCAGCAGAGTGCAATGCTGTCACATATTTTGCAGTTTCACATTTCACAGTATTTTTTTTACACTCAAGAAAACATGCCTGTATTTTACATTTATTTATAAATGCCAGAATTATATATCAAATTCTATTTGACTAGGCTGGCAGCCTTCACCCATTTCTCCCCAGTCGTCACACAAGCGCTGATTGGAACCATATATTTTATGGCAGTGTACTATTAAAGAAGTTCTGAGAAGTTAACAATTTTTACATACAATTTTATGCTTACAAAAATCACTTGTATTATTCAATATACCCGTTCCAGACTGTATAAATAAAAACAAATATTTTTTTTGCTCTGGTCTATACTGTCCATTGCCAGGAAAGCAATTACAAAAAAAATGGAATTCCTCATCTGTTCCCTCATCTAAAGAGTTTAATGGTCTTCTCTTGGAAATATCTAAGTTAGAAATGCTATCAAATCTAAATCTATGAGGAATACAAATTTATATTACAAATGGGAAAATATACATGAATTATTAGTTAAAGAACTGGATAAATGATTAATGCAGTAATCTTTCTTTGTTTTATCCTTTATTCTTTATCTTTACTTTTCTTCTGCAAAAATTAACTTAATTGATCTTGTGTGATAAATAGTGAACATCATTGTATATAGTTCACTGTGTTATTGTAGTTATTGTATTAATATTTTCTTTTTTAAATATTGTACATTCAAAATTCAACTTATTTTTTCAAAATATTTGTTCATTGTATTAATGTTTTCAATAAAGCTGTTTAAAAAAAAAAAAAAGAGAGAGAAGCATCCATCAACTTAGCCTTAATATCAGCAGGTAAAGGATGAAGCCTAAGCCAAGAATACCTCATCACTGAACCAAAA
>NC_056731.1:129133215-129150715 GCF_019279795.1 Protopterus annectens | reverse complement strand
GCAGTCTGTATCCACCTATGGGAAACAGGAATTGGACATCTTAAAAGCACATTTTTTTTAATTACAAACTGTGAATGTTATGTTGTGTCATACTGTCAAGGCTTTAGAGGCAGAATTCAAGACTTTTTTGTGCTTACAAATTATGAATGTGGTTAGCTGCAGTTTTCAATTTTGTACAGTAAGATTCTAAACAGCCAAATAATAATAAGTAGGCTAGAGAAAATAGCATTCAATAGAAACACAGCTGGCACAACCAGTGCCCTACATCAATTCCACTAACTAGCACCCAGTCCTCGCAGTACTTCAAATAAATAAAAAGTCAGTTCACTGGCCCACCAACCGGGTGTTCAGACGCACAACATACCCCCGCCACCATAGCCATTCAGATGCCATTTCTGTGCCTGACTAGACTCTTCTTCCTCACACTTTACTTATAATTTATTTTTAAGCTGCTACAAACTGCTTACTAAAAATGCAGTTGCTACATTTATAGCCTGCTCCAGATTCTAGTGTGTGTGTGTGTGTGTGGGGGGGGGGCAAGAAATGTTGTTTTCTTTTAAACTGTATGAAACTGTTGATACAACTGTAGCAAATAGTTGATACAGTTGAGGATTTTGACAAACGCAATACCACTGATCATGCACAGTTGCCTCTCACCCCACTCTGAGCATCAAGGATAAAAAAAAAAAAAAAAAAAAACTGCAAGTTCACCTCAGCAGTTAGAGGCAAGCTTCTGTTTCAACTTCCTTATCAAAACAGCAGCATGAGCTGTTGAATTACTGCTTGCTTATTAAGATAGTGATCATTGGCTTTCAGGTTTGTTCTCTGCTCCTTTTATTTTGCATGCCAAGTCACATTAGCAAATAATGAGAAATAATCATAGTAGCAGAAAACATTACGACAGGGTTAGAAATGTAGATTCAAAGTCCCATCAAATTATGCACTGGAAAGAAAAATACAGTTGCATAAATCAAATTAATAGAAGAGATGGAATTTCACTGCTGCTCCCCAGATCATTCTAAGCCAGCTATTTCTTCTCTTCTGCCCAGAATGAAAAATCTAGCTATCCTTTTAAATAATATTGATAAATCAGCATTATGAATAAAATGTCTACTTGAATTAGGCAGCCATTTCTTCTTTCCTATTCTAAATAAAAATATCCCCTCAATTAATGCAGATAAATCAGCACCATTAACAAAAAGTCCATTTAAATGACCATCAGTCCTATTACTGACTGTGTCAATTTTATTTATCTTGCTAAATTTCCTCCTTGGTCTCTCTCTCTCTCTCGCTCTCTTTCATATAGTTTGCCTTGTGTCTGACACACACACACACACACACACACACACACACACACACACACACACACACACACACACACTCTTGCTGACAACATATTTTATGGAAACAAACATGGCCACTTATGAATTCGGTGACATTGTGTGACTGCTCTTTTCTGTTGTACTTCAGAACAGGATTTACACAATTAATTGCAGTGGGTACTGTGCACCACCTGTCAGCATATGATTTGAAGCTCTTTTTCCACCAACTCTGTACAAGTTAGAACTGTAGAAACATCCTTTCTGTCAAATCTATTTAGGCATAAGCGCATACACTGAAAGAAAAAGGTGAATGGGAGTGGATTACAGATAGACTAACTACCACATGTATCAGTGTGGTCTGGTAGCTGTAAGTGAGCTGTGCCAGCTAAGGAAATCAGTCTAGGACGAAGAGCATGCCATGTAAGAGTTAGCTAAGTCTGATGCAAGCACCAGGCTCTCACAACTGGCTGGAACATTAGCAAAGCATATGTATTCAAGTACTGTACCTATGAACACATGCATTTGTTTATGTGCGAGTGTACACATGTGAGTGTTTACAGTATGTCATCAGATGATGGCTATACGACTATGGAATTAGACAGTTCATGTATGTAGAGGGTGCAGCAAAGGACACATGTATGTAGAGGGTGCAGCAAAGGACACAAGTCCTCACCCCTCCTGTACCTGTCTTCCATCAGAAATCTTTTTTTTTTTTTTTTGGAGGGTGGTCTAATTCTCAAAAAGTATCATAAATCAATTGTGAGTTAGCAGCTCTATATACAAGTATTAATCCATATAAGGTACAAAATATTCTGAGACATTTAGTCATACACCAACCCAGTCAACTATAGCAGATAAATTCCAATTTTGATGTAAACCCTATAAATCCAAAGAATAAAATCAACTCAGGAAACTATACACAATATAAGATTTCAGTGTTAAAATTAAAATGTTCAAAAAGCACAGAACTTGTACCTTTTGACCAGTTATGCTTTTTATTAAAGTCTTTTCCTCCAAGTAGTTTCCTTACATTAATCTGAAACAAGAAATGAATGATAGAATGGATTTTTCAGAAAGTTTCGGTGCTAGTTGTTGTGTATATACTTTTATAGATCTACTGGGGAGCCTGCTGTTATGAGATTTCTTTTGCTACAGAAGACAGGTTATTCAAACTCTGCACTATTCATATGTGGACCACGTTAAGATGAAACTGCCACTTTAAGCATGTCATGTATTCATGACTGGAATGATTTGTATTTCAAGAAGCAGGGACATAAAATGCCATTAATATTTTCCTCCATATTCAAATATATATTAATTGCATGAATTTCAGAAAATGTAATTTTTTTCCAGGTTTTTCACATTATTCTCAAATAATGGCATTTAGATATTTTCCCTAATGGAAAAAAATGCTTCTCTTACTTCTCTGTAAATCTGGCCTTTCTTTTGATGAGAAAAACTTACTACAGCAGCTAAAATCTATTTCCAAGGAGTAGTAATTTTATTTATTTATTCTTTGTTGACCAGATTAATCCCATTAGGCCAGTGGCCTCTCTTTAGGAGAGACCCAAGGTAGTATTCATAAGGACTAGGGGAAATTTAGCCAGGCACAGAACTTTCCATCCTCTTTTGTCTTGTTTTACCTCACAATCACAAGGTGGCAATCACAGGGCTACTGCTGACTTAGTTGTGAGAGATTCAAGATGGGGAATGCCATGAGAGATGGAGCAGTATGCATTTTGGAAGAATTAGACTGATAGGTAACTAGGGTTGCCACCTATCCGTTTTTTTCTGGATTAATCAAATTGACTGTCTGGTAGTCTGGAAAACACTGTACAAACTCTGGTAATTCTGTTTTAAGAAATGAAACAAACTATCAGAGTTTGTAAATCGGCAAATGTACTATGTCTTTTTAAATTTATTTATTTATTTTTTTTACAGAAAAGCATAGCAAATTATCAGGAACAGAAAAAGAGGGTTTCTCCATCAGCTGATGTCATGATGACATCACAAAATGGGTGGAATGTGGATGGGAGAGGGGGGTGGAAATGGGCAAGGTTACGGGTTCTGTGTAAAGGTGTGGCCTTGGTCTGGTTTTAGCCACAATAAAAGGTAGCAACCCTATAGGTGACTGAAACCATTGTAGATAGGATGTGGATTACCAACACAGGAATGACTGAATTTGATGGAATAAAGTGAACTGGAAAATGGAGCAGATGCAAGCTGCAGTAGAATGCATTATGGATGCGGTTGCAGCAGAAAGGACAGTTGCAATGGGGAAAATAGGGGCTTTTGGTGATAAAGGAGCAGGCAATACTGATGTGTGTGCTTGGATGAGTAACAGCAGCAATAGGGTACACAAGTTGATGATAAAACTGGGAAACAGGTGTTGCAACAAAAGGAAAAAATATATAACAGACTGCAAAGTAGCTCAAAACTAAAAAGCCTGTGTTTACAATAAAAACAACAAAAAATGACTTTCATTTAAATACTTGTGGTTTGGACGATAGTATTTTGCCTTTAGTATTTAGTATAAAAAGGATAAGAGCATTAATACATTTGTAGAATGAGGACTTCTACGAAATGACTTTTGAAACTTTTGTTTTTTCTTTTGTTAGAAAAATTCATGCCTGAGTTAAGAAAGAAACCAGAGATACCACCATGAAAGGATGGGTCTATATTATATGTTCGAAGTCTGAAAACGTCAAATCTCATATGATCGACTCCATATGAGCAAAATTTTCAAACACTGAAGATAAAATATAAACAAACTAAAAATAAAAAACCTACATGAATGCTGTATGCAGGGGTGCAAGCCCCCCTGCACACCCCACACCCCCCGCTACTTAAATATACCAACTCCGAGATCGCACTACATTGAAGTGAAGGGAAATATTCCCTACGGTGATCTCCTTTGAAACGTTTGATGTTTGAAAACTTCGCTCATATAATGTCGATCATATGAGATTCAAGTTTTCAAACTTCGAACTTACAATATAGACCCAAAAGGATTACCACTTTTTTGGACTGCACCCCAAAAGGAAAAATGCATCCATAATTCAGAGCTACCGATATTGAGGTTTTCTTTTTTTTTTTTTTGCTATGAAAGACATTTACTACAGGATTATGAAAAAAAACATGAAGACAATGTAGAAAGATGGGACAAAACTAATAATTGTGAGCCCTAGTACAGTAAATGAAACACTCGGAAAACATTTTTGATTTGATGGTCTTATTTTACAGGATGAAGGAATAACTGAACATACTGAAAATAACAGCAAAGAAAATGTAGAAGAAAATATAGAAGAACTTATATAATATATTATAAAATTCAGTATAAATGGGGTTAAACATGGAGGAAAAGATATTATTCTGGAATAGAATAGGTATAAACTATTGAAAGTGATGGAGAGGAGGCAGAGTTTGTTAAGGAAAACAAGAACAGAAAAATCAAAAATCAATAGGAAAAAAGGTAAAAAAAAAGCTGGGAAAAAGCAAAGAAATGAAACAATAACAAAGATACTTAGTGTAAATGTAAATAGTATTAAAATGATACTATGGTACGTGAATGGTGTAAACAGGTGAAAGCAAAATTTATATGCTTATTACCAACAAGATGCATTAAAGAGAAAAATGATGCAACAGACATTATGGGGAAACAGGATTATATAAACTCTAGGAAGTACAGAATGTCAAGGTATAGAGATTTTGATGAGAACTGGAGAAATAGAAATATATTTCGATACTAATACTAGATAAGATGATGTTTTATAAAAAAGAAAAATTATGTTTATGAAAAAATGTTTATGATTTGCAATTTATGCATGTATAAATCTGACAGGAAAAAATACATCAGAGGTCTTAATGTTTTAATATAGTTACTGTTATATCAGAAAAATCTGTAATTTAAGAAAGAAGGAAAAAGTAACAAAAGATGTGAAAGTATTCCTGTAGAAAAAAAAAGAACGGACTATCAGAGAGGGATATTTAAAACTGAGATATATTTTGTGCAATAGGTTTGACTGGAACAGATGAAATAGGTGTGAATTTGTGTGTTTTCTGATATATGTGGCATGACTAGGTGAGATTAGAGAGTGAGAGAGAGAGGAGGAAAATGCAGAAAAATGTTAACTAGAGACATTAGTAAGACAGAAGAAATGAAGCTGTAGAATAAGAAATTATGGAAAGAACATATGATGAGGGGATTTTATGAAAATTGGTCTGTATGGTAGACAATGTTTCAATAAAAATATAAATTATTTTTACTTTTAGGAAATAGAAGTAAAAAAGAGAAATACAGAAACAATGGACCAGCTCCAAGTAGCAAATGAAAAAAAAAATAAATTACCTAGCAGGTTAATATCTATTATTTAGGCAATACTTGTTCTTAAAAGGTGTCACCTTATTTAGGAAAGCATACAAGAATAAAAATGGAAGAATGGAAGCAATATATGATGAAGGCGGTGTTATAAATAAACCAAAAGAAATAATGGAAGTCGTGGAAATATTTGTATATAAAATGTATTGAAAAGAAAGTTGCGGAAAGTCCAGTTGTGTAAAATCTTACCATAGCAACAGATGTCCTTTCCTTCACTGCTGCAGTATTCTTCACCTTTGGGATCCTGTGCCATTGGTAGCTCAACATACAGCCAGTATACAAAAGCCTATTGTTGCTTTAAGGTATGCTGAACATCACACGTATGCTCCTTAAATAGCGTAGGGCATAAAGGTGACGTCCAGATATACCATCCTCAGAATGGATTGCCTTAGTAGGAACACCAGTCCAAGGAAAATTAACTGGTAAGCAGTATATTCAGAAAGGAAAGGGACTGGGGGAGTAGGAACAGAGTGAATTCTGCAGCAATGAGGGAAAGGGCATCTAATGTTATGGTAAGATTTTACCCAACTGTACTATGTCCTTCCATTCACTTGTAGTATTCTTTAGCTTTGGGAGAGTTGAAAATCTCAAGAAGAAATCTGGGAGGAGGAAGGACCAGCAGAGCCCTCTAGGAAGCCATGAAGGATGGCCCTAGCAAAACCAGCTCCAAAGATTCCATCCAACTTGTAGGGCTTGGTAAAAGTATGCACAGACATCCAGTTAACTGCTTCAGGAATACAGTTAGTATCCAATCCCTTGTGAAAAGCAACCAAAAACCATCAACACTCTAGTAGAGAGAGTCTTCACAGAAAACAAAAGGCTCTTACCATGAAAGTATAACAAAAAGAAATAGCCTTTGAAATCCAAGAAGAAATAGTTTGCTTGGATGCAGCCAATCCTAGGGACATAGGATGAAAAGAAACAGACAACTGATAAGACTTTCTAATAGACTTAGTCTTATCCAAATAAAATATGAGCTGTTTATGCACATCCAAAGTATGAAGTCCCTCTCATTGGCAGATTGTGGAGAGGAGAAAATGTAGACAAATGAATAGACTGATTAAGTGACAACTCTACCACCTTGGGCATAAAAGGAGGATTAATATGCAAAGACATCCTGTCCTTATGAAATATCAAAAAAGGAGGACAAGCCATAAGGGCTTGAAGCTCAGACACCCATTTAGCAGAAGTAATTGCCAACAAAAGAACGATCTTCCAAGAGCAATGTTGCAGGGAAGATGAAACAGTAGGCTCAAAGGGAGGCTGATTCAACTTCTCCAAAATAAAATTAAGATGCCAGGGAGGAGCGGGCTTTCTGGGAGGCCTAATATGAAGGATGCCTTTAAGGAATTGTTTAGCCTCAAATCTAGAAGCTAAAGGAGGAGGTACAGCAGACAAGCAGAGATAGCTGATAAATGACTCTTAAGAGAAATATAGGCCAAACCAGCACTTAGCAAATCACACAAATAAAAGAACCAAAGGAATATCCACAGTAAGTGGGTCCAGGTTACCAGAGAGATACCAAATAGAAAACTTCTTCCATTTGGAAAAGTAGGACTTCCTAGTAGCAAGTTTCCTTGCCTACTGCAGGACCTTCAGCATGTCCTCAGGAAAAAAAGGTGTCTAGGTGGAATCAAAACCCTATCACCTACAGTGTCAGTTGAAAAGTGGACAGAGTGGGAGGATGACAGATCCCTCATCCTGTGTGAGTAGATCCACCCTCTGAGAACTTGTGATGATTGCCCTTGGCTAAATTCCAAAGGGGGAACCCATTGCTGTCAAGGCCAAAAGGGAGTTACCTTTTTAATACTGAACAGGATTTTGGAATGAGAGTGAGGGAAGGAAATGCATAAAGAAACATCCCCTTTCAAGAAAGAGAGGGCATCCACCTTCCACACTAGAGGACCTGTGACTCTGGCACAAGATAGTTGAAGATGCTTGTTCACTGGTGAAGCAAATAGATCTACTTGAGGAGTACCTCACTTGTGGACAATGCTCAGAAACAAATCCCTGTGAAACATCCGTTCATGGGATTGCATTAAGAACATGCTCAGAGTGTTTGACCTGAAGGGATGTAAACTGCCTGAATAGTTACTTGATACTGGATAGCAAGATCCCATACCAGGAGTGTCAACCAGCAAAGAAGGTAAGATCTTGTTCCTGCCAGTTTATACACATCACTGTGGTATTGTATGTAACTCCCTTGAGAGGCTTTGGAGAGAAAGAGGATGAAAAGCCTGAATGCTAGCAGAAGACCTCTCACCTCTGACACTGATGTGCTTCTTCTTCTGAAGAGGTGATCACACCCCCCTGTGCTTTTAGGGAGCCACAAACTGCATACCACCCTACATCCAAAGCATCTGTAAAGTGTTCGAGAGAGAAAAGAGGAGGGTGGAAGGGGAGTCCTGGATTTAGAGATAACTGTTGGATCAACCAGTGAAGTTACTTCTTGAGACAAGGAAGAGGAGGAACTACAAAGTCTACAGGTTGTGCATGTTAAATCACCACTGGACTTCACAAACCACTGAAACTTTCTAATGTGGAGCTTTCCCAGAAGGAGCATAGGAATGGTGGATGCTATGAAACCCAAAACTCTCAAACTCCCTGGCTGTAATGAAGCCAGAGAAAGAAAAGCTTGAAATAAGGAAATGAAAGTTGAGGCCTTTGGAGGAGACAGGGATGCCAGCATAGGCATCATCCGAATCCTGCAACCCAGAAAGACATGATACAGAAGAGTTAGAGAAGACTGAAGTTTATTGTGAACTCCAGGCTCTTAAGAAGGGAGATGGCAAAATGAAGGTTTTGCCATAGTATCTCTGGAACAGATGCCTGAATCAGCAGGTCATCCAAGTAAGGAAAAATTTGGATCCCTTAAACCCTGCAAAAAGCAGTCACAGGAGCAGAGACATTTTGTGAATATCCTCGGGGCAGTAGAAAGACCACATGGCAAAGCAGAGAACTGAGAATGCCAGAAAGCAACAGAGACAAGCAAAAACTTCCTGAAAACAAGATGGATCAGAATATGAAGACATGCATCTCTGAGATCCAGAGATACCATATAGGCTTGAGGAAACAGTCTGACGGGACAATATATCCAAAAGGTGTGCACCTTCAGAAAAGTGTTTAGATGACTGATGTCTATAATTTGTCTCCAAGTACCCTCTTTTCTGGGCACTAGAAATATTCTGAAGTTAAACCCCCTCTCCCTTTGGGAGATGGGTACCTCTTCAATATCACCCTGAGTCAAAAGGTCTCCAAGAACCTCTGTGTTAAAAAGGAAGCTGATACCAGGATGGCAGAGGAATGCCCATAAAAGGGGGGTTTAGGATTTCCACACCATGAAATACCCTTGGCAAATAATGGACAGAACGCAAGAATCCTGAGTAATCTAAAGCCAAATAGGACAAGAAAGAGAAAGGTGAAGTGAAACAGGAATGTGGTTAGGAAGAGACAGATAGCGTCACAGCACCCAATTTATCAGAAAAGGAAAAATGAGACCTTGAAGTCTGAGTATCTTTAGCAGGAGGAGCCCACTTGCCCCTTTTTTTCTCCTTAAAAGGAGGGCAAAATTGCCTGCCAACAAAGGCTGGCTTAATGGGGTAGTTTCTCTGAAATGCAGGCACAGCTGGTTAAACACGTTTGAGCTCCTGCAAGGACTTCCCCTTATCCAGAAGGGACTTAAAGCAGCAGCTGCTTCCCCAAACAAGTATTTATTTTCAAGAGGAGCATCCTTCAACTTAACCTTCATATCATCAGGTAAATGTTGAAGCCTGAGCTAAGACTACCTCCTCAACCCTGAACCAAAACCAACAGCACTAGAATAGGCATCTGCTGCATTGATACTACACAGGATGGAATGACAAACCACTTAAGAAGTCCCTAACAAGGAAAGAGCAGAAGTTTTACCCTCAGAGTCTAGGAGATCAAAAATAAACTGACAAGCTTGAGAAAGAAGAGCCAATTCATTTCTGGACGTATGGCTCTGATAATTAATAGCCCTAAAAGCCAGAGTAAATGAGGTACAGACATTCCTACCTAGTCTTTAGATGGTTCTCCTGTCTTTATCAGAAGGCAGTAACTTGGGAGAAGGAAGCAATTGAGCGGGCTTTTCAGAAGATACAGACAGCACTGAGGGGTCATCAGGAGGGCATTTGTACAAAAAAATTACAATCCTTAGGCACCCTATACAACCTATTATGCTTCTTGGCAGCAGGAGACAGAGAATCAGGAGCTTCAGAGGCACTGGAAAATGCATCAAACAAAGCAGCCAAAACAGGAGGAATATAAGAAGGTTTTGGAGAGTCCATCTGCAACAACTCATAGTACCTCTTATGTATATCACAGACCTGAGCACAATCTCATTTAAAAAAAAAATCCATTATCATCGAGTGTGTGTCCACAAAAGAAATTTCTTTAAAGGGAGTATCAAGACTGTTAGATTCCTCTTCTTCTGACCAATAGTCCAAGAACAATGAATTTGGGAAGAGTAAACAGGGGATTCCTCAACAGAATCAGACTCCTCCTAGGAGGAATCCTGTTCCCTGGGCCTTTTAAGGGGAGTAGAGGGCCAAGGAGGAGCTGGCACAGAAACCACCTGTGGTAGCTTTAGTGTAATCAAAGCAAAACCCTGAGTAAAGGCCTGCCACTCACCCTGTGGATCCCTAGGAGCAGTATAAATATGTTTAGTTTTTTTGTTTCTTCTTCTTTACAGGAACATCTGCCCTATAAAACTTAGAAGGTTCTTACGCAATATGGCATTAAATAACTGTAGCAGGAACTTCTTCCCTAATTAAAATCTGTGAAACTCACCTAAGCCCCTTGGAGATAAACAGTGGTTCCCCATGAACATCCAAAATGGATACCTGCAAAGCCTCATTAGATGTGCTACATGGCAAATCTTCATCAGTAGGTCGCTGCAGAGGAATCCAACAAAACCGGGTGAGCCTCCGGGTTCTCACTGACCTCGGGAGAAATGTCTGGCAGAGCCTGGGCAGTGGAAGATTCTGATCTTAACTTTTAACCTTCTTCCCTAACAGCTGATCCTTGGGGCAGGAAGTTCCTTCCATGGTCTCCTTACTGAGAAGCTTAAGGTGCTGATTTTCAAGATCTAAATCAAGGGAAGAAGGCCTACTATGCAGGGTCTTCAGTACAAAAACCTGACACAGAACAGATCATATGGTCCTGAGAGGGGGAATCTATCTCACACACACTGTCATTTACCTTTCCTAGATGACATTAACCTTCACAAGCTACAAAAAAGCCAAGAAAAAACAAAACCCCAGTGGGGTACTTATTTGCAATGGCTGGATACCAGCCAATGAGAAACAGGTATTCAAACTGGTAAATGAAAGATGCATTTGAACTGGCGGTAAAGACACAGGCATTCAGACTGACGACTGAGAGATGTGTTCAGACTGGTGGCAAAGTAGTTCTAAGAATGGTACATGCAGTCATCACCTTTAGGCTCTATGCTATGTAAGTAGCATAAGTGCGATGTTCGGTGTCCTTTAAAGCAGCAGTAGACATTTGCATATTAGCTGGATGTCGGGCTACTCATGGCAGGGAATCCCACAGCTTACGAATTCCGCAACAAGTGAATGGAAGGACATCAGGAATGGTGAGTTATGTATATGAAGGTACTAAGAAAGGGCTGGAAAAGGATATTACTATGAAAGAAATGAACAAAGTAATTAAAGAAGGGAGAAGAGTGCACCGGAATTAGGTGGACAAAGCTATGAGTTTGACAAATGAATGGAGGTGGAAGAAATGTTTTTCTTTAAAGTATTAAATGAATATTTAAATGAAGGGATAGTTCAAGTAGGATATATATGAAGAAAGAGAAAATGAAATACATAATAAATTACTGATCTATAACTTCTGGGAATATATATCAAATACTTATGAGAATAATGCAAAACTGATGCAAAATTATTGAGTGTAGCAATAAGAAATTGTGTTTGATGTAAAAGAGAAACAAGTAAAGGAAATTTTAATATTAAAGGAAATAAGTATGATTTTGATAGAAAAAATGAAGGTCGGATTACTTACATAGATATTGTGAAGACATTTCATAAGTCATAAGGCAATGTGAGAAATCATGGAAGGATATTGAATAAGCAAAAAAAAAAAAAAACAGAAATGATAAAAAAAAAAGTTATGAAAGTTGATAGGTGAAAATAATGGTGAATGGACGAATGAGAAAAGGGATGAGGGTAAGAAGGGAGTTAAAGCAGTGCATCCCTTAAGTATGTATATTTTTATCATAGGATTTTAGAAAACTATTAGGCTAATGGCCCTGGGGCCCTTACAAGCCTACCCAAGGGTTTATCCCCAAAAAAAGAAACCTCAATCAGCAACTGTCGCCCCTGTCAATGAGGGACACAGGTGGAACTCAATTTGTGGTTTCCCACCCACTCGTCAAGTTTGTGCTTGAAGAGAGTCATTGAAGTACTTTGACATGTAGGGGGAGTCTATTCCAAAGACGGGGCAAGCCTATGGGAGATGAAACTGTCTCTCCAGTAGATTTTGTTAATGTCGCATATTAGATTTTGATCAGGTAATGCACGAGGAGTTAAGACTTATGGATGTACAGCATCTCTAGTAGAGCAGGGTCTGAGATTGCCTTGCAGGTGAGACTGCCTCTGAGCAATCTGTATGATAGTGATTTGAGCCTGTCCACATAGGACCGGTGTTGGAGGACATGGATTTTCTTTGTGAGGTACTTCTGTGGCCTTTCCATTTGGTGCAGGTGTTTGGAGAGGTACATACGAAACAGGGAGTTGTACTTAATTACTGGCTTAATGAGGGAGGAGTACAGAGAGGTAAGAACCTCCATTTTTCTGGATGCACTCCCTTTACTTATGAGACAATGGCAACCTCCAAATACTCGATCCACACAGTTTGGCTTTGTGAAGGGGAGGTCATGTCTGTTAAATCTGGTTGACTTCTTTGAAACAGCCACCAAAGCAATGGACAAGGGGAAGACTGTGCAACACCTACCTCGACCTGGCCAAAGGCATCGACACTATTCATCACTTAGGCACAATAGATAAACTGTCTCAACTAGGCATCAATCCATATGTTACCAGATGGGTTGCAAACTGGCTCACTGATAGAACCCACCTAATCAAAATAGGGGAAGCCACCTCAAGCAGTAGACTCATAATGAGTGGCATACCCCAGGGATTGGTCTTGGGGCCTCTGTTATTTGGGATATACTTCTCAGAGATGCAGGACAAAACCAGTGGCTATGGCTGACCAAGTTTGCAGATGACTGCAAGATGGGTATGGTCAACAATTACCCAAGTGATGTGGACGTCCTCCATGAGGGTCTAACACAAATGAATGACTGGTGCCAGAAACATGGCCTCAAGCTGAATGCCAATAAATGCAGTATCATCCCCCCTAGGGAGAGTGATGTTCCCACTATCACATTAATAATGTCCTATGCACGCAATCCGTCGTTGGGGATTTGGACACCCAGGTTGACAGCAACCTGACTTTTGACCACCATGTTGCTTCCATTGTACAGAAAGCATTCTACATGGCCCACCTCATAAGTAAGGATATCTCATCCAGGGACAAGGAGGTCATAACATACCTGTATTCTTCTCTTATAAGGCCAGTTATGGAGTACAATGCCCCCTTTGGCATGTACCTTGCAAAGCACATGCAGCAGCTGGAGAGATCACAGAAGTTCCTCACCAGGAAGATTCAGGGCCTCAAACATTTACCTACAAAGATAAGCTAAAAGCTTTGTCCCTCTACTCAGTTTCATACAGACTCCTCAGAGGTGACCGCTGTCTGACATAAAAGCAGGCTCAGACCCCACCTTGATGGGACTGCTGCATATCCACAAGTCAAATTCCACTTGAGTAACCCACATGCGCGACCTCAACCTGGTCTGTTACATCAATAGGACTTGTTGGCGGGACAGATTTTTGTCCCAGAGACTCCTCTACCTGTGGAATAGATTCCCTCTCCATGTCAATCATAGTAGCTCATTAACCTTTAAGCGCAACCTGGATAACTGGATGGGAAAACAGAAAATACACCCCGGGATTCCAACTGTGTCCCTTCTGGACAGGAGCATTGGGTGCTGACTTGCCTAAACATGGGCTAAATTCTTTGGCTAGGCTTATAAGGGCCTCAGGCCAATAGCCTAGTAACTTCCTATGATCCTAAATAAAAGGCTTTTCTGACCACTGACGCTACATGATGGTCAAATATGAGATTGTTGTCAACCTGTGTAGCCAGGTCTCTCACCACAGGTTATGTGCATAGGGGGCTGCTGTTGATGTGGTAATCAGTAGGGGCCGTGTTTTTGCTGAATGGTATTATAATACTTTTTTTTTGCATTTAACTTAAAGCCATGAATTTGGCACCAGTCATTTGCTGCTGTGAGACCCTCAAAGTATGTTAACATCATTTGGGGAGTCAATGACAGCACCCAACTTACAGTCGTCCACAAATGTGATCAGCCACAGGGCTTTTGTCATTGCCTGGACCTCTGAGAAGTAGATGCCAAACATTAGGTGTCCCCACTAGTGACAGGTCTGCTGGCAGAGGTGGTAGCACCTATTTTGACCTTGTGGGTCAAATCAGTGAGCCAGTTGGCCACCCACCTGATAAGATAGGAATTTACGTCAAGTTGTGTTAGCTTTTTGATGATGCCAGAGTGTGCGATTGTGTCAAAGGCTTTGGCCAAGTCAAGGTAAGCTGTATGTACTGACTTTCCCTCATCCAGTGCATTGGGGACAGTCTCAAAAAAGTCAGCCAGGTTCAAAGGGAAGATCTGACCTTGATGAATTCAAACAGGATGGTGTCAAGTGCTTGGAGACTGCCTATGTTCTTGTTTATGAGGTATATAATACACTCCGTGGCCTTACAGATCAGACTTGTCAAGGTAATGGGGCAATAGTTTCCAGGGTCAGCAGTGGCACCACTTTTGTGCAAAGGGGTGGCAATGGCAGTTCTCCCCTCTGCTGGAATGAAGACTATACGTAGGCTATGGTTGAACAGGGTGCTCAATGGCAAAGCTAGATCTTGCTGGAGATGTTGCAGAATACAGTCTGCATACTATCAGGTCCCATGGAAGCTGTGTTCTTTTGCCTTGGATAGGGGCTTTAACACGATCTATTGAGATGTGAGGTGCAGGTCAAGTATCGGGGATGTTGAATGGGCCTTTGGGGGGGACAGGTGGGGGTGAAGTTTCTACTGAGCCAATCTGCCAGCAGGTTGGCTATGTCAACAGGATCAGTGTAAGTGGTACCATTAAGAAATAATTCGGAACAAACCTGGGTTTTGCCATGGAGGTTTCTGGCATAACTGAAAAAGGCTTTGTTGTTGGCCTTTGTGTCGGAGGCTAGTTTTGATTCATAACTGGCTTTGGAGGTTTTCACTAGTCATCTAATTTGTTTGTTGAGGCTAAAGAGGGAGTTTTTCCAGTTGGGAATTTGTGCCTTTTTACCCTCAGACAACAGTTTCTTCCTTTTGTTGTAAAGCTGGTTGTTAGAGGATGTCCACCAGATCGGTTTGTGTTTCCTTGAGGAGCAGGTTTTAGTTTTGTTGGGAATGGCTGAGTCCATGTAGATGTACAGGTGCTTATATACTGCACTGGCATACTGTTCAGTATAGTTGCCTGCATTCTGCTCAAGTATATTCAAATGTTTATGCCAGGAATGCATGAAATATGTCGGAAGATGAAAAATGAAATCGAGATACCAGTATGTTTGTGTTATGCAGATATGATTATTATAGCAATACAATAGAGGGTGGATAAATGAAAGTGTTATAACAACTTTAGAGTCAGAAAAAAGGCCAGTTTAAGATTAATTGTAAAAGTATGGAGGTTGGTGAAACAGATGATAAACTGACTTTACTACCTATTGATCTACACATGTAAAAAAATGTATGTACTTGGCATTTTGTGCATCTTTAAATTGGCTATTTTCCTTGTTTTATATCTGATACTAAATATGTAAAAGCTAAATTTTTGTTTCTCTCTCTCTTATGGAGATTTTCTGTAAATTGGCCCTTTTCTTGGTTTTATAACTTATGTTAATTACATTAAAACTATATTTTGTTTCTTTTTCTTTGTTATGGAGCTTCTCTCCCTGGGCCTCCACTGAAAATATGTTTCTTGCTCAGTCTGACCTTCCTGGTAGCCAAATGCCAAATAAATACAATAAATAAATTATTACAATAGGAAGGATATTATTATTACTGGTTAACTTTGTGGAATATGAAAATCTAATGAATCTGTAAAAAATTAAGCTGGAAGAAATAAAACAATGGCATGATGGAAAAGTTTTCATTTATCATATAAGAAAAATATGTATGTATTAAAACATACATTTTGGGTAAACTTGCACATGTTAGGCAAGTAAATAGACTTCTGTCTCAGACATTATCCCTTCTTTGGAACAGGCTTCTTATTCACATTAAGTCTTCCCTGGCCCTCTTCAAATGCAGTTTGGATCAATGGATGGACAATCACAAATTCAAACCTGGGGTAGTGCCCGTGTCCATTATGAACAGAGGGGAAATCTGTAAGATACTCGATGCACAGGAACAAATCCATGCCATTTGTTGGGTAATATCTGGTTATATTAGCTAGGCTTGTAAGAGCTCCTAAGCAACTAGGCTAGTAATCTCCTGTAAACCTATTGTGCTTTCAGGAAAATGGAAACTGAATTGCCTCAAATTGTTTTTCAGTTTTACATAGGATTTGAGATTGAATTCTATTGAAGGAGGAACAGTTTAAAATAACAAAAAAGAAGGGGGGTAATTCTGAAACATTTTTGTTTAGAGTCTCAGTGCACTTAATGTGAATCAGAGAATAAACTGAGAAAAATTCTTATACGTGACGTAAGGGGTGATAAAGAAAATTAGAGAGGAGCAGAAGGGATAAAAGAGATTACGGAGAGAAAGGAAAGTGCAAATAAAGTAACATTATGGAAATTAAACATTGATGAACACAGTGAAAAAAGGAATGGCTGATAGGAAAAAAGTATGCAACGTAAACATTTCAGAGTGTCCGAAACTTGTCACCTTTAAAAAGAAGATGAAATGATGTTGCACAGTATCTGAATCTGTACAGTAATCTGTGAGGATTTGCCCAATAGGTTTCACAATGCTTTTTTGTCTTAACCTCAAAGTAGAAAAGTATTAAGACACAAGTCATTTACCAGCTGGATGTGGTTATGCAGTGGTACAGGGGTGGGAGGGAGTCTAGAGAGAATATCAAGCATATAGGGGAAGGATTACTTGAGGAGGACCACACAGTGCTATCTGTTATAGTGGGTTTCTGCAGGATGCATTTATCATGTCAATTGATTGCCTTTTTTGGCTAACTTTCTTAAAATAATGAATTTTTGTTTGCTGTCAGAGAGGAGTATTTTATATTATTTCCATAGTTTCATAGATATTCCAAGGCCAGAGAGTCAAAGAGAGTCTTATGGCCATTTATGCCTTGCTACTGTCTCCACCAGGCTGCACCTCCTTCTCTCCAGGAAGGCCATATCAGTCAATCCTGGGGTAATTTTTTTGGATACCCAACTAGCCATCTAGTTTATTTTTAAGGGAACATAGCGAGTCACACTGCTTAACATGCAGGTTAAGTTTATTCCAGAGGTATGGATAGTACTGGGTAAAACCTGCCCCCCCCCCCCAAGTGTCTTATTTATCTGTTGGTTAAGCTTCAGGTCCTTGATTCCAGTATTGGAGCCATTTGACTTGTGGAGATGCAATTCCAGTATTGGAGCCATTTGATTTGTGGAGATGCAAGTACACCAAGAGA
>NC_056731.1:129122894-129125394 GCF_019279795.1 Protopterus annectens | reverse complement strand
GAGCTCTGAGCAGCTTATCTGTCCCTTGAGCAGTGGTTCCAGCCCAGTAACTTGTAGCATATTGGTTGTTTTGGGCCATCTCCTATCGCTTTCTAACCCCTTACTTTAAAGCCCGCCTTAGAGTGATTTTGCACAAATTTGCGCAAAGTGCAGCATCGGACAGCGCCGCTTATTCGGGTTTAAAATATTCCCGGCTCCACAAAGTCTACTCTTCACTTTTTCCTTTGGAACTGCTCTAACTCTCAAACTAAACACTATTCTCAATCTAAAACCCTGCACTTGCTCATATAAGCAAATTTTATAATTTAAGCACTAATAAACTAAAAAAGCACTACATCCTCATATTATCCCCTTGAGTACCTTATCCCCTATTGGTCCTTTTTGATTCAGTTACAAAAGGAGTTCCCTATACTGTCTAGCATGTCGAAAGGTCAGTTGTTGGCTTCCTCTCCAGTCCAGCTGGTGAATCTGGGAATCTTGAGGCAATGTTACAACTGCCTCATGAACACAGACAACCCTCTCCTCCTCCCAACAAGTACAAATATATGTGAGAGATGCAACCATATAGCCAAACTGGAGGCTGAGCTCTCTCGACTCAGTCCTGGTGTAACCAGTCAGGAGGAGAAGGTAACCACACACACCACAAATCCAGTCTCACATAGACCGACCACAACTGCAAACCAAACACAAACACACAAAAACAGTCAGAGATTCTAAATAAAAATCTGCCAAAGCAGCAGAGACCTCCAAAGCAGACATCCAAGCAACCACTACCCCACTACCCCAAAACAAAACACATGCAACACATAGTTCACAAAGTCAGTGTGCCAAACAGTCACAGCCCTTATGGTTTAACAACATACCTGATACACTTGTAATGGGTGACTCTATAGTCGGACACACTGACGTCCCACTCACCAGGCTAAACAAGGAGAGAGTCACAGTGAGCTGCCTGTCGGACTCTAGAATCCACCACATAACACAAGCACTTAGGTCACTCCAAAGCAGGTACAAATACAGCTCAGTCATTGTCCATGCTGGTGTGAAAGACCTGAGACGTACCTCCCTTGACTACATGAAAAGAGACATAAAGGAGCTCTCTGATTATGTAGCCCTGGCCAGTATGACACTGACCTTAAGCAGCATCTTACCCTCACCAACAATGATGCCACAGTATAAAGACAAAATTATCAATTTCAACAATTGGCTTAAGTATTGGTGTCATTCAAAGGGGATCCAGTGTCTGTCTGCCTGGGATGACATGCTCGACAAGCCACACTGTTTTGCAAGGGACGGCTTGCACCTGTCACCCCTGGGCTTTTGGATATTGGCAAAGGCTCTTGCCACCCCCCATAGTGCCTTTTTAGGCAAGGCTCAAAAGACAAACCCACCTCCTTAGACAACACAAGTAGAAAAAAACTAAGGGTAATGCTGCTCAACGCCAGAAGTCTAAACCTCAAGATGCACACTCTCGAAGCCCTCCTCAGTATGGAAAACATTGATGTCTGTGCAGTGACAGAAACCTGGTTCAAGGCTCCTGAGAGCACCCCAGCACTACCAGGTTATACCTCATAGCATGCTTTTCGGCCCCAAAACTTGGACCGAACCACAAAAGGAGGGGGAGTATCCATTTTCATCAAGGATACCCTCACCTCCAGGTTAGTGGCATTGCAAGAAGCATCAGAGACCATCCATGTGCAGCTAACAGTGGGCAAAACTGCCTTCCAGTTTGTAGCATGCTACAGACTACCCTCTCAAACTCAGGAACCCCACTTGGCCTTCCTGAAGACACTGGAGAATATGAAGGTCTCTCCAAACACCATCATATTGGGGGACTTCAACTACCCAAACATAGAATGGGAGCATTACTCAAGCCCCAACAGCCTAGACCAAAGGTTCCTAGAATTCATAAACCCAAATTCTATGGAACAACTAGTCACCACTCCCACAACAGGGGAAAACATACTAGACCTGATCATCACAAACATGGGGACAAAATGTTCCATACCAGAAGTATACCTCTCATTAGTAAGATCGGACCATAAATTAATCTCACTGGAAATCCACATCCCGCCCCCACCCCCAGCACAGAAGACCACAGTGAAGAACTTCTCAAAAGCAGACTTCACACTTCTTAAAACCGAAGTGGAATCCTTCAAGGCCCCCGGGCCAGTGGAAACTACAGCCCAATCTGCTAAATCCTTTATAAATGCATTATATGGACACCTTCAGGAATGCATGGATCATGCAATCCCAAATAAAAGCAAGACCCATTCCCCCAAAGGAAGGCATCCTGTCTGGTGGACCCCAGCCATAAATAAGCTATACAACAGAAGGAGGAAGCTACTACATGATAGAGCAAAATCCCTAAAAGGGAAGGCATCAAACATAAGTACTAGCAAAAAACTACGATCACTCATAAAAACACCCAAGGCCAGCTTTGAGAAAAAATTCCACAAGACAATAAAGATAATCATAAGGCTTTCTTTAGTTATGTTAG
>NC_056731.1:129010394-129112894 GCF_019279795.1 Protopterus annectens | reverse complement strand
TTCCTGGTGCTAGGCCTTCTGGCCTCTAGAATGACATCCATAACAGCTTTAGAGAGAGGCATTGCTTGCTTGACTAAGGAATCTGCCATGCAGCCAGGTTTAAAGTCTTTAGCTGGCTGTGAAGTATCTGATTGTTGTGCTGAGTCAGAAGATGTGGGATTTGAGGCAAAATCCAGGGTGGCCCTTGTGATAAGTTCTTTAAGACTGGGTACCAGTGCTGGCGTGGCCAGTCTGGGGCAATCAGGATCATGTTTGGCTTTTCCTGCCTGGGTTTTATGAGTACCTTTGGAAGGAAAGGTAGTGGTGGGAAAGCATATACTTTAAGGTTTTTCCAGCTGAATGAGTGGGCATCCACTTTCCATGCTTGTGGGTGGTAAGTCCTTGTGCAGAATTTCTGTAGCTGGCAGTTCACTGGGGATGCAAACAGATCTAAGTCCAGGCTCCACCATTTTTGTGTTATCATTCTGAATATTTGTGGATGTATTTTCCACTCGTGCGGATCCATGATGTTTCTGCTTAAGTCGTCTGCCAGTGTGTTTTTCTCTCCTGGCAGGAATTGTGCTTGCAGATGAACTTGATAGGTTAGAGCTGTGTTGCACAAGGTCATGGCTTGTCTGCAGAGGGGATAAGAATGAGTGCCCCCTTGCTTGTTTATGTACCACATAACTGTGGTGTTGCCTGCCTTTAGTAGTAGTTGTCCTGGATGCAGAAGGTCCTTGAAAGCTATAAGGGCATTTTGTACAGCTAGCATCTCTTTTTGATTGATGTAAAGATGCCTTTGTTCTCTGGGCCACTTGCCCTGAATACATTTTCCTGCCATGTATGCTCCAATGGCGTAATCAGATGCATCTGTTGTCAGTGTTTGCCTGGCTGTGGGTTGAGTGAAAGGCTGTCCCTTGTTGAGGTGACATGCTTGAGCCCACCATCGAAACTCCTGTTGAAGGCAAGGAATTAGTGGTATTACTGTTTCCAAACTTTGACAGTGTTGAGACCAGACACTCTTTAGGTACCATTGTAGTTTCCTCATATGCAGCCTGGCATATGGAATTAGTAGTATGCAAGATGCCATGCAACCCAAGGCCTGCAGAATTTTTCTTGCAGGGAGTTGGGTCTTTGTTGCCATCAATTGAAAATAATGAGTCAGATGTCCTTGCTTGTCTGGTGTGAGATAAGCCATTTGGGCCATTGTATTCAAGCTGGCACCTAGGAATATTATCTCTTGTGAGGGCACTAGTTTTGACTTCTTTTCATTTACTGTGTACCCTAGGCAACTTAATAACTTTTTTACAAACGCCAGATGTTTTAGAAGAATGGCCTTGCTCTCTGCTTGAATCAGGCAGTCATCCAGGTACGGATACATTTATATTCCTTTCTGTCTGCAAAATGCAATTACTGGTGCCAGGCATTTTGTGAAGAACCTGGGTGCAGTAGATAAGCCAAAGGGCAGTGCAGAGAATTGGTAGTGCATTGAACCAGCTATGAATCTGAGGTATCTTCTGCAATTTTGTCTGATAGGGACATGCAGGTATGCCTCCTTGAGGTCCAAAGTTACGAGCCAAGCCTTCTTGCCCAGCATGGGAAGAAGCTGCTGTAGTGTCAACATTTTGAAATTTGGAACATACAGGTAAGTGTTTAGAGAAGAAAGATCCAGAATGGGCCTCCAGGCTTTGTCCTTTCTGGGAACCAGAAAGAGTCTTGAGTAAAATCCTTGTCCTTACTCCTGTGTTGATACCTTTTGAATAGTTGTCATGTCCACGAGTGCTGTAATTTGTCTTTGAGCCTCTGCCCATTGATTTGGTGGCAGATTTGGCATTCCTTTTAGCCTTGGCAGAGTGTGAAAGTGGAACCTGTAACCTTGAGATACAATGTTGAGAACCCATTTGTCTTTGGTGATCATATGCCAATTGTGACAGAAAAGTGCCAGTTTTCCTCCCAAGGGGGGCTGCCAAGAGAGAACTGTTTGGCAGCTGAAATGGGAAGTCATTGGGGCTGTTTTTTGTAAGGCTGAGGCCTGTCTTCCCCTTCTTTCTGGGTTGATGCACCCCATTGTCGAGGCCTGTAAGGACCTTGTGGTTGACCTCTACCTCTTGGACGTCTGTATCTGCCCCTTTGAGGTCTGTCTGTAACTGGAAAGAGCCAATTCATTGTTGGCCAATTTCTGCTAAATCGAGGAGGGTGAACCTGTAAGAAATCCTTCACTGTTTGCATAGATTTTGCCTTATCCTCCATTTTCTTTAATACCTCTTCTGCCTTAACTCCAAATAAAACATCCTGCTGAAAAGGTGCTAACAATAATTTTGCTTTAACATGATCTGGTAACGTTTGTCCTTTTAACCAAGTATGTCTTCTAATGACAGATCCTGTAACTGCTGTTCTACAGGAGGCCTCTAATGAATCAAAACCACATTGCAAAGTATGTTTTCCCACTTGTTCAGCTGCATGCAATAAATCCTGCATTTTTTTATAATTAGGAGGATCTGAGTTTGGAAGCATTATTTGTTTTAACTAAGACATCAAATATTGCTGATATTTTAGCATGTGAAACTGGCAATTTAAGGCCCTCATAGCTAAAGTTGCAGATGCATATACTTTCTTCCCCCATCTGTCTAATGCTCTAGAATCTCTGTCAAATGGGACTGGATTCTTTGCTGTGGAGGCCTTTACCCCTTTGGGGCCCTGAGAAATAGTTTCAGGATCAGAAGCAGGGCTTTTATAAAGAAATTTGTGAGAGTCAAGGACTCTCTAGTATCTGTCAAGCTTAACTGGAGCAGGACGTAAAGAATCAGGATTTAAATTGGATTCAGAATACACATCATCCACAATATCTAACACTGGCAGAATAGCACGGGGTCTGGTGTTGAGGTAATAAAAGGAAATCTCTGAGCCTTTTCTTGGATTCTGAATAATCCTGGCCCTCCCAATGGAAATGCTCCCTCATGGTATGTAAGGTTTCCCCAAAGGAGTAGTCCTCTGGCGGAGAGGCTGAAGGAATTGATTCCTCAGCATCAGAATCCTCATAAGGGGGTAAAGAGTATCCTAGGTCTAAGGATGAATCTGACGAGATGGATACCTGGTCAGAGGAGTCATAGTCTGCAATCTGTCTAGGCCTTTTATCAGGAGGGGGATGGGACCCCCTGATCAGGGTGATTAAGTCTTCGGCCATTTTTCAGCATTTGTTTCTTAGGCATGGAGGCCTGTCCTGGTGAATGTTTAATTTGTTTCTTTGTTTTTAAAAGAGTTTTAGACTTAGCAGACGATTTAATGGTTAACTGAGTAGGTCTGAAAACACCCTCTGAAGCTATTGATTGTTCAGCTACTCCGGATCCCTCTGAAGGGTTAGTCTCGGTAGGCTGTAAATCTGGTGCATCCGAAGGCCCAGGCATCTCCACATGGGAGTCGGCCTGAGGTTCTAAAGAAGCGGTCGTCAGGGGCTGCAAAAGCACCTTGCTGAAAACCGGAGAACTGGCGACTGACCTAGAAGAGGCTTCGTCATCAGTTTTGGGCCTCGGATGCCTGTCCTTGTCTTTGCGCTTTTTGTGTATTCCGGTTGTCAGTAGTTCCGATAGCATGGTATAATTGAATTTTCTGCCAAAATAATGTCGGGCAAAATCAAACCGACGTTTAATAGTGCGCTTGTTAAACCTAGCACAAAACCGACAACCTGTGACGTTGTGGTCTGGGCCTAGGCATGGGATACAATAAGAATGGAAATCCTTATGAGGCGTTTGCTTCCCACAAGAAATACAGTTATTAAGTTTTACTGACATTGGTCTGAGGCAAGAAAAAGTTTCCCCGATGGGGTACTTAGCTTTGTAGAAGACTTCAGTTCTGGATTCGGAAATGAAAATCTCAGGAGTCGGCCGACCGGCACTTGCGAACTGCTTTTGCTTCGGGCACCGTGCAGCAAGAAAGACTGAAGAAAATGGCGTCGGCTGCATCTTATGTAACCCTGTCGCACTGACGTCAGGGAAGAAGTGACAGCAACTGACGCCGGACCAAGACTTTGGAACTCAGGCCGACTGAGGGACCGCCTGACGGCAGGATAACTGCAGCAGTGTAACACGATGAACACGATGAACATCTGATGTTATTAAAGTACTGGTTGGATTACCAATAAGTTTGGATAGCTCTAATTTAAATAGGTGGCAAAAATGAGAAAAGAAATAGAGTGAAGGGAAAAGGGAAGTAAGTTTAAGAACAAAATAAATAAAATATAATTTTGGGTCGTTGCACCATTGTTCTTTATGGCTTTGTCCAGATGTTTTGCTCTGAGGGGAGAGGTGCCACTCACATGTGGGAAGTTGCTACACAGTCTCCAGACCAGACAGCTAGTTTCTCCATTGCTTCCTTTACACAGCAGGTTTTGTTTGTTTCACCAAATGCTCTGGTTACTTGGGTTTTCTTGTATTTCCTGTTGGCAGTCCTGTTAGTTCACAACAGGGGCCTTAATGATGGTGGTTAAAGCAATCTGGGTAGTGACCTAAGGAAGCCGACCTGAAAGGTGATGGAGACAGTTACAGTGGATGCCCTGGTCACTAGAGTGGTGCGTAATGGGGTTACAGATGGGGAGAGTAGAGTGTGCAGCACTCAGTGGCCTAAAGGAAGTGGATTGATTAAGATGTTTTGGTTACATGTGTGCTAATAATTTACAGTTTCTTTCTTTTGGAGGTGGGGAAGTGCAGAGTGGGCATCAGTCGATGACCAGAAGCAAGTGGGCAAAAGGAGATGGGGCTGTTGCAGTCGATGTCCCAGTGGGACCACAGATGGGTGAGTGCAGAGTGAGCAACAGTCAGTGGCCTGACGGCAGCTGCTTTGAAAGGTAAGGGATTCTGTTGGGATGGATGCCTTTGGTGCTGGTGTTTGCACAATGAGGTCGCAGATAGTCCTGTTTTATTTGGTGCTCATTAAGGCATGTCAGAGTTGGTACCTTGGGGTAGTGTGGGGCAAGTGTGGAGGCATGTTGGGGGCACAGTAAAGCAGGGTTGTGGATTGTTTAGGGGGTGTATTTGGTTCCCACAGGTGGGGTGGAATAATAACAATCATAGGACCATAGGAAGTTACTACACTACTGGCTCTAAGGCTCTTCCAAGCTAGCCAAGTGCTACATGTAGCATCTATGGACAGGGTGGTTCCTGCTGGTGTGACTTTACCAGTCACAGGAGACATCATGGTCAACAGAGTGGTGTGTAACCAATAGTTAGTGGCTTGAAGGAAGTGGAGTGAATGGGAAGGTATTCTGTTGGAGTGGATGTTCTGGTCGGACACAGTGGGGTCACAGGTGTACTTGTATCACAAGGCTTTTCAGGAACCTATCCCTCCAGCATGTTTTGTTCATTGTGATGACAAAGGATGATGTATTTTGGATGTTTTACATGTCTTTTTCTTTCTTGCAGATGGGCTCTTGGAACACAGACTGTAATTTGGAATAGGTGGGTATAAGGTGGAGCCTTCCCGTTCCTATTAGAGGGTTTAATTTTGTCCTTTTCTTTGTAGATGGTGGTGTTCCGAGTTGCAGTGGTGAGATACAGTGAATTCACAGATGATCATGCTTTGTTGTCAATTAAGTGGAGGGGTCATTGGGTGAGTTATCAGAAATGGATAGGTGAAAAGGCAAGCTCAGTGATCCGGAAGAAGAAGAAACTCATGACTGTCCAGGATGATGAAGCGCAACTAACTTTTTGTTTACCCTAGAATAAGTATTCATTTTTTATGACCTTATTTGATTTCTGATACAGGATAATGTACAATCCATGGTAGAATTAGGAGTTCTATTATTTATGCATCATGAGATACAATGGTGCAGGGGTTTGTGTCATTTCACAGCTAGAGGTTCTCCAGTTCGATTCTCGTCAGGGGGCCAGTTGTGTGGGCTTTGCGTGCCCTCCATGCTTTTGTGTGAGTTTTGCTGGGTATTCCTGGGTTTTCCTTCCATGCTGCTAAGTTGTTAGTTACTTAATATTGGATATATTTGTATGGGAAGGCATATAGATCACATACCCTAGTTGGTCGTCATAGTGAGAATGGTTTTGCTGCAGGTTTAAATTTGGCTGCATGTTTAAATGGAAGTCCTGATCACTTGGGTGGTGCACATTAATGTCACAGATGGAGTGCTGAGTGAGTAACAGTCAATGCCCTGATGGAAATGGACTTGAAAGGTAATGTTTTTTTTTTGTGGCTATTTTGAGTGTTGGAGAGGTAATAGGGTAGTAGGGAATTTTATTCAATGTAATTTTATTCAATGGTCATTAAGGCACATTACAATTGGGGCAGTGGTCATTTCTTGCAGATGTAGGACATGTTTAATTTGGCCAGTTTGAGTGGGTTACTTTGGTAGGGTTAATAGGTGGTGTAGTTTATCAATTTTGTTGCTTGTGGCTTAATTCTTTTGATAAGCCTTTGCGGCAGTTGGATAGGGTGGGTTATAGGGATTTGTATTTTGATTATACGTTTATAGGTTTGGGGGGGTGTTTGTAGCATTTGTTATGGCTGTGGTTAGTCATTACGGAAAGTTTGCAATGTGGCATGATGGCATGTAGTTGACTCTGCATGTTTTTTTATAATGTCCTTGAAGTTACTGCGGAGCTGCCATTGGTCATGAAGTGAGGATTATTTAGCTCATGTGCAGTGCACTGCTAGGTTATCTTAGCATAGGTGAAGGGTCAGTGTGTTTTCAGTTGTTTCGGTAACTATTTTATGTGATAGAGTTTTAGGAGTTAACTCTAACCACCTTGGTTAGTGGAGATTGAGTACATGGAATGATGTTTGGCCGAATGCCATAATGGTGTTTAATCTGTTGGAAGTGTGCCACAGACAGGGGGAACAGCCTGGTCAGGCTGGTGGGTGGAGAAGAGGTGTAGGCTTGCCCTCTTCTGTTCCCCCTCTGGTGCTGGATGGTCAATTCAATAAGTTTGAAAAGGAAAGTGAGTGGTTACACTGCTCAAGTACATAAGTAAGTGGAGGAAGCTGCTTATTTTGTTGATGGTATAATGCAGTAAATGGTAATGAAAGTGAGCGATTAAGCTGCTTGCTAAGTACCGATAAATGGTAATGGAAGTGAGCGGTTACGCTGCTTCATAAGTGAGTGAGTGGAGTTATGGAAGCTACTTATTCATCAGGATGAGCAGGTTTACACAGTCCTGTCCTAAGATAATTTTACACAGATGTTATTTCACCTGTATCATGTTTGGTTGAAATGAATGAATATTAACATTTATGTTTATGGAAATTTAATAAAGGTCGTCAAATGTCATTCGGTGTAATGTGTTTCTTGAAGGGGACCTGGACAATTGTCTTAACATGCATTGTACAAAAATAATTAATTCATCCTCTTATGCTAATAATCACACCCAGAAATACAACTTGAATTTCAAATGCAGTATGTTTTAGATATAAAAAAGTCCAACAGTAATACAGACAATAAAATGAGTTAACACATTTTCACATTATTTCTCTTTTATGCCTCTTTATGTGCATATTTTCTCTTGCACGCATTCATTTCTTAATTTTATTCTTTTTAGCTGTGTTGGTGTGATTTCATTTGTTCTATATCCATCCACAGGCAAGGTCAGGGCTGTTGCCTTTTAAGGTTTTCCCCCTGTTTGACCATTCTGTATGCCACAGACAGTTCTGTCACTTCTTAATGGATCATAATCATTATGAAATTCACAGCCCTTTGCAGAACTAATGAGTTAAGTCAATGTACAGTCTCCACTGGACCTTGTGACCTGTAGAGAACAAAATGGCAAATAAATGGCAAATTCCTCATAGACTCACAATAATTCTTGCACCTGTTTTCCCAGCAGCTGCTGTGTTGTATTTAGATACCTCAAGATAAGTAAAAGTATTAAATACCTTCAAGGCTTCTCTCCCTCACTATCCTAGAAAACTATGGTACACTAATTTTTAATGCATCTAAATTATTCCATTCTCAAGAGAGAAGAAATCAAATTTCTGAAGTCAAACCTTTCTAGTTTTATGATGAACTGCATTATATGGATAAAATACTAAAGCTTGAAGTTGGGGAAGTTTTCTAATTGCATGTAATACTTCTATACTTTCCACACACACTCTTGAAAAATTGATTTATTTATGCCTGTAAACATATTTCAGTATTCTGTTTCTGACATAACTTAGGGAAACAGGCTTAGAAGAATTAAAGAACCACACTTTGTAATGAGTAAATGGAAGGAAGACCTCATAATATAAAAGTATACTGTTGAGGATATAGAATACATGATCCAAAATGTAAGCTACACAACTTATGAAGGAAGCAAAATCAGAGTGAAACATTTATATCTTACAAAACTTTAACTTTTATATGACGGTTGGTCTTGCCTTGTTTAAGCACAATTTTTTAATAGGTATTGATTATTCTTTTTCCTGAAGTCAGGCAGGTTAGAAACATGAAAACACACAAAGTATACCAACTTTGCTAAGGCCATTTTCTGAAATGGTGGATACCAGAAAATAAAGTCATTGACAATGGGACACAAGTTTGTCAATCGATTTCATATATTCAAAAACAGTGGGAATTTAAACAAACCGTCAAGTCTCAAACACCTTCACAGCAATGGGCAAACTGAACACTGGGCACATACTATAAAAATCTGATTAAAGGAGTGAGTGTGATAAGATGGACATATTTTAAAAAAGGCTCTAGGATGCACAATTTGCACCTCACTGGTGTTTCTGAGACTGTTCCATTTGAAGAACTACATAGGTTATTGAAAGCCATCAACAGACAGACTCATCCTTTTTGAGTACTCATTATGACTAGAAAATATTCATTTTCTAGACAGAAAGAAACCAAAGGTAGCTCCAAAGCACATTTTTGCCAAACTAAAGAAGATATAAAAAGTGTCACATTGGTGAAAATGCCTTCAGTCAAAGGCATAGTTATACATAGTACAGCACTTTTGCAATGTTCTGTACATGAAACTGCAAGCTGAACTGCTACAGAGAAGCTAACATAATCCACTGTTTTGTGGATGGCCCATCCTGCCACACTGGTTCTTGAGTGGCATGATAAGCTTAACATGTAAATGCTAGTGGAAAACCTGACAAACTTATCGAATGTCATGCAGTGCTATCCAGTCCTCACAAAAAGTCTATAATGGGAAGAAGGCTTTCACAGAGAGGAGGAAAACAGGTGGAGCAGCTAATGAAATTGACACAGAAGGGAATGAGAAGCCAACTGGTAAGAAGCAGATGAAATTAACTGAACACAGAACACACAAGATCTAGTACAGCAGCGTTTTCCCTCAGGTAATGAAAAAGCTTTAGAAAGGAGAAAAGATGACCTCAAGGGACTTCACATCATTAATGCAGAAGACATGGCTGTGAGTAGGAGGAGGTCAAGTAGCTGGTCAGAGTTAAATTTGTTCATGATTCCAAAGATTCCAGCACATGTTGCTGGCCAGCTGATGGATCTGGTTTGACCCACAGGTGAGAGGAATGTGATAAGCAAGAAAAGAGATCATACAGAAGTGCCAAGAAAGCATGAGGAAGAGGTGGTTAGGAGAAGGAAGTCAGATAATACTCGGTAGCAAAGAAAGAATTTACAATGCAATAAACTGCTCAACTCCACTACTAACCATTTTTGATTTCTTTCATTGACCAGGTTAGTTCTGCAAGGCCTGTGGCCTACTTTCAGGGGAGGCTCTAGATAAGTAGTAATCATACAGACTAGGGAACATTTTCCAGGGCACCAGGTAAGGTCCCCTTTTCTTTGATGAGTGGGGGAAGGATTTTGCTGTTGCATTAGATGGCAGAACTTTAGCATGAAGCAATGCTGAAGCATGATAAGCTTACATGAAGTGAATTACTGAAAAGTGATAGAGGTCATAATTCAACTAACATGAAAATACTTATGCTGGTGAAATTCTGAAGAACTGTACTGATGAAAGTGATTCAGTAGATGAAAAGTATATCTGCCCAATATCACTGATCAGAAATATCCTTTGGGAACAGGAAGAACTGAGACTGTTGCTGCAGGCAGTACTGATTCCAATGATGTATGTTCTGTTGCAGCAATTTCTAATGAACATATTCATCATGATGGAGACCATGGAGTAAAAGAAATGAGATTAGTGCCACAAGCAGTGAAGTTATATGTGTTTCTGTAATTATATGCAGTTTCTGTAAATGAAATTGTGAATAACAATTTCGAAAGAAAGGGCTACACAAGCAACCTTTGGTCTTAAGAGCAAAGGAAGGTAATGAACAGATATTTGCTGTGGGGCACTATAAATAAACCCAAGTGTCTTGTACAGTGCTACTGTTATGGAAAGGGGTTTTGTTAAGGTAATGTGTAGGGTTGGGCAGCCGTGTTAAAGTTAGCATGCAGGAGTAAAGCTAGAGAGGGAGTTTTGCCCTTTCTGAACCATCCTTCTATTCGGAAGAGCAAGATTGAAGTTGGATGCAGATCTAGTGTGCATATTCTTTATTTTGTAGTTTTAACCATTTTTGACAGGCAAAAATGTAGGAAGATGATAAAGGGTATCAGAGTTCCAAGTAGTATGATCTATATGTGTGCGTGTAAGTGAGAGAGAGAGAGAGAGAGAGAGAATCTGTCAGAACAAATCAGTAAGGTTTTAATAGTGGTAGCAGTACAAGTTGAAGTTATAAGAGCTCTGGGATACTGTTGTAGCATAAGAAATTGAGATCCTTGCAAATGTCTGTGAAGAGGAGTTTGTATAAAAGAGTGGCACCAGTAAACTCAAGTCCAGAATGCATCCTGCAAGGTAATGATGAGACTTCCTCTCGACTCCAGCACTTAAGTGCCACATGTGATTTTGAAGTGTTTAGAGCTTTTGTAGGTTTTTGGAAAATGTGGAGGCAATATTAGCTAAGCAGTATTCAAGGACAGGCAACAGTACACCCTGGCCAATTGTGAGTCTGCCCTTTCTTGTTAGGAGGTGGCTAAGGCTACTACATGCATGCAACATTTAACTATTTCCAAAATTCTGAATATAACTACAGAATGAAAGGGAAGGATCATGCCATATCACAAGTTTTTTTTTTTTTTTTGGATTGCACCACATTTACTGGGCCATCATCAGGGCCACTCAGGTAGCAGTGGTCTCTGCACATGCCAAGATACACATGAGTTACAAAGGCCACAGTATTGTGCTTTTGAGATTAGCTTTGAGTCGTTTGAGGTTTAATCATGGCATAGTTGGACTAACACAGAAATGACAGTTACAAAATGTTTTTTGGAACAGGATTCCCAGTAGCAATGACATCTGCAAAATGGAGGATATTCCTAGTCTTTGGAGTATAAGGTAGTTGATATAGATGACAAAAACTAATGGTGCAAGGGCATTGCCTTGGAGAAACACCCAATCAAACAAGGTAGATGCAGGATTGAATATATTTATTTATTGATTTACATTTGTTGACCAGGAATGTCCGGCTGGACGCAGGTCCATTTTCAGCGGAGGCCCAGGGAGAAAAGCTCCACAAATTAAAATATTACAGACATAGTTACAGATGAAAAATCCTAGCAATTAAAATATTACAAACATAGTTACAGATTAACATAGTACATTCAGTAGATAAGTAGCATCTGTTCTATCCATGAAGTCACAGCAGATATTAACAATTGTTACAGTAAGAAGTTACTGCCATATAATAAGTAGATAGGCATGGAAGTATCAGAGCTTGCTGTAATCAAAGGTAGTCTGTGGGGAGGAAGAGAGGTACATGGAGTGGGAGAAGTTAGAGGGGAGAGTTACAAGGGCATAGCCAGAATGTTTCAGGTGTGCTTTAAGTAAAGCTTTGAAGTGGGTGCATGATGGTAGGGAGGTTATTGTGGGGGGAAGGTCTTCCATAATTTGGCTATAGCACTGAAGAATAGTGCTTCTCCAGCAGTGTTATTGGCTCTAGTAACCTGTAATTGATTTTTGTTGCTGGATCGTAGTGGTCTGGTGGTGAGACAGGGTTGGAGTAGATACTGGAGGGATGGGACCTTTAGAGGATGGTTAACCAGTTTGTGGGTGAGTGTGGCAGTTCTAGCCAGCCTATTTCAGTAAGTGAGAGACCGTGGTGACTGTGGTAGGATGCCCTGGTTGAGAATTTGGCAATTTTGTTGTAGCAGGTCTCGCGTTTTTTTACATCGCATTGCCTTAGGTTGGTATGTATTGGAAAGCCATAAAGTAGGGTGGAGATAAGGTGCGAATTTGCAACTGAAATCCTAGCTGCTTTGGTGAGGAGTTGCTTATTTCCGTATAAGGCTCCTAGTTTTTGGTGGAATTTGTTTATGGTCATGGATATGTGAATGTCAAATTTGAGATTGTTGTCTATTTCAACTCGTAGCAATTTGGTGTGATCTGTTGTTTGGATAGTGGTGTTGTCTTTTGCTGTGATGTTAAAGTGAGAGTTGTTTTGAGTATGTTTGGTGGGTTAAAAGATGAGGAGTTTAGTTTTGCTTGGGTTGAGTATTAACTGGGCATCAGTTAGCCAAGTTTCAACAGAGGAAAAGGCATCCTGTGTGACCTTTTGCAGTTCGGGTAGAGACTTTGTTGAGCAGATGATGGTTGAGTCATCTGCATATTGTATGAGTGTGCCATGTTTGGGGGCAGATGCTAGATTATTGGGGAAAATAGAGAAGAATAGGGGTCCAAGGATGGATCCTTGGGGAACAACAATAGAGACAGGTAGTTGGGGAGATATGTCATTTTGCCATACAACAGACTGCTGGCGGTCAGACAGGTAACGTTGAAACCAGTTGGTGACTGACTGAGAAAAGGATAGGTTACTGAGTACAGAGAGGAGTTGTTTGTGCGGGACCATGTCAAATGCTTTAGATAGGTCTAGGAAAGTAGCAGAGGAGAGATGGCCATTGCTTTTATGGTGAAGGATAGTATTAGTAAAAGAGAGTAAGGCAGTGATGGTACTATGGTTTGGTTGGAAACCATGTTGAGTATTAGAAAGGAGGTAGTCTGAGATTTGAGAATGAATGCATCTCTCTAGTATTTTGGAGAGTGGAGATAGAATCGCTATGAGGCAGTAGTTGGTTAGATCTGTGGAGGGGCCCCCTTTGTGAAGGGGAATGATGTGTGATATTTTCCATAGTGTAGGGACATAGCATTCTGACAGAGATCGGTTAATCAAGATGGATACTGGGTAGGCTTGGGCGTCAGCTGCAATTTGTAGGAATTCACTCGGGAGGTTGTCTACTGCTAATTTTGTGGGTTTAAGTTTAATTAAGAGTTTTCTTACGTTGGAGGTAGGAATGGGAGAAAATGAGAAGGGTGTGGGGCGATTACTGGGTGAAGGTGTGGGGTGTAGGGGAGGGGGGTGTGTTGTCTAGAATGGGAGAAAATGAGAAGAGTGTGGGGGGATTACTGGGTGAAGGTGTGGGGTGTAGGGGAGGGGGTTGTGTTGTCTAGCTAGTGATAGTATGGTTTGTGTGAAGTGTGTGTTGAATGAAGTAGCAATATTTTCTGAGGAGTGAGGAATGTTAGGTGTAGGGGTATTGATTTTACGTGGATGGAGGATGAAGTTTATGGAGGTCCAGAATTGTTTGGGGGTTGTGTTGGGAGGAGATGAGGGCAGACTGGTAGTATTGGATTTTGTCCTCCTTTATTAGCTTTTTGACTCTATTGTGCAGTTCTACGAATTTCTGTCTAGCTGAGCGGGTTTTGGTTTTGCGCCAGTGTTCCCAGGCTTTATCTTGGTTTTTCATTTCTGACCTAGTGGTTTTCTGTAGCCATGGGGAGGGTTGGGCTTTGGTTCTGGTAAGTCTTGTGGGGGCATGGTTACTTAGGATGAATAGGAAGGTATTATTGAAAAATTGGACTGCATCATCTAGGCTGAGGTAAATTAGAGGGTGCCAGTTACATTCTTTGTGGGATGAGATGAATGTGATTGGGTTAAAGTGTAGTTTTTTATGTATTTGACGGTAGATGACCGGTTTAACTTGGTATAGGGGTTGAGTAGGAATGTTGGGGAATGATCACTGAGGCTATCTGACAGACAGCCTGCTATATAGGACTGGGGAGTCTTGCTGACTAGTATCCAATCCAGGGTAGTGTGCTTGTTGGAGTTTTTATTTATTCTGGTTGGTGACTGGACTAGTTGGGTGAAGCCATGAAGGTTTAGATGCTGGGTTGGATGGTTGCCGCAATAGGATTGCCAATCAATATTGAAGTCACCTAAAATTATGGTCTTTTGAGGGAGATGGTGGGTAGTCCAGCTGAGGAGGTTTTCTAGTGGAGGGATATTTTGGCCAGGTGGGAAGTAGCATCCTATTATGTTGATGGTTTTATTTTGGTTTATTTTCAGGTTAGTATATATAATTTCTTCATTGGCAATTTGGGGAGCTGATGAGTTTAGAATCTGGATGTTTAGATGCTGTTTAAATATTATAGCTACACCGCCTCCTTTCTTGTTTAGTCGATCTAGTCTTAGTATGTTGTAACCATTAGGGAGGATTTGCTCACTGGTAATGTGAGGTTTTAGCCAGGTTTCTGTTAGGATGATTATATCTGGGGAGTATAAGTCTATGGTGGCATGGAGTTCACGGACTTTGTTGAACTTTGTTATATATAATAGAAGATTTTTAAACAACCTGTCAAGCAGATAATCAGAGCCAGTTGGCTGCTCCTTCCCTTTTTCTAGTTTCACAAAGTAGAGTCAAGGCCCTACAGTGACAGCAATAATGAAACAGCCTGTCTAAAAAATGTAGATAACGTGTGGTTTATAAGGTCAAACTCCTTTTGACAGCTCTTTGAAATAAAATGTGTAAGGTTGTCTCTGCAAGTAGCATGCTGGAGCACAATCAGTAACAAAGATCCTTTTTGAATCCATGATCAAGGCTACATAGCAGGCAATAGGCTTTGATGTGATCATGTAACTATGAAGCAGTAGCATTTTCCAAGTGTTTTGCCAGGTTAAAAGCAGATAAATAGGCTGACAGTATTCCAGGCCAGTAGTTTACCCTTGTTTGGGTAACAGAATGCAAAACACTTTTCCAGAGTGGTCAGAAAGTGCTCTACTAGAAAACGAGGTGTTGATACACACTGGAGAAGAGCAGCTAAAAGTCCTGCTAAATCCTGGATCAGGCCAACAGACACAGCTTTTCCATAAGTAGGAATTTTCTTGATCCATTTCCTGATTTAAGATATTGTCCTGATCAGCAAGGAAAGTCAGTGCAAAAGACAAGCTGGGCTTCATAGTAGGTGTGAAAGACAAAAATGAAGATGAGGCTCATAACTAGAGTGGAACACAGGAGATTTCTGCCCAGGGCACAAACTGTTAAGGGGCATGACCAACAGGAGTTGATGGCATGAGAGTGCAGTTCCAGTATTAATTTATGAAACTGCAGGAATATTGTGGCTTCATAAATGAACGCTGATACTGAATTTCTGTAGTCACAACAGAATCACTCCGTATTTTGAGTAACTGCAGCAGTTACAGTTGCAGCAAGCAGCTTGCTAGTTACTCGAATACACAAGAGTTTTGTTGTTGGTTTTTGTTTTCAGCTTTGGGAAGACATTTTTTTTTGTCCTCACATTTGAGTTTGCCAGTTTGAGGCTGACCTAGCTGCTTTGGTTCTAACTTGAAGAAGAAAAGTGAGCTCCACAAGGGAAGGCACTGACAGTATCACAGGTCCTGATAAACTACATTGGCAAGTCATGAGAGGCAACCTTTCCATAGTCCTGAATTGTCATAAAGCCATTTGGTAATTTCTGACAGCATAACCACTCAAACATTAAATTCATACTAAAGCTCAAAAGGGTTTCTCTGCAGAAGATGCATCAGCAAAGGAGGAGATGAACTAAGAAAAGTGCATTGCAAATGCCTCGACCATTAGTGCCAGAAATCAGGCCATTCACCATCAGACAGCAAGACTGTTGCGCTGGCTATTGAAAAGGTTTTACCTGTCTTTCTCTTTCTAGGAAATTCCTGGATATCTAAATAGAGATCCTGAATTTCTTTAAAGACAGGATGGATGTTATATTACTTTTGGTGTGTGCAGTAGTGCACGAGGTTAGCAGAGATACCAGTAGTTTTAAACTTTATTCCAGGTTGTTTTGCAAGCGATGAGAGAGCTACTGTGACTTGCTTTAAATTTTAATTTTCTTTTTTGATGTTCATTATACTATTTGCTATTATTTGTATACATTTATGTATGTATTTATGTGAGCTTTTCTTCCTGGATCCCTGCTTTAAACTGGCTCTGCCCAGTACTGCAAAAATAAAGACATTTTACATTTTATTTTTGTTTAATAGCTGATAAGTTTGTATGGCATTTACATAAATCATAATCCAGTAAAGTCTGGCATTTATCCCCTCACTATGTGCATCCATTACACAATCAGTTCCAATTTAAATTTTCTGTTATGCAATACCGCCAACACCCTTCAAGCCCTTTACAACTACAAAATCATCAGCAACAAAGAACAGGGAAAGCCTTAAGAATTATAGTTACTCATTCAGAAATGTTAACAGGAGATCCGCGTAACAGTGGGACAGAGACGGGTAGGGAGTCATCAGGGATGTGTGCCCCTTTGGTTAGAAGGCATACATCAAAATTTCAAGTTATTGGGACACGTTTTAAATGGTTTCTTATAAATTCCAGAGTACTGCAGGAATTTGTACCGAGACTCATCTAATTTAATTTTGTATTTCTGTACTGCCGCTTCTAGCAAATACTGAAATTCAAAATATGCTGATAATTTTAAATTAAGTGATTTCATATCATCAGAGAAAGACTGCTTCATTCAATGTCTTTTTGACATATTTGGCTGACTGGTCACAGCAGCATAACCTAAATGTAAGGTAATGTCTTATCAAGTTTCTCATAGTTACATTTTTGCTTTTGGTAGACTTACAGCAAACATATATAAGGACTTGAGAATTGTCATGGGAAAAACACAAGTTTTAAAGAGACTGTGACAACAACTAAATCTTTTTAAGATTATTTGCTTGATTTTTAGGAATATAGCATATAAATCCCCCAACAAAATTGCATACAGTATTTGTCAAAGTATTCATTGAACATTGATTCATATTCTAAAGGTTTCCTCATGATAAAAATGTGTACAAAAATGACTTAACAGGAGGATTATAGCTTTTATTTTTTTTTTATTTTACGGTTTGGACAGAGTGGACAAAGATCCTTGAGGAAGACCATGGGCTGACCTGACTGACCTTAACTCATGTGGCAAATAAAATTAAATGCATATGCCCATTCAGGTCTCAATGAATGTTTACCAATTGCAAGCATTCTTATATTGCAATATTAGTTAATTTAAATTTTATTGTACAATTGAACAGTATTTCTTTGGATGATCATATTTTAGTAACACGTTTAACATTTATTGAAAAGATACTGAGCTTCTTAAATGAAGCTGTGTTTTTAATTTTGTGGTGGTTAAAGCAACTGATGAAATGTTTTCATTGGTTTGTTCTTAACATGCGACTTAATGGGGGACTTTTAAATTTGTTAATAGATATAATTTACTAATTCTGAAGAAGTCTTTGTGATACAAACAGATGTAAGTGCTTAAATAATTTTTTTTTCAACTGGTCAAATTTGTGTACTACTGGTCTGACTGGAATACTGATCCTTTTCAGACTGGCTTTTTGGTTTTGTCAAGGATTATAGCTTGTCATAACGTGTATTTTGGAACAACTTCAATTAATATGCAATCTGTTACTATTTTATAAGAGGTGTGCTTTGTTTATCCTTTAAGACCCTGTCTAATGAAGAATTAGGAATAGTACTTGATAATGGAATAATACCAAAAGCAGCCTTATCCACAAAATGGATAGATCTAAATTTATCATGAGATCCAAGTTGGAATCTCAACCTATTGTAAGGATGTGAAATAATTTAGTAATGTTTATTACGTGGATCACTTCCATGAACATGTTTAAAAATGCTTTATATGCATAGGTAGGTCCTTTAGCAAACACAATCTCAAGTCTGTGGTTTAATGTGGCCTGTAGGAGCTTAGGAGATACACGTAAAGTAAGAAACTAGTCAGAAAGCAAAAGAAAGCTTGGAAGAGCCATGTGATAGTTGGATACTGAGAAAATTATAAAGCCCTTAAAAGCTATATTCTTCAGAGTGGTACAGGTGTATAATGGGGAGGGAGATGGGAAATGTGCTGCTGGAGAAATATAATTAAAATAGGAAACTCAGCTTTGTCTACAATGCAAACTGTAAATGCAGTAGTCTGACACATTTTTCACAATGACACATTGGGCAGTTTGATCCAAGAAGTTATAGATCCATTTACATTAATTTATTTTAATATCAATATTCTGATGACAGTACTGATAAGAAAGGTAACAGTTATGCCACACATACATACACAAGGTTAGTGGGTCTGTAAGCGTAGACAGGCAACAGATAATTACTAAGCAGTGTTGGACTTTTGAAAGAATGGAAAGAGATTTGAAAAACAATGAGGGTTGAGACTTCTCATGGAAAACTCTGACACAGAATTCAAGACTGTGTTTTAGTTGACTGAGGATTAAGTAAATGGTCAATCTGTGTGTGCGTGTGTGTGTGTGTGTGTGTGTGTGTGTGTGTGTGTGTGGGGGGGTGCCTCTGGAAAAAAATAGCTGCCTAGCAAGGTACATTAGAAAATGCCTGCTCTTATACCAGACAGTAAATGAAAAATGGCAAGAAAGGCAAGAAGACTTTGCAGGAAGTGAGAGATGGGGAGGTGGGAAAATCTGGTTTTGTCTATACACTGATAATTGTATTTAGTGGCAGGAAAAGTAGAATAAACTATGTTGTAATGGACATAATCCAGCTCTCAACATAACAAAGAGGGTGAACTCCACATCAACCAGACCTGTCATCACCAGGGTGTCACAAGGGTCACTGCTGGGTCCCCAACTGTTTGGTATATACTTTTCAGAAGTTCAGGCCAAAACTAAGGGTCTGTAAGATTGCAAACTGGGTGCAACTATTGAAGCTCTAAATTATGTCAGTATAATACACAAACCAATGACTGGTGTCTTTAGTCATGGTCTCAGACTGAATGCAAAGAAATGCATCATTCCAGTCAGTAAAAATGATGTCCCTTCACACTATCAGATTAACAATACCCTATGTACCTATGAAGTGGTAAGAGATCTGGGATCACAAGTAGACTGTGACCTTAACTTTGACCACCCTGTGTCTACTGTAGTAATGAAGGCTTTCCACATAGCACACTTGCTTAGCAAAGACCTCACCTCTAGAGCAAAGGAGGTTATAATCCCTCTAAAAGTACAGTTGTGCACACTTACCATAAATGTAGATGTTCAAGTGTATTCATTGTTGCAGTCATCACACTTGGGTTATCTGCCTACAGGTAGCCCTCAGTCAGCCCGAATACCAGAGTCTTGGGATTTCTGCATCGGATGCTGTCACCTCTTCCATGATGTCAGGGGTATAAAACATGCAGCAGATGCCATTACATCAGTTTTTCTTGCCCCAGATGTCAAGAGCCCCCAAAATAGGAAGCTATTACATGGTATGGAACACCTCCAGTAAAAAGTAAATACCCCTGCCATAAAAGATGGCTATAAAGAGGATAGGTAAAAAGGATAGAGAAAGCCAGGGGGCTGGAGGGTAGGGAAACCAGGACTGCAACAGTGAATACACTTGAACATCTACATTTATGGTAAGTGTACACAACTGTACTATGTTCTTCGTGTTTCACTGTTGCAGTCATCGCACTTTGGTTGATTCCCAAAGCTGAGGAAGGGTGGAGGCAGTCAAGAAGTATTGGGGCTGGCTAGCAGGCCTTGTAAGACTGCGGTAGCAAATCCAGCTCTGGATTTAGAAAAAATAGGTAAGTGGTAATACTTGGTGAAGGTGTGTACAGAACTCCAGATTACAGCTTCCAGGTGGGGACCCCCCTGAGAAATACTGTAGAGGTTGAAGTAGCTCTAGTGGAATGAGTTCTGATCCCCAGAGGGGTAGGTTTTCCATGGTGCTTGTAGCAGAAATGGATGCAGTGTGCTATCCATTTGGAAATGGTTTGCTTTGAAACAGCCATGCCCTCTGCCCCTGTAGCAAAGCTGTCTAGTCGCTGGTCAGATCTTCTGAAAGGCTTAGTCCCCTGTCAAGGTAGAACCTGAGCTGCCTGTGCACGTCCAAGGAGTGCAGGATCCTTTCCCCTCTATTCTGAGGATTAGGGGAAAAGATTGGCAAATGGATGGAATGGGTTTAAAGCCACACTGGATACCACCTTGGGCATAAAGGAAGGGTTAGTCCTGAGGGGAAACCCTGTCAGCATGGAAAATAATGAAGTGCTCCACCGCCATTAGTGTCTGTAACTCAGACACTCTTCTTGCTGAAGTAATAGCTAGAAGTAAGGCTGTTTTCCAAGAGAGGAATTTTAACTCTTCTGAAGCAGCAGGTTCAAAAGGGGGAAGCGTGAGCTTTTCCAGTAGAAAGTTAAGGTCCCAGGCTGAGGTGGAAGCTCTCCTAGGGGGCCTTAAATTGTTAGCTCCTCTCAGGAACTGCTTGATGAGAGGGTGAGAAAAGAGAGAAGGCTCAGTATTATAATGAGCTGAGATGGCAGAGGCATGAATCTTAATGGATGAGACGGATAGTCCTCTGTGGAGCAGCTCTGCTAGGTAATCAATGGTTTGAGTTAAGTTGGGCATAGCTGTCTCCTTTCCTTGAGACAGACTCTAAGAACAATATCTTTTCCACTTTTCAGCATAGGATTTCCTAGTACTAGGCCTTCTTCCCTCAAGGATGACATCCAGCACCTGTTTGCTGAGGGATGCTGGTGGTGTATTCATGTGATAAGCCAGGCTGCAAGGTTTAGGGTTTATAGCTGTGGATGCAAAATCTGTCCCTCCTGCTGAGACAGCAGGGAAGGTGAATGATGTAGGTGCCAGGGTGGCACTGCTGTCAGACTGCGTAGGAGTTGGTACCAGTGCTGGAGTGGCCAGTCTGGTGCAATAAGGATTGCCCTTTGCCTGTCCTGTTTGATCTTGACTAGTACTTTTGAGAGGAGGGGCAGAGGAGAAAAGGCATCAATTGAGAGGTTTTCCCATGTAAAGGATAGGGCATCCACCTTCCAGGCTCTGCTATGAAGGTTCCTAGTGCAAAACTTGTTCAATTGGTGGTTTGGGGGGGGGGGGCAAAAAGGTCCACATCAGGAGATTCCCACCCCTGGGTTAGAAGTTTGAATGAGTTGGGTTCCATTTTCCACTCATGAGGGTATAGTAGATTTCTGCTTAAGTCGTCTGCCAGGCAAATTTTGTTTGCCTGGCAGGAATTGAGCTTGTAGGTGCACTTGGATGCTCAAGGCTGTGTTCCACAGAGAAATGGCTAACCTGCAGTGTGGGTAAGAATGAGTCCCGCCCTGCTTGTTTATGTACCACATAACTGTGGTGTTGTCTGTCTTTATCAGGAGCTGTCATAGAAGGATAAGGTATTTGAAGACTGTCAGAGCATTCTGTACACCTAGCATCTCTTTTTGATTGATATGCAGGGAAATTTGTTCTGTGCTCCATTTGCCTTGAATGAATTTGCCTAGCATGTGAGCCCCCCATGCATAGACTGATGCGTCTTTTGTCAGAGTTTGGTAGGCGAGGGGTTGAGTGAAAGGAAGTCCCTTGTTGTAGCTGCATGCTTCTGCCCACAAAAGGAACTCTGCCCTTAGACAAGGTATGATAGGAATTACTGTTTCCAGGTCCTGAGAATGTTGACACCAGAGACTTTTTAAGTACCACTGAAGTTTCCTCATATGCAGTCTTGCATATAGAATTAGCAGAATGCATGAGGCCATGAACCCTGGGGCTTGCAGTATTTCCTTGCATTAGCTGGGTTTTGTTGGCCATTAGTTTGAAATAGATTGTCAAATGGACCTTCTTTTCTGAGTGAGGAATGCCATCTGGGAAGTTGTGTTCAAGCTTGCTCCCAGGAATACAATTTGTTGGCTGGGCACCAGTTGTGATTTCTTTTCATTGATGGTGCATCCCAGTGAAGTTAGAAGTCTTTTTACAAATGCCAGGTGCTGAAGTAGCAATTCCTGACTGTCCACCTGAATCAGTCAATCGTCCAAGTATGGGTAGATTTGAATATTTCTCTGTCTGAAGTATGCAATGTCTGGAGCCAGGCATTTTATGAATACTCTGGGCACAGTAGATAAGCCAAAGGGAAGTGCAAATAATTGATAGTGCATAGAGCCTGCCCTGAAACGTAGATATTTCCTGCAAGACTCCCTTATGGGGATGTGCAGATAAGCTTCTTTTAAGTCTAGGGTAACTAACCAGGCATCCTTGGATAGCATAGGAAGAAGCTGTTGCAGTGTAAGCATTTTGAATTTTGGGACCACAAGAAAGGTGTTGTGAATTGATAGATCCAGGATAGGGTGCCAAGAGCTATCATTTCTGGGCAAGAGGAACAGTCTGGAGTAGAAATCCTGTCTCTTATGTTATACTGAAACAGGTTAAATAGCCATGATATGGAGAAGGAAAAGTACTTGCTTTTGAGCCTCTGCCCACTAGTTTGGAGGAAGGTCTGGCAACCCGCTTGGTGTTGGCAGTGAGTGGAAGTAGAATCTGTATCCGTGGGATACAATGTTTAGAATCCATTGGTCCTGAGTAATGGACATCCAGTTTTTTGCATGACGGGTGTGTTTTCCTCCTAGGGGCACAAGTACTTGGGAATGGCTGGGAAGGATAACTGGAAAGTCATTGTGAACTTTTTCCATAAGGGGGTGGCTTACCACTCCCTGGTTTTGAGGTGGGAACACTCCATTGTTTAGATCTCTGCATATCCTGAGACTATAGTCTTGTTGGTCTGTTTCCCCTGGGTTTGGACTGAGAAGGCCTGAGAGGGACTGTAAAGGACCAGTTTTTTGAAGGCCAATGCCTACTGAATCTAGGTGGCTGCACCTGTAAGAAATCTTTGATTGTTTGCATAGATTTAGCTTTTTCTTCCATCTTTTTAAGACCTTCTTCTGTTTTTATTCCAAACAAACACTCCTGATTTAATGGAGCATCTAGTAATTTTGCTTTGACATGGTCAGGCAAGATTTGTTCTTTTAGCCAAACATGCCTTCTCAGTACAGACCCAATGACAGCAGCCCTGCAAGATGCTTCTAAGGCATCAAACCCACATTGCAAAGTATGTTTACTAATTTGGTTTGCAGAATGCATTAACTCTTGTAAATCTTTATTTTCTACACAATCTGGAAGTAACACCATTTTTTGTTTAATTAGTTCCATAATATGTTGCTGTGAAACTGGCAATTCAAAGCACTGATGGCAAGATTTACAGAGGTGTATACCTTCTTACCCCATCTGCCTAAAGCGCACTGATGGCAAGATTTACAGAGGTGTATACCTTCTTACCCCATCTGCCTAAAGCTCTAGAATCCCTGTCTAAAGGGGTAGGATTTTTGGCTGTAGTAGCCTTAATGCCTTTTGAAAAATTATATGGAGCTTACTGCTTGCTGTGATGGATTTGAAGTCTTCTTAAGACACTCAGTCTTGCTGGCTGGATTCTGCTAAAATTCAAATCTGGTTATATTTGCATTCACAGTCTGTTGCATACAGAAACTTGCAGAATATACACTGATGAGAGAATATACTTTGCAGCATTAACTTAGAGCAGTAACAAATAACTTTTTATAATAAACCAAACGGACTAACGTTGCACTTAAAGTACTGTTCCACTTTACTTCTCATATAGTACAGATGATGCGAGAGATATAACATTTACCTCAGGACAAATGTGTCCCTACCATACCCCTAACATAACTGGATTCATACAGCTCTTTATATACAATTTTAGTCATGCACATACACATACATATCCTCTTGGTATTCTATTTTGGAGAATTGCTCATCCTGTAGAAACAGTACTAATTGTTGCAGATGCTGACGCAAACTGCTGACTTAATGATATTTTTCAGCTTCACATTTTTACTGAATTTATAAGAAGCCAGCTTTTCTGACAGTGTGAACATCCTGTATTCTATTTGGATCTTTGTATAAAAACATCTGTTCTTTTGCCAGTGCTGATAAACATGTCCTGTTTTCCATGCAGAAAACCATATTTTTGAGGAAACACATTGTCACAGTGTCATAAATATGTCTTGTTGTTTAAGGAAACATATTGTGTCCATTCTTTTTATATGCAGAAAAACATGTCAGTGTTCTTTAAAAGCAGATTTTGCATTTTTGCTCTTGCATACAGCCTGTTTTTAAGTCTGTAAGGGAAAAATGTCCATTCAGCAGGTTCCTTATTTACCAAGCCATGGTCATTTAGTATGGTTGCTGATCACATATTACTAAACTCTGTTTCTGCATTTAAGCAAGCTTTTTCTTTCAGCATATTTACAACAGAATTAATTTCAGCCTTATATTCATAATATATAACACCTTTAGGTCCCTGGGAAATGGTCTCTGGATCCACAGTAGGATTCTTAAAGAGAAATTTGTGAGAATCAGGTAGTCTGTAGTACCTGTCAGGTTTTATAGGAGCTGGTGGTAAAGTGACAGGAGTAAGACTCGACTCCAAGTAGACATCAACAATATCCAGGGACAGGCGGTATAGCTAGAGGCCTCCGCTGAGGCAAATCTAAAAAAATCCCTGAGTCTCTTTTTGGACTGAGGATAGTCCTGGCATTCCCAGCATAAATGCTCTTTTAAGGTACACAAGGTTTCACCAAAAGAGAAATCCTCTGGAGGGGAGGCAGAGGGAATGTATTCCTCTGCATCTAAATCCTCGTAGGTAGATATGGGTATGTCCTGGTAATCAGAAGGGTCAGAGTCATCAGACTCCTGGTCTGTAGAATCAGAAAGAAATTCAATTCTTTGTCTTTTGGCAGGGGAAGGCTGGCTTCCCCTAATTAGATCAATAAGGTCTACAGCCATTCTAAGCATTTGTTTTTGTGGCATGGGAGGATAAGCATTCACTTTGGACGTCGGTTTTCTAGGTGTAATGTGAACTCTGGGCCTGAGAAACTTCATAGTTTTAGTAGGAAATGAAGTTATCGGTTGAATATGAACATTGGTAGGTCGATATACACCCTCAGAAGCCGATGCCTGCACAGCAGCTCTGGCCCATCCAAGATAGATACATCCGCAGGTTCCATAGTCGAAGAAGCATCTCACAGCATACCGGCCTCCAAATGGGTCTCGGCAGAGGCCTGCAAATCTGTAGAAGTGGAATCTGGGGCTGCAAAGGCACTTCACTGAGTACAGGCAGACTGGCGACAAGCTTAATGGAAGCATTGTTGGCAGTTTTTGACCTATGCGGTCTGTCTCTGTCTTTGCACTTTTTTTTTCGGAAGATCGGTTGTCGGATGGCTTACCGAAGACATTGCGGAATATGGAGAATGAGAGTGAAAGAATTTAGCTACAAAAATAGCCTGATGATGAATGGTTCGGGCATTAAACAAGGCACAAAACTGACAGCTAGGGAGATTGTGGTCTGGGCCTAAATAGGTGACGCAGTAAGAATGAAAATCTCTGTGAGGTATATGCCTTCCACAGGCAAGACAATGTTAATTGTTTCTGACATCGGTTAGAGCAAGAAAAAAGAATCCCCAATGCGGTACTTGGCTTTAGAAGACTTCAGGTCTGAAACTTGAAAAAATGAAAATTTCAGGTAGTGGCCGACTGGCACTTGCAAACTGCTTCTGCTTTGGGCTCCTTCTTGGCAAGAAAGACTGATGTAATGGCATCGGATGTAAGTTTTATACCCCTGACAACCTGATGTCATGGAAGAGGTGACAGCATCCGACACAAAAATCCCAAGACTCTGGTATCCAGGCCGACTGAGTGCTACCTGCAGGCAGATAACCAAAGGGTGATGACTGCAACAGTGAAACACGAAGAACATCTAGTCACTAATCAGGCCCATAATAGAGTCCAGTGCCCCTTTTGGCATGTACCATACAAAGCACCTGCAGCAACTGGAGAGACCCCAGAGGTTTCTAACATCAAGGGACTCCAGCACATGCCTTACACAGACTGACTAAAGTCCCTGTCACTATACTCAAATATCATATAAACCTCTTAGAGCAATCTCCCAGCCAAACCTAATGAATTTGCTACACATCCATAAACCAAATGGGACTAAAGCTTCCCATTCCAGGAACTTAAATATGGCCTGCAACTTAAACAGGTTATGGCAAAGGGCAGATTTGTCACCCAGTGACTGCTGCATCTTTGGAATAGGCTACGAATTCATGTGAAGCAGAGAACCTCTATGACACTGCTCAAATGGAACATGGACAAGTGGATGGGGCACCATAAATTCTTACCGGTGATAACACCAACAATCCTCCTGGACATGGGCAGCCATTACTAAATACAATCCTGGGTATTGACTAGAGTATCTATGGTATTATGCTGGGATGAAATGGCTAGGCTTGAAATGACCTCCAGTTCGATAGCCTAGTAACCTCCTGTGATCCTCTGAAAAATAAGCACTAATAAAACTGGAAATAGGGAAAGGGGCTTGAAGGGAATTACCACAAAGATAACCAAACATTTGGGTGTCATGATGGAAATTCAGTGGTGATATAGTAAATTGGAATCTGGGTGAGTCAGAATATAAGGTGAAAGTAATAATATAAGAGCCATAACATAAAGATGATGTGTTGAGGGACAATATTTTGTAGGATCTATACTCAAGATAAACTATTTTACATACAAATAGTAATAATGATCTATAGCTAGAAAGATGCAATTCTTTGGAATTTAATATGTACTGCAGCACATAATTATAAAAATGATGAAGTTTCTTTCTACTTTTTATTAATGACACTGACATGATAGATAACGTGTATCAGAATTGTGGGCGCTATCGCCAATGCACTGTACGAACATGTACACAAACGCATGGATCTCACCATACCCAAAGAATTAAGATGCTCTCCTCAAAAAAAAGGAAGCCAATCTGGTGGTCCCCTGCCATAAACTCTACAACAGGAGGAGGAAACTGATGCAGAATAACGTGAAGTCCCAAGACTGAAAAACTCCCTTATCAGCCTCAGCAAAAGGTTGAGATCCCTCATCAAATCCTGTAAAGCTAGCTATGAAAACAGAATTGCAGCAGATAGTAAAGACAACCACAAGGTTATAACAGGAAGCTAGATATAGTTAAGTAAAGAATCTCCATGGCGATACCTAGATTTGCTCTGAGCTACTTGCACAATCTCCTATACCGAGCCAACAGATATTGCAAATATACTGGTGAACAGATTCATTGCAGACTTTACCCCCCCTAAAGGGCCATTCACAATACCAGCACATTGACAGGCACCCAGTATTATGGCTGCACAGGTTAAAACAGCACTGTCCACGGGCAAGAATACAACTTATATGGGACCTGACAGTATCTCTGGCTGTGTTCTACATGAACTACAGAGTGAACTGGCAGCTCACATGTGTGCCCTGTTCAATCACAGTCTCACCTCAGGCTTTGTCCCTACCTGAACTGGCACCTCAACTGTGTGCCCTGTTTAATCACAGCCTTCACTCAGGCTTTGTCCCTACTGAATGGCACACTGCTACAGTCATCCTTCTCCACAAAGGAAGTGCAACTACAGACCCCGTGAACTATCATCCCATTAGCCTGACAAGTCTGATATGTAAAGCTATGGAACGCATCAACATGGACCTAATAAACAAGGATATAAGGAATCTCCAAACTCTGGATCCTATACATTTTGGTTTTGTGAAGGGTAGATCATGCCTGCTCAACTTGGTTCACTTCTTTGAGTCAGTCAGAACTGTGGATGAAGGTAAGGTGGTTCATACAGCCTATACCTTGATCTGGCCAAGGCCTTTGATACCATTCCCACTCAGGAGTCAAAGAAAAACTTACTAATCTAGGCGTCAACCCTTACATCACTAGGTGGATTGCAAACTGGCTAACAGATAGAACCCACAGTGTGAAAGTAGCTGACTCTAAATCAGACTGGTGACTAGTCATGAGTGGAGTCCCACAGGGTTCGGTCCTGGGTCCTTTCCTGTTTGGTATCTACTTTTCTGAAGTCCAGGCCAACACGAAGGGACTGTGGCAGACAAAGTTCACAGATGATTGCAAGTTGGGAGCTATTATTAACTCCCCAAGTGATGCCGACATCCTACAGAAAGGTCGCAATGAGACCAACGACTGGTGTCAGAACCATGGCCTTAAGCTCAATGCCAAAAAATGTGTCTTCATCCCCTTTGGGAAAAACCCAGTTCCCTTAAATTACCACAGAACACAGTAGGCGTTATAAGAGATCTGGGAACACAAGTTGACAGCAACATCCCTTTTGACCACCACATTGCCACTGTGGTCAGAAAGTCCTTCTATGTGGCACATCTCATTATTAAGGGTTTTGCATCCAGGAAGAAAGAGGTCATTGTCTCCCTCTACTCTTCCCTCATTAGGCCAATCATCGAGTGCAATGCCCCATTTGGCATGTACCTCACTAGACACCTGCAAAAACTGGAAAGGCCACAAAAGTACTTCACAAAGAGGATCCTAGGCCTTAAAAACTTGTCTTATATGGACAGACTCAAAAAAAAACTCCAACTATTCTCTGTCTCATATCGCCTATTTAGAGGCGATCTCTGCTTAACTTACAAAACCATGTCTGACCCAGCTCTGTTAGAAATGCTACATCTAAAGAAATCCCAATCCCTCCACACCACACATTCCAGAGACCTCAACCTCATTACCACAATCAACAGAACATGCTGGAGGGACAGGTTCATAACCAAGAGACTGCGCATGCTATGGAATAGACTTCCCATACATGTCAAGCTGAGCATCTCACTGGCCCTCTTCAACAGAAATCTTGATGAATGGATGGGAAGTAGAAAATTCACCCTGGGAATCACTCCAGTGGCTCTACTCGACAGATGCACTAGGAACTAAGGTTGGGTGGCACGATGCCAAGGTAATCCTATAGGCTAGGCTTGTAAAGGTCCCAGGGCCTTTAGCCTAGTACACACCTATGAACCTATGAAAGATTTAGAGAAATCTTTTAAACCATCTGTAAGATACAAATTGCAGTTAAGTCGGCAGTTGCTTGCAAACACTGCAGACAAACTTTTGGCAATATGCCAAGCTTTCATATGAATAAAATGAACTAATCATCTGCATAACTTTCCCTTCCATCAAGGTGGAGATTTCAGAGTGAAGAAAGCTTGACTCAGCATCTAAACAACAACATGGCTCCCAACACTCTGCTCCACCTTAACCTTGCCTTGGTCTTGGACACCTCCCCCTTTTTCCTTTTCTCCTCTCTAAATGAAGAATGTTGACAGTCTAATACAGATTTAGGATCAAAGAACTTAATTTTTTCTTTCCAAAATTGTAATATGTTAATTTTGAAATAATAGATGTAGTAATGACTTTCGTTATTCTATTCCTTGTGCCTAGTGTTCATCAAAATATTTTTTATTATCGGCACTTTGGGTACACTATCTCATTTTGTTAGTTGTACTTGTAGTGAGTATCAATATGTAAAGCTGGACTGTATATGCTTGTTAAAATTTGAGTCCATTTGCCTAATATGTTGATGCAAAAACAAAGCATCAAAACATTATGCGGTAAAGTGTTCAAACAAAAAAGTAAAAGAGGTGAAGCTGTTGAAGATGAGTGCATCAAAACAGATATTAAATTCTATTTCACTTTTTAGGATTGTAGTATGTGTAGTTCGACAAGTAGCATCACTCTAGCCTTTACTGCTGGAAAACCTGTGTGTGTGTGTGTGTGTGTGTGTGTGTGTGGGGGGGGGGTTATATCCCCCAGGAACTTGGGATTAATTTTCTTTTACTGACACTGCAGTGCAATACTGAGGGGGAAGGGGTGGCATCCTCCAGCTGAAATGACATGTTAAACAGAGGCATCACCTGTCTAGCTTGTCAGTAGCTCATTGGATGTAAAAGATTCCAGAGTCACTTAGAAAAATGAAGCAGGAGTTCCTGAATGCCCTGATTAAAACTCCCCATAACCAGTGAAAATACCACCTCAGATCTCACCGGAAAAGAGACTATTCATTTAAGGGGACTAACCCGGCCTACAAAAGGCCAAGAAATATTATAACATCAACTTAATTAATATCCCTGTCACAGCTTAAATCCAGTGACACAAGCTGAACGGGATAGCTTTGCCATTTCTATAATAAGTCATATTTCAGTGCCATCTCATGCTGTGTATTGGGACTGCTAGTTCTTAATTTCCCTGAATTAGAGAATACTAGAAGTGTGGTTATCTCACTACATTACACCCAAAGCTATCTCCAATTATAACTGCAAATGCATATCAAAATTCATTGCATTTAGGATGAAATATTAAAATGTGCTGCCTAGAGATTCCTTGAAGTTAGATGATCCATAGCCATAGAATTAAAATTATATTTAATCAGGAGGTGGTCAAAAATGGGCAGTGCTTGCATCACTGCAGGAAATGGAGCTGACGACATTGATCATGCATGAACTGTACTACCAGCAGGAGGGTGATAGAGTAGTGGTAGCAACAAACACAAGGCCAGCATGCATCTTCATAGGGGTAGAATCCATAGGTAGAGCTTCCACTCTGTGGGGTACCTGGTTAGACCACAACCAGAGTACTACATGCAGTTCTTAAGGCCATACAAAGAAAGGAACAGCAGATTACTGGAAGAAATTCAGGGAAAAGCTACCAGAAAGATGTAAGTGATGAAGGGGAAATGTTATAATGGGAAGCTAGATAAGCTACAGCTCTTCTCACTTGAGGCCAGAAGCAACAGCGGGTACAAGATATAGGTACACAAAATCTAGACAGGGAGATACAGGGAAGAAACAGCAAATTACTGGAAGAAATTCAGGGAAAAGTTACCAGAAAGATGTAAGTGATGAAGGGGAAATGTTATAATGGGAAGCTAGATAAGCTACAGCTCTTCTCACTTGAGGCCAGAAGCAACAGCGGGTACAAGATATAGGTTCACAAAATCAAGACAGGGAGATACAGGGAAGTCATTATGAATAGGAAGACTGGGGGGGTGAAAGAGGTGGCACAGGAAGCAGATTGGAGAGATGAAATACTTTAACTTGTGAAAGTACCTTTTCATACAGAATGTTGCAGAAGTGTGAAAAAAAGCAGAGATGGAATCCAGACAGGCATTCAAGACAACATGAGAAAGTGTGACAAAAAATATAAGGGAGGAGGACAAGAATGGAGGGTACTAAATCTTTAGATGTGTGACAAGTTTAAATTCACTGGTCCTTTCAAGATACCTTCAAAGCAATCATAATTCTGTACACTCCGATCCCCCAAAATAGTGTCCTTGCAGTATTCCTACATGAAAACTGAAGAATCACCCATACCCAGTCACGCATTTGGCAAAATTAGTTTTTAGATTCAAGTGTTGTAAAGACAACTGGGAAAATTAATTGTACACAATAGCTTTGTCAAACTGTAGGACAGATGGGAAAACATTAACATTCTGTTATTATTTTACAAAAACTGGAAAAAAATGTATACATTTTACCTTGATGACTGCATGTATGCCACTGGTGTTCCAAGAAGTCTTTCCAGTCCTTTTTGGATATCTTCAGTATGACATATCCCTTAATGTTAGTACGGTTACTGTAAAACCAATAAAATTGCCGTACACAACACTGAAACTTGAAAACTGTAATACAAGGAACTGAAATCAGGAAAGGACCCTGATACAAAAGTTAGCATTTTCGTTCTTTGATCTGTTTCAGGACTTCAGAAACAAGAATAAAATGTAAACTCAACACTACACTTATAAATGTAGTCTCAATTACATCGCATTAACTAACTAACCAAAAAACCTACTGAAAAAAGTGGGCGTTGACCCCTAACATCATAGTAACAATGAGTACCTTTAAAATAAATATGAAATTTGTGAAATCTTACATAAATTTATTATAGTTTTTGCATTTGAAAAACGCATTTAACATTAATGGTTTCGTAAAGACCTGGTGTCTGATCAGCTGCAAGTCTTATCTGCCATGACATCACCTGGCATTCTAAAAGACTTTTATAATCCCTGAAAAATTACCAGTTTTTACTGTATCCAAAACTGAAAAAGAAAAATTTTTGAAATCAGTACACAATGTGGCATGCTTGGACAGAACATCTGTATGTGTTTTTTGTTTATGGCCAAAACATGCTCACAGATTCTCTTGTTTAAAGCCCTAATGGTCTTTTCGATGTAGAAACTATTACAAGAATTACTATTAGCTGTGTAGACCACATACTTAGTGCCACAACTATATCTGTCCTTAGCCCACATCACTCCATTGCAGTACTTAAATTCCACAGAGGATGAATTACTAACATCTGCACTGCTTACAATGTCTGCAACAAAAAGTACCAAATCCAAGAGAATTTTTATCAGCAGATTTTTACTTTGTTCTTCCCTCAAGAAGGGACTTGATGTTAAACCCCTCTTTACCTTTAAGAAATTGTTTATCACCTATGGCTTTAGTCAAGTCAGGATTACCTAACAGTACTTTCCAATTTTCGACAATTATGTTCTTAAGTCACATCTCATTGGAAACAGGTAGAGGAAATGCCAACAAGTGACTCTTGGAAGTCATAGTGTCAACTGTTGCCAAGTCTTGTCCAACACCTCAACAATGTTGGTGCCTACTTAAAATGGGACCAGTTTTATTGTTTCTGAAGTCCAGCAGAAAGCAAGGAAAGCTTTGTAGAGACACTGTAGCTTATGCTGCTAATTCAGCACATCCATTGAAGTCTCTTCAGTTAGACACTTGGAATAATGTCACACCAGTTAATCAAATCAATTTTCAAGCCTCATTACCTGTTACTGAGGCTGCAACTGCTATTACAAGCAACAGTCCGACTGTTATTGTTCTCTACACTGACAACTTGGAGAATAATTCACCTCCCCCTCCTATTTCCTCATCTGGCCCCTTTTTAGTAGATCAGTCAGGCAACAGGCAAACACTGAAATGATTGAACAGCCAAACCAAGGAGAAAGGTAGAGGGAAGAACCACAAGAAATAATTACATTTTCAAATTGAGACTTTAAACCTCAGTAATGTAACATTATCTACTAATATGCTTTCATTGTTAAAGCTTTTTTTTTTCTTTTACTCCTGCCACTTCTGCTGACACTACCAAACTGATCAATGACTTTAAATTGTATGTGAGGAAGCTCAATTTACAATACATCATACACGGTGTTCCAAACTTGATTTCATTTGATCGATTTAGGAAGCACAGTACTTTTAATCCTCCATTAAATGCCACCCCCTAAAAGCGTTTAACAACCTTTTTAAAACAATTTTACAAACAATGTGTACATAATCTCATGAAAGGAGAAAGAACAGCTTTGTATGATTTAGTTAACAAAAATTTGAGAATAATGAAAGCTGACAAGGGTAGCATGTTGGTAGTAATGAATATGGCAGATTACAACCAAGCTATGCTGAGTTTAGTCATGGATGAAGACTGTTACATGGAAGTGACAATGGATTTTATCCACAAGTGTTTTTTCCAAAACTGAGAGTTTGAACTATCAGACTTGTAGTTTTTTTCACAAGTGGAGTATTGACAATGACTTTGTTCTTCAGGATCCTCAAAGTGTATAAAGACCAAGTTAAACCTGCCTTTAGACCCATTGTGTCAGCTGGATTTTCAAAGATTGAGCCCATTTCTGTATGGTTGGGTTATGCTTTAAACCCCACAGTTCAAGCATCCCAATTTTGCATACAGAATTCAAGGCACCTTTTGGAGCTACTTAATTTTGTTATACTTGAGGCTCCTTTCTTTTTCAAGTCCCTCGATGTGGAATCACGGTATACCTGCATTAACCAGGAGATTGGTTTGGAGTGTCTTAGAGAATATTTGAGTAATTATACCACATTTGATAAGAAAATCAGTACTATATGTACATTAATGGAGCTTGTACTTGATAATTTTTCCAAGTTCAACAACAAGCTATACAGTAAAGGCATCGGGTGTTGCAATGGGGGCTAAGGTAGCACCATTTTTTTCCAATTTGGTTATAGCAATTTGAGAATGGAAGTACTTGACTCAGCAACCAATGCCAGATATTTTCTTTTATTACCATTTTGTTGATGACCTAATGACCTTTCTTTATTGTGGAGGGGCAATTTTCATGAATTTACTTCTTTAGTTAATCTAAACATGATCACCAATTTTTTTTTAATTTTATTGGTGGCTTCGGTGAGACTATTAACTTCTTGGACATACATTTGACTTTCAATCATTTGGTGGAGGCATTTGCTAGCAAGACATTTAGAAAGATCCCGTTTGTCAATCAATACCTTCAGAGGGACAGCCTGCACCCAGCATATATGAAAAGAGAGGTTGTAAAAGGCCAGCTTATTTGATTAAGCAGGCTAACTACAGACCAGTTTTTAAATTAAACGACCAAGCTTAGAACATTTGTGAACAGGGCTTATGACATTACATGACTGAACCACATTGAGTATGAGGTATTGAACCTCAGACATTAAAACTTGTCCCATTTTAAGTAGGCACCAACATTTTGGAAATATTGGGCAAGACTTGGTGACAATTGACACAGAGTTCCAAGAGTCCCTTGTTGGCATTTCCTTTACCCATTTCCAACAAGATGTGGCTTATTAAGATAATCATGATCAAAAACTGGAAAGTACTGTTAGGTAATCCGGACTTGATTAAAGTCACAGGTGATAGTTAAATTTCTTAAAGGTAAAGAGGGGTTTAAGTCCCTTCGTGAGAGAAGTTATAAATACGCTGTTAAGAATTCTCTTCAATTTGGTACTTTTTGTTGTGGACATTCTAAGCAGTGCAGATACATTAGTAATTCATCCTCTGTGGAATTTAAGCACTGCGATTGAGTGATATGGGCTAAGGACAGATTTAGTAGTGGCATTAAGTATGTGGTCTACATAGCCAATTGTAACTCTTGTAGTAGTTTCTACACTGGAAAGACCATTAGAGCTTTAAACAAGAAAATCTAGGAGTATGTTTTGGTCATAAAGAAAAACCATGCAAATGCTCTGGCCAAGCATGCCACATTGTGTACTTATTTCAATAAATTTACTTTTTCAATTTTGAATACAATAAAAAACGGTACTTTTTCAGGGGATTATAAAACTCTTACAATGCCAGGAGACATCATGGCAGATAAAACTTGCAGCTTATCATACACCAGGTCTTAATGAGACCATTAATATTAAATGCTTTTTACAAATGCAAAATCTGTAATAGATTTAAGTAAGATTTCACAAATGTCTTTTTATTTGACGTTTATAATATTTATTTTACGTGTATCTATTGCTTTTTACTATGATGTCAAGGGACAACACCCACTTTTTTCAATAAGTTCATTGGTTCGTAACTTTACATGATGTATTTGATACATTATAAGAGTAGTATTAGATTTATATTTTATTCTAGTTTCTGAAGAAGTTCTGTAACAGACTGAAGAATGAAACTGATAACTTGTGTCTGGGTCCTTACCTGGTTTCAGTTCCTCATATTACAATTTAAGTTTATTCTGTTATTGTGTTGTTATCCTTGTAATTCTTTCTGGACATTGTCAGTCTGTGACAATTAACCAGTCTTTATAGTGGTGATTTTAAGAACTCTTTTGAAGTTAGAGAGTTACATTGGCAGATTATTTTGCAAACCGACAAAGTGCCAGTGCTTAATGTGGCAATTAATATTTAATGCCTCTTGAAAAATTTCTTTGCTTTTGTAATTTTTAGTGTATTTTGTACATTTTACATGGGTAATTGTGAAGAGTTTTCATTTTATACAGTTTTCATGTATTTTGCTTTAGAATTTTGCCTAATTCATTGCTTTCTGATTACATATTTTGTTTGCGTATATATAATGGTTGTTTCACATTGTACTGAAGAACTGAAGAAGTTCAAAATAAATGAACTAAGGCATTTAAGTTCATTTTCTGTACAGTGCAGTGTGTGATTGCCATTTTTACATTACTTCATCAGCCTTTAGTGGCTCGACAGTTCATGCTACCAGGTTTTTTTTTAAGTTTTTAGTCATTTTTAGTTTTCTTCTGTTTCCACATTTTAAGGCATGGAAGTCGGGAACAATAGCCCTTCCATCAACTTTGATGACAGATCTTATGTAAATTGAATTTGACTAGACATCCTTTACCCATTGACATCCTGGATCTTAGCCAATTGCTTACAGGTCTTGTAGATAGAGTACAGGCTGTGGTTGTGGGCATTCAACTGCATAGTGCTGGCTCACGTTCATTCATAGGGGATGGAAATAATGCTTGTAGCTTAGGCTCGAGTGCTATGTTAGGTAATTGTAATGTTTATGAGCCTATATCAGTTAATGAAATGACTTGCTATATTTGTCAAGTTGACATTTTATTAGATTTTCTATATAATGGACAGATTGATGTTAACTTTATGAGTTCTTACAACTTGAAATTCCTAAATGGGTCAATTTTTCAGTATTCTGAAAGCTCAGTCATTGCTGAGGGTAATTTTCCTTCTTTTAGACGCATCATTTTAGCAGGTGGAACAAAAACAGAATTAATTTCTACTTTTTTGGCTTCTGTTATTAATCCTTTGGTTCAGAGATCTCAATTTTATTTAAGAGACTCTTAGACATTGTTGGATTTGTTGCATCAATATACCTTCTGGGTGTGAAAAGTTTATGTTCACCTTAGATGTGGCTTCCTTGTACTCTTGTATACCATAGCAATTAATATTAAATTAAATATGGCTTCCTTGTATTATTGTATACCATAGCAATTAATATTAAATTAAATGTGGCTTTCTTGTATACCACAGCAATTAATATTAAATTAAATGTGGCTTCCTTGTATTCTTGTATACCATAGCAATTAATATTAAATTAAATGTGGCTTCCTTGTATTCTTGTATACCACAGCAATTAATATTAAATTAAATGTGGCTTCCTTGTATCTTTGTATACCACAGCAGTTAATATTAAATTAAATGTGGCTTCCTTGTATTCTTGTATACCACAGCTTAGAGTTCTTTAGAAATGATCTAATTTTGCAAATTTTGATGGCACTTTTGTCAGTACTCTGTGCTCTCGTCGAGCTTGTTTTGGGCAACAACTTTGCATTTAATGGGGATTAATTTAAGCAGAAAAGGTGCAACTATGGGTGCAAGAATGGCACCCTGTTATGCAAAACCTAGTGATGAGTTGATAGGAACAGGAATTTGTGTGTGTGCATGCTTTATTTCACAAAGTAGCTTTTTTATAGGAGGTATATAGAGTTTTTTTTTTTTTTGTTTGGGAAGGTGAATTGGAGGAAGTTGATTTAATTGCTTGTGATCTCAATGCTAGCACATAATTTGTGAGTTTTACGAAAGGGTGCTTGGGTATTGTCGTTAATTTTTTAGATGGTGAAATCACCATGGACTCGGTTCTGGGTACTTTTCAGAGTAATATTTTTAGGAAAGCAACTTTGGTTAATACCTATCTTGCTTCTAACAGTAAGCATCCAAAGTTTATAAAGAAAAATGTAGTTAGGTGTCAGTTTATTAGAATTAGTTGTCTTGTCAGTATGGACACCAAGTTTGATGAAGTTTTGTATTTAAAACAATTGTTTATTGACAGAGGCTATACTGACCCATTTTTGGATATTATTATTGGGGAGGTTAAAAGTTTGAGGAGGATGAGATAGCCTCCCATTTTGCTTAGTGGTTTTCACCATTCCAATATTTCTATCAAACAGAATTTTGGGTGTGGTAATGATGAACTGATGTTGATGGGGTTTCCTTTACCTATTTTGTCTGATGGCCATAATATTAGGAATATTTTATGTAGAAACTGGAAAATTATTTTAGTCAACAAGGATCTTAGTGAGGTGCTTGCTTTGGCACCTAGATTTGCTTATAAGAAGAACTTTGACCATATCCCTGCTGTTGATAATATTAGTAATAGGGGTATGTTCTGATGCAATGGCTGTAAGCAGTGCAGATATATTAATGAAGGATCTAATGTTGTCCTTGGGCATAATGGTTTGCAATTATGGGCAAAAGGTAGGTTTACTAGCCATTCGACATTTGTAATTTATTTAGATACTTGTGATTCTTGCCAATGTTTTTATGTAGGTAAGACTATTAAATAATTGTGCACATGAATTTCCGAACATTTATTAGCTATTAAGAATAAAGCTACAAATGCTTTAGATAAACATTCCTTAGTCTGCACCAACTTCAAGAAGTTTTTATTTTTCGTAACAGATTTTTTTTTACCCCCTAGCCTTTATAGTGGCGATTTTAAAAAGTATTTGGAAGATAGAGTTAAATTGGCAGATTTTTTTTTTCAAGCCGAGAAGGTGCCAGGGCTCAATGAAGCAATTAATATTAAATGCCTCTTGAAAATGTTATTGCTTTGCTTTCATGATTTTTAATGCATTTTATTTATTTTACGTGGGTAATAGTGAATGTTTTTATGTTTTATACAGTATGTGTTTTGAAGAATTTTACTCAATTGTTTTCTGGTCACATTGTGTGTGTATAAGGGTTGTTTCACACTGCACTGAAGCTCTGAAGAAGTTCAAAATAAACGAAAGCAGATAGCTTCATTTTATGTGCAGTTTATGGTGTTTGCCATGTTTATATTATTTCATCAGCCTTTAGTGATTCGACAGTCCATGCTGCTGGCTTTGTTTTTGCTGTTATTTCCAGTCTGTGACACTGACTTAAAAACCTTTTACTGCAAACATACATATAAGTATAGCTTTCTTCTCCACTGCTTTTACCATCCCATTATGCCAATGACACAGAAGACTATTACTTTTTTGGGCAAGCCCAATTCAAGCATAACTTTTTTTTTTCTTTTTACTGACAAGAGGATCTCCACAAAGCACAGTGTTTCTAGCACACAAGATGCCAACAATATGACTCCATTTCCATGCAGTCTTTTTAACTACAAGCCTTTTGAAAGTGACACAGGCATTTACACATAATTCAAGTCCCAATATTAAAAATAATTTTGTAGTTTGAATCATAATCCACTTCTGTATTGTGGTAGAACTTAAGCCTATCATGGCACTTAACTGGCACAAAGCAGAGAAACTTAATCATTTATAGTGCATCATTTTATCATGTCTAAATGTTTAAAAATCAAAAATCTGCAACAGCAACAGACATGCATTCATTTTACACGTTCATTGGTTCTTGGGTTTAGCCATCACACTTCCAACTTAACTGCCCCAAAATGAAGTTGTTCCAGCAGACTCCCTGTCCCACAGTTGAGGCATCTTGTGCCACAGCAGTTCCCAAAACTGGGACCTTCAAGAACACTTTCTTTCCAGGACAAATATGGTCTTCTACACTTCTGTAATTGTAAGAAGTTGCTTTCTACAACTGTAACAAGCAACTTGCTATATCTTCTGCAGCATCACAAAAATGTTACTATGACTGTACTATCAGCATTAATTTATGAAGCTGCAATATCTCCATGATTTCGTAAGATGAATAAAGTTAATGAATGTCCACCCTATATGTCCCTGACAACTTCCACCCAGGGCAACCACCGCCATTTGTCCTGCCCTAATTACTACTCTGCATTATATTATAATTCCACTATACAAACAAATGCCGGATGCGAAAATGCCAACATCTTTTAATAAAATAAATCTTTTGGGATGGACTCCCTTCATCAGTGTTCATTCACAAACAACAAATCAGTTTAAATAAGATAAGTGTTCGCTAGAAATATAAGAGGGGTAACATTAATAATACATTGGAAATAATGGAGTATAGCTGGATTTTACAGCTAAAAGCTGATCATATACCCGGCTTGAATACTACAAACAGCATAAAGCCTGTTTTCAGAGAGAAACAAAGGAACTTGAAATGAATTGTTTATATTACTGTATTGTATTTATAAATGTTTGTTTCTATGCTTAATGTTCAATGAAAGTTTCTGTGAATATTTTTTTTTATTAGATTAATTGCTGCTGTAGCTTTATTGGGGGTTCTGTGTCTTGTGATCAATTTGAATGTCTTATTTAAACTTATTTGTTGATGTTGTTTATAAATGAACACTGATAAAGGGAGCCCATCCCAAAAGCTTTATTGTTTTATTAAAAGATTTTGGTGTTTTTGGAGTCTGGTATGTATTTGTTTTTAACTTCCTTAACATACATAATTAGCCCTTCACCATGATAAAGAGCTGCCCTGTTAAACCAGTGTTTCACCCATAAAGTTGTACAAGATTAGGCATTTAATAGTTTAGATTTGTCTAGTACCATATTATGTAGACTTCTGCTGAATGCCCTAGCATAGTGTTGAATATTTTGTCCTCTGTTGGCAAAAACATATAAAAATACACAAAGACATGCATTCAAAATAAGTTTGTGTCTCAGTGATAAGATATCTGCATCACAGCTGCAGAAACTGGGGTTCAGGTTTGACTTCAGGGTCCTATTTGCATATTCTTCCTATTCTAAGTTGGTTTTACCCAGATTCCTCATCTGGAAATGTTAGTTGACTGGCTTTACTAAAACGTGCTTACGTATGCACGCATGTATGTATGTGTACTGATGAATCGGATGGTATGTTCATATATTTTGCTTTCTCTTGGGAATCGCATTGAGGCTGAAAAGGATCTATAAATAAAATAAGCATTCAACAAATAATCTAATGTGCATGTCCAATCTATTTTTTGGCACACAAACACACGCACGTCCTTTCTGCAAGATTTCTGTAATTTCAGCAGAAACAATATGTATTAAAAGTATCATTTCTGTGGCACTCAAAAACAGGACCAATAAATGTAAGGTTACATCTGGAAATCAAACAAAAATAGCAAGTATAATCTCCTTTTCAGGGGTGCATTGGGACCACTCATCTGATTAAATGACTTGTTCAGAATCACACACGAGGAAAATGGAGGCTGAGAGAATCAAACTTTGTACTACAGGAAAAGGCATGCTAGCATGTCAAAGCTGTGAAAATCTGCACTGACCCATCATAACACACATTTAGCCATTTTCTCTGAAAGGGCGACAGTTATAAACCTTAGGTGATCTAGGGGCTTACTTCAGAATATCCAGTCTGGCTCATTTCTTTTCCCTTGAAGAAGCAGATTCCAGTTCTCAAGGACATTTTGTTGAATCACTTTTCTCCTGCTGCCCATACAAATGCAAGCATTTTTAAAGCAAGAGTACCTCAGTATCGGGACTGAAAAGGATAACTGCAAGATTTGCTTATGGTCTTTGGGCGAGGAGAAATCAAAGTGAAGTATTTTAAAGGTAAGTGCATACAATACAAAAGATCAACTGATCCCTGGGATTCCGGATACTGGCACAGGCTCTTGCCACCCCCTATAGTGCCTTTTTTAGGCAAGGTTCAAATGACAAATTCACCACTGTAATAGGTACAAGCAAGCAAAATCTGAGGGTAATGCTACTCAATGCTAGAAGTCTAAACCTCAAAATGCACTCACTCGAGGCACTCCTTAAAATGGAGAACATCGACATCTGTGCAGTGACAGAGACCTGGTTCAAGGCTCAAGGGAGCACCCCTGCATTACCAGGCTATAATTCATACCACACCTTTCGGCCACCTAACCAGGACCGAAACACTAAAGGCAAAGGCGTGTCCATATTCATTAAGGATATCCACACCTCCAGGCTAGTTGCTCAGCATAATACATCCGAGATTATCCAAGTGTAACTAACTCTGGGCAAGACCGCAATCCAAATTGTAGCTTGCTACAGATCTCCCAGCATGCCCCAGGATTCCCACTCATTTCTTGATACACTGGAAAATATTAGGGTACAACCCAACACCCTAATAATGGGCGATTTCAACTACCCCACCATTAACTCGGAAAACTACTCATGTACTAACTCTTGTGCTCAACGTTTTCTGGAATTCATAAATTCCAGTGCCTTGGATAAACTTATCCACACTGCCACCAGGGGCAGCAATATCCTAGACTTGGTCGTTACCAACATGGGCAACCGGTGTTCCACACCAGAGGTCAATTCCTCGTTGATCAGATCCGGCCACAAGCTAATCACCCTAGACATCCACCCCCACCCCCCCCCCCCCCCATTAGGGAAACCACTGTAAAAAATTTCTCCAAAGCCAACTTAAGACAGAAGTGGCAAACTTTACGACACCCATGCTGATGGACAATAGAGGTATGACTGCTGAATCCTATACAAATACACTTTATAAGCACTTACATGAGTATATGGATCATGCAATCCCTAACAGAACCAAGATGCTATCCTCCAAAAAAAGGAAGCCAATCTGGTGGTCTCCTGCCATAAAAAAACTTTACAAAAGAAGAAAGAAACTGTTGCAAAAAAAGAGTAAAATCCCATGACTGGAGGAACTCCCTGGTCAGCCTCAGTAAGATGCTGAGATCCCTCATAAAAATCCTCCAAAGCTAGTTATGAAAACAATCGCCACTGATTCCAAAGACAACCACAAAGCATTCTACAGCTATGTCAAGAATCTTAATGGCAACACTCAGATCTGCTCTGAGTTACAGCACAATGGTACTAAATATACAGAACCAACTGATATTGCCAACATCCTGGCAGATAGGTTCAGTGCTAACTTTACCTCTCTCTAACCCCCTAAAGGGCCCATCTCTATACCAGAAGAATGCAAAGTTCCTGTAATCACAGCTGCACAGGTAAAAAAACACACTCTCCAAAGCCAAGAACACAGCATTCATGGGACCTGACAACATCCCAGGCTGCATTCTACATGAACAACAGAACGAACTGGCACCCCACCTATGTACTATGTTCAGTCATAGCCTCACCTCAGGCTTTGTGCCCACTGAATGACGCACACCAACGGTTATCCCACTCCACAAAGGGGGAGTCACTACAGACCCAAGGAACAAATGCCTCATTAACCTGACTAGCCTGGTCTGCAGGGCTATGACATCATGGAACTTATAAACAATGACACTGGTAATCTCAAAACTCTGGAACCTACCCAGTTCGGGTTTGTAAAAGGCAGATCATATCTCCTAAACTCGATAGACTTTTTTGAAGTGATCACCAAAGCCGTAGATGTGGGTAAGGTGGTTCATACAGCCTATCTAGATCTCACCAAGGCTGTTGACACCATCCCCCACTCTGGAATTACAGATAAATTCACTAAACTAGGTATAAATCCATATGTCACAAGATGTGTTGCCAACTGGCTCACTGATAGAACCCACACTGTGAAAGTAGCAGACTCTAAATCCAACTTCAGACCAGTGACAAGTGGAGTACCACAGGGTTCAGTCCTGGGTCCTCTCCTGTTTGGTATCTACATCTCTGTATCTACATCTCTGAAGTACATGCTAACACAGACAGTGTTTGGCTAACAAAGTTCACAGATGACTGCAAACTAGGAGCCATAATCAAAACTCCTAATGATGTGGACATCCTACAAAAGGGCCTCAATGAGACAGATGCCTGGTGTCAAAGCCATGGCCTCAAGCTCAGTGCCAAAAAGTGCATTGTCATTCCTTTTGGTAAAAACTCTGTACCCATGAACTACCAACATAGGCGGTAGTCTACTTAAAAATGAAAGTGTGATAAGAGACCTTGGGACACAGGTGGACAGTAGTCTCTCCTTTGATAATCACATCGCCACAGTAGTAAGGAAATCCTTCTACGTGGCACACCCCATCACAAAAGGTTTCTTATCCAGAAAAAAAGAGGTCATTGTTCCCCTCTACTCATCACTCATTAGACCCATTATAGAGTACAACGCCCCTTTTGGTATGTACCTCAAAGACATCAACAACTAGAAAGGCCACAGAAATACCTCACAAAGAGGCATTATTGGCCTCAAACAGTTGCCCTACGCAGACCGTCTAAAAAAACTCCAGCTTTACTCTGTCGCATATCGCCTACTCAAGAGGCAATCTCTGCCTAACACACAAAGCTATGTCAAACCCAGAGCTGTTTTACATGCTCCACCTAAAGAAATCCCAATCCCTCCAAGCTACATGCCATAGGGACCTAAAGCTTGTCACCACAATAAACAGAACATGCTGGAAGGATAGATTCCTGTCCCAGAGACTTCCCATACTCTGGAACAATCTACCTATCTATATCAAACAAAGCTCCTCATTAGCACTCTTCAAGAAAAATCTTGATGATTGGATGGGAGATGGGAAATTCACCCCGGGATCACTTCTGTGGCTCTGCTTGACAGTGGCACAGGAAAATAATTTTCTTGGGTGGCGAAAGCCAGGGTACCATTTGGCTAGGCTTATATAGACCCTAGGGCCAATAGCCTAGTACCTACCTATGAATCTATGAACCTATAATAAGAATATATCTGGTCTTTTTTAAACAAAGATGCAATGTAGCACCCCGTGACCAAAAGTGAACTACATCTGCAAAGTTTTCTTCATTTAAAATTAGTTAGTACTATGATTGGAATTGACAGCAGTGCAAACTCTATTGTAGAGTTAACATTGATGCTAATGCCTCTTTTGGAAACAGAGCTGAGAAGGTTGGCTGTTTTGTAGCATATCTTAAATTTTGTCTGCATTTCATCTGAGATGATAGAAGACAGGCAGAGCTGGGTGAAGCCAAAGTGCAATGTATTTACATGATCGGGATATTTAGAGGATCATGGTTTTGTACTCACTTGATGTTGAGGATGACCGCCTTGAGGCAGGTACCAGAAGTCACAATTGTAGATTTATTGGAGATTAATAATAATGTATTGTTTCCACTCTCCTGGTCCCAAAATGTTTTTAAATAATTTTGCAAACTTTTTCATACTGGTGCATCTGTCCTGTCATATTAAAGATGAAGCACTATGTCTGCTTTCAGAGAGATTTGGATTTGAGGAACATCAAGAGCAAGGTCATATAAGAAGGGGAATATTATGAGCCTTAAATACCAGGCCTTGAGGTAGTCCTGTGTAAAAGATGTTGAGAAGACCTGAGACATTCAGGCATGAGGTGGGAGAGTAGCTTAAGACAACAGAAGTATCAACAGTAGACAAGACATCCCAATCCATGGAAAACGGAAATAAAAGGACAGTGGTGGTGATAATGATTTGTCATATAATAATGTGTAGTACTGTTCAAAATATCTGTTTCTCAAGATGATTTTTAATATTTTTCATCAAAACTATTCTGAGCTCAGATATAAACAATCTACAGTGTGCATATTCAACGGTTCACTTATTTCTTCAGAACCTGCTCATTAAGGGCACTTTCTGTAGGTTACAATAGAATGAACAGGATATCAGCAAATGTCTGTCATGGTGTTGTAATGTTTTCTAATATCACACCTAAGTTATTAAAGTAGAGTATATTAACTGGTGTGCTCCAGCAATGGCCTACAAACTATATTTTCCCCCCAAAAAAAAGTGAGACTGGCAACTGGCAGGTAGTACTGATAGGAGGATAAGGAGAAATCCTTTGGGGAAAAAGGACTGTTAAAGCTTGAAGAGTGGGAACATTATCCCAGCTGTGTGTGTCAAATTAAAACATAAGAAGCAACTTGATAACAGTGGTCATTTGGATATTTTAGCATGACACTTCACTAATGTGATTAGCATGGACTATACCCAGGACTACAGCTACTGTTCTGGTCTTAGATGACTTTATAAGCCCCAAAGTGAAGACTGTGCATGTGGGCGCACTTGTACATGTGTAAGTATGCCTGGTTTACAGACAGATGGTATTGTCTAAGGTAAGTAGTATTATTTGAAACTGCAGAGGGTGTCTGGTGAATTCATTGTAGAAATATGTTCCTATATATGATTCAGTTAAGAACATATAACTTATCTCCTGGTTATTATCTTATGTTTAAACACAGGCCTGTAAAAACCAAAATAACTAACTGGAATTCATACACCACTCCTAGTAGCAAGTGTTAATCTCTCTCATTCTCCAGTAATCTCTTTTACCTCTACTATAATCTTAGTATATTAATTAGGTCAATCTGCTGCCCCACTGTAAGCCATTATGTTATTTCCTATCTATTGTCACCCTTTTGTTTTCTTCACTTCTGTCAGATTATCTCTGAAGAAAAACACTGGTTTAAATGGCACTTTTAATGTTATTTTCCACTTGCAGGACATACTTCTACTTCCTCTGTGCTTGTTGAATCAAATGTGGGTTGTCCCTTGCAGAAAACCTAATGCATTTCCATATTTTCTCTATCCCTGGAGTCTCCACAACTAGTCAAACAATAAAACAGCCAGTTTAAAGCTGAAAGTTCTGACCAATAAATCCACTCTTCAGATTATGTTAGCTTAATCTGTTCCTACCAAAATACACTTTGTATGCACACAGATCTTTTTTTGGCAAGATTTGTAACCCCCTCTTCTCATTGTGGTGCTTAGCCAGTTATAGGGTTGTCACAAACTAGTATTACAAAGGCTTATGGGCCCAATGCCTGGGTAAAGGAACAAGTATTACATGGAATGCATTCCCTATGCAAATAAAAAATGAAACCTACTACCTAGCATTTGATTTTATCCAGAATAACTTCATTACCCAGTTTTGCTGAAATATTTCAGTGCAACAATCACGTACAAGTGTTGAATGACTTTTGATATCCTCTGCCAACATTCTCCTCCTCATCTTTCAACATATAAAGTTCCACAGAACTCCTCTGTTGACTTATTTTGTGATGTTAACAGGATGTTCCAAAGTTGCACATTTCTACAAAAAAAAAAAAAAAAAGTATTTTCCAAAAGCAATCTATCATGTCTTCCATTCCCTGCTTTCTTCGACTACAGCCATACCACATTCATGCTTTCTTCATAGGAATAATCTCCGGACTTTAGAGAACATCATAGAGGTCCTGTGCATGTGTTCAATCATCTTTGTGACTTATTCCTCTGAAATGATCCTGGGACTGTGTGTGGTACTCCACATGGAGTTAGCAATGTCTTCAGAGTAGAAGAATGACATCAATTTCCCATAAGTCTGTCTACACAAACTGCAACCCAGCTTCCTATTACTCTTCTCACATTGCCTTACCTAACTTGACTATAGGTGGGTCTATATTAGAACAACGAACATTTAAAATGTCGAGTGTTCTAATATCGACCCGTTTTCAGCGAACTATGAAAATATCGAAGAAACGGAAAACCGATTTTTTTCCTAGGGAAAGAATATGGTTGTCCATTTCTGTTGCTTCGGTATTTTCAGCGCTCTGGTGGAATGTTATGGGTCGGGTTCAGCTAAGTGTGCAATTGTGGACATGAGGGTTAGGGCGGGTTAGGCGAGTTAGGGTTAGGGCGCGGGTCGGCTAAGTGTGCGATTGTGTGGACGTGAGGGTTAGGGTGGGGTAGGTGAGTTAGGGTTAGGGCACGGGTGAGGTGACTCTGCGATAGTGACGGACCTTAGGGTTAGGGTTTGGGTTAAGGTAAGTGGATAGTTAGTGGTATATGTATAGTTTAGTGTAGGGTTAGGTGTAAGAGTTTAGGTGTATGTGTGTGGATTGCTATTTGTTTGGTGTGCTTGTGTTGTGCGTATGTGTTTTGGAACAGGAATTTTTTCCCTAGGAAAAAATTTGCCGTTCCGAATGTTCGATGTTTTGAATTTTCAATTGCTAGGGTAGGATATTAGAACACTCGACATTTTGAATGTTCGGTGTTCTACTATAGACCCCTATAGGCATGGTGGTGTTCATACTTTGATCTTGTCTTTGGTTTTCTTCATAACCACTCAGCCTAGTCTTTAATTTTCCTGACTGCCAGGCACATCTCTGATTCTACCTCAAATTATCATTACACTGAATAATTTGGCTTTAGTTTTAGTAACATGCAGAGTGCATGTATTACAAAACTAGAAGTACACAATCATTTTGCAATTCAAATGTTTCCTGAAAGTATGCAAAAACAACTATATGCTAGCTCTACCTCCTTTCAAAGGAAGTGGTGCTTGCTTTTAATGTGTACAATGATTTTAATAGGTCTCCCATACTTTTAACACTTTTCACAAACTGAGATAAGTTAATAGATGATTTACATGGATCTCATATTAATAAATCCACCCCTATCTTATCCATGCTGTACATCTTATACAGGACAATTATTCATATTATATACCTTTGCCTGGTTGTTCACTCCATCAAGCCAAGTTTCTGTTTCACTGTATTCTAACACAGATTGCTTCATCTCATTGTAACAGTGGGTTTAACATGTTTACATCACCGCTGCTCAGTCAATTAGGTAACGTAGTAATTGAAGAGTACCTCCTATAGCTGTCAGCATGCTTACTGAAACACACGTAGTGAAATGACCTAGATGTACATTATTAAAGTTTCCAGTAAAAAGGCTGTTCCTTAGCTAAATACTTCTTTAATTATGTTTTCCTGTTTCTCAACCTAAATGCATTTAAGTGCTGGGAAAAGCCGAAAGACATTACTAGTGTGCATTTGCTGTCCAGGATACAGTGTTATCTCAGTGTTTTAATCAAAGTATTGAGTAAAGTTATTTTAAACATAGGCATGACTTTTTTCAGAATTTTAAATAGCAGAGGCCTGCATAGATGCCAGTTATGCAAAAAGACGCTTATGCCAAGACATGCAGTATTCTGCAGTCTCTAAATACAGATTATATCAAAGCTATATGCCAAGCCTATCTAGTTGACAATACATTTGGCAACACAGTCCCCATACTTGAGAGTGCGATAGTAAAATTTGCACAATAGGACATTGCAATTATTATTTCATATAGCGTTTACTTTATGTAATATCTGGAAAACTCCTCATTAATACTACATGTGGGAAAAATAGCTACTGGTGGAAAAAAAACAGTCTCCACTTCTATCTGTAGGTTGCTATAGTATATAGTAGGTCTATTGTGAAAGACTTAACATTACTCAGAAGGTACATTTAGTATCTAGCTGTGAGCACAATGTTGCACATTTTTTTCTTTACTTTTACTTTTTATGTACCATCATGTGCTACCATGATTTTTAGCCATCACCCCCCCAGTGTTATCCTCTTTCCACCAACACCTTCAGCATCCCAACAGATGCATTTTAGATAGCACCTGGGATTGGTACATCCTGAAAGGAAGCAAAGAGATGAACGCATGAATGGCAGTTTCCATGCACAACCAAAAAAAATTATGGGATTTAAACATACAGAAGGCATAACAATCAGTGCATGTGCACACACTACACTGCGATAATCAATAAGGACATCTGCCAATATCCTCTCAATCTCCTTACTATTAGGCTAACTGCATTCTCACCTTCCACTGGGAGAAGCGCCCTCACTGCAGAGTCCCTCTCCATTAAGACAGAAGAGCTGGTTTGTCAAATGTGTCCCAGTGGTCAACACCAAGATTCTTAGGTCACTTACAAAGTACAGTTGTGTACACTTACCATAAATGTAGATGTTCGAGTGTATTCACTGTTGCAGTCATCACACTTGGGTTATCTGCTTGCAGGTAGCCCTCAGTCGGCCCAAATACCAGAGTCTTGGGATGTATGCGTCGGCTGCTGTCGCCTCTTCCATGACATCAGGTTGTCAGGGGTATAAAACATGCAGCCGACGCCATTATATCAGTTTTTCTTGCCCCAGATGTCAGGACCCCCCCAAAAAAGGAAGCTATTAGTCGGTGTGGAACACCTCCAGTAAAAAGTAAATACCCCTGCCATAAAAGATGGCCATAAAGAGGATAGGTAGAAAGGATATAGAAAAACAGGGGGATGGAGGGAGGGAAACCAGGACTGCAACAGTGAATACACTTGAACATCTACATTTATGGTAAGTGTACACAACTGTACTATGTTCTTTGCTTTTCACTGTTGCAGTCATCACACTTGGGTTGATTTCCAAAGCTGAGGAAGGGTGGACGCAGTCAAGAGGTGTTAGGGCTGGCTAGCAGGCCTTGTAAGACTGCTATAGCAAATCCAGCTCTGGCTTTAGAAAAAATAGGTAAGTGGTAATGCTTGGTGAAGGTGTGTACAGAACTCCAGGAAGCAGCTTCCAGCATGTCCCTGGTAGGGACTCCCCTGAGAAATGCTGTAGAGGTTGAAGTAGCTCTAGTTGAATGAGTTCTGATACTCAGAGGGTTAGGTTTTCCATGGTGCTTGTAGCAGAAATGGATGCAGTGTGCTATCTATTTGGAAATGGTTTGCTTTGAAATAGCCTTGCCCTCTGCCCCTGTAGCAAAGCTGACTAGCAGCTTGTCAGATTTTCTGAAAGGCTTAGTCCTGTCAAAGTTGAACCTGAGCTGTCTGTGCACATCCAATGAGTGCAGGATCCTTTCCCCTTTATTCTGAAGATTAGGGAAAGGGTTGGCAAATGGATGGATTGGTTTAGAGCCACACTGGATACCACCTTGGGCATGCAGGAAGGGTTAGTCCTATGGGAAACCCTGTCAGCATGGAAAATAATGAAGGGATCCACTGCCATTAGTGCCTGTAACTCAGACACTCTTCTTGCTGAAGTAATAACTAGAAGTAAGGCTGTTTTCCAAGAGAGGAATTTTATCTCTGCTGAAGCAGCAGGTTCAAGGGGGGGGGTGAGCTTCTCCAGTACAAAGTTAAGGTCCCAGGTCAGGGTGGGAGCTCACCTAGGGGGCCTTAAATTGTTAGCTCTTCTCAGGAACTGTTTTATGAGAGGGTGAGAAAAGAGAGGAGGCTCAGTATTATAATGAGCTGAGATGGTAGAGGCATGAATCTTAATGGATGAGAAGGATAGGCCTTTGTGGAGCAGCTCTGTTGGTAATAAAGGATTTGAGGTATGTTGGGCACAGCTGTGTCCTTTCCTTGAGACTGACACCAAGAGCAATATCTTTTCCACTTTTCAGCATAGGATCTCCTAGTACTAGGCCTTTTGGCCTCAAGGATGACGTCCAGCACCTGTTTGCTGAGGGATGCTGGTGGTGCATTTAGGGAATAAGCCAGGCTGCAAAGTTTAGGGTTTGCAGCTGTGGATGCAAAATCTGTCCTTCCTGTTAGACAGCAGGGAAGGTGTGTGATGCAGGTGCCAGGGTGGCATTGCTGTCAGACTGCGTAAGAGTGAGTACCGTGGCCAGTCTGGTGCAGTAAGGATGGCCCTTGGCCTGTCCTGTTTGATCTTGAGTAGTACTCGAGAGGAGGAGGAAAGGCATAAATTGAGAGGTTTTCCCATGTAAAGGACAGGGCGTTCACCTTCCAGGCGCTGCTGTGAGGATTCCTGGTGCAAAATTTGCTCAAGTGGTGGTTTTGGGGGGAGGAAAAAAAGGTCCACCTCTGGTTTTCCCCACCTCTGGGTTAGAAGTTTGAATCAGTTAGGATCCAGTTTCCACTCATGAGGGTCCAGAAGATTTCTGTTTAAGTCATCTGCTAGTGAATTTTGCTTGCTTGGCAGGAATTGAGCTTATAGGTGCACTTGGATGCTCAAGGCTGTGTTCCACAGAGCCATGGCTAACCTGTAGAGTGGGTAAGATGAGTTCCTCCCTGCTTATTTGTCTGTCTGTCTTTATCAGGAGCTGTCCTGGAAGGATAAGGTACTTGAAGACTGTCAGAGCATTCTGTACAGCTAGCATCTCTTTTTGATTGATATGCAGGGGAATTTGTTCTGGGCTCCATTTGCCTGGAATGCATTTGCCTGCTATGTGAGCCCCCTCATGCATAGTCTGATGTGTCTGTTGTCAGGGTTTGGGGGGTGAGGGGTTGAGTGAAAATAAGTCCCTTGTTGTGGTTGCATGCTTCTGCCCACCAAAGTAACTCTGTCCTTAGACAAGGTATGATAGGAATCACTGTTTCCAGATCCTGAGAATGTTGACACCAGAGACTTTTTAAGTAACATTGAAGTTTCCTCATATGCAGTCTTGCACATGGAATTAGCAGAATGCATGAGGGCATGAACCCTAGGGCTCGCAGATAGCTGGGTTTTGTTGGCCATTAGTTTGAAATAGTTTGTCAAATGGACCTACTTTTCTGGAGTGAGGAATGCCATCTGGGAAGCTGTGTTCAAGCTTGCTCCCAGGAATACAATTTGTTGGCTGGGCACCAGTTGTGATTTCTTTTCATTGATGGTGTATCCCAGTGAAGTTAGAAGTCCTTTTACAAATGCCAGGTGCTGAAGTAGCAATTCCTGACTGTCCATCTGAATCAGGCAATCATCCAAGTATGGGTAGATTTGAATATTTCTCTGCTGCAGTATGCAATGGCTGGAGCCAGGCATTTTGTGAATACTCTGGGTGCAGTAGATAAGCCAAAGGGAAGTGCAGAGAACCAATAGTGCATAGAGCCTGCCCTGAAACATAGATATTTCCTGCAAGACTCCCTTATGGGGATGTGCAGACTAGCTTCTTTTAAGTCTAGGTTAACTAACCAGGCATCCTTGGCTAATATAGGAAGAAGTTTTGAATTTTGGGACAGCCAGAAATGTGTTGAGAATAGATAGATCCAGGATAGGGCACCAAGAGCCCTCTTTTCTGGGCACCAGGAACAGTCTGGAGTAGAAACTCTGTCCTCTTTGTTCTACTGGAACAGGTTGAATAGCCCTGATATGGAGAAGGGAAAGTTCTTGCTTTTGAGCCTCTGCCCACTGGTTTGGAAGAAGGTCTGGCAACTCGCTTGGAGTTGGCAGCGACTGGAAGTAGAATATGTATCCCTGGGATACAATGTTTAGAACTCACTGGTCCTGAGTAATGGACATCCAGTTTTTTGCATGAAGGGCGAGTTTTCCTCCTAGGGGCGCAAGTACTTGGGCATGGCTGGAAGGATAATTGGAAAGTCACTGTGAACTTTTTCCATATGGGGGTGGCTTACCACTCCCTTGTTTTGAGGTGGAAACAGTCCATTGTTTAGATCTCTGCATACCCTGAGACTGTACTCGAGGTGGTCTGTTTCTCCTGGGTTTGGACTGAGACGGTCTTAGAGGGACTGGAAAGGACCAGTTTTTTGAAGGCCAATGCCTACTGAAGTTAGGTGGTTGCACCTGAAAGAAATCTTTGACGGTTTGCATAGATTTAGCTTTTTCGTCCATCTTTTTAAGAACTTCTTCTGCTTTTCTGCCAAACAAATGCTCCTGATTTAATGGAGCTTCTAGTAATTTTGCTTTGACATGATCAGGCAAGATTTGTTCTTTTAACCAAGCATGCCTTCCCAGTACAGACCCAGTGACAACAGCCCTGCCAGATGCTTCTAAGGCATCAAACCCATACTGCAAAGTACGTTTACTAACTTGGTTTGCAGAATGCATTAACTCTTGTAAATCTTTATTTTCTGCACAATCTGGAAGTAACACCATTTTTTTGTTTAATTATTTCCATAATATGTTGCTGGCACTTCAACATGTGAAACCGGCAATTCAAAGCCCTGATGGCAAGAGTTGCAGAGGTATATAACTTCTTACCCCGTCTGTCTAAAGCTCTAGAATCCCTGTCTGAAGGGGTAGAGTTTTTGGCTATAGTAGCCTTAATGCCTTTAGGTCCCTGGGAAATGGTCTCTGAATCCACAGTACGATTCTTAAAGAGAAATTTGAAAGTTAGGTACTCTCTAGTACCTGTCAGGTTTTCTAGGAGCTGGTGGTAAGGTATCAGGAGTAAGACTGAACTCCAAGAAGACATCATCTACAATATCCAGGACAGGGGGTATAGCTAGAGGCCTGTGCTTAGACAAATCTAAAAATTCCCAGAGTCTCTTTTTGGACTGAGGATAGTCCTGGCATTCCCAGCAGAAATGTTCTATTAAGGTATGCAAGTTTTCACCAAAAGAAAAATCCTCTGGAGGGGAAGCAGAGGAAATGGATTCCTCTGCGTCTGAGTCCTCATAGGTAGGGTATGTCCTGGCAATCAGAAGGGTCAGAGTCAGACTCTTGGTCTGTAGAATCAGAAGGAAATTCAATTCTTTGTGTTTTGGCAGGGGAAGGCTGGCTTCCCCTAATTAGAGTAATACGGTCTTCACCCATTCTAAGCATTTGTTTGTGTGGCATGGGAGCTTGAGCATGCACTTTGGACGTTGGTTTTCTAGGCATAGTGTGAACTGTGGGCCTGAGAAACTCAGAAGTTTTAGTTGGAAATGAAGTTGTCGGTTTAATATGAATATTGGTAGGTCAGAATACATCCTCAGAAGCCGGTGCCTGCACAGCGGCTCCGGACCCATCCAAGATAGAGACATCCGCAGTTTCCATAGTCGAAGAGGCATCTCACGGCATACCGAACTCCGAATGGGTCTCAGCAGAGGCCTGCGAATCTGTAGAAGTGGGCATCAGGGGCTGAAAAGGCACCTCACTGAGTACCGGCAGACTGGCGACTAGCTTAGCGGAAGCATCGTCGGCAGTTTTTGACCTATGCGGTTTGTCTCCGTCTTTGTGCTTTTTCAGAAGATCGGTAGTCAGATGGCTTACCGAAGCCATTTTGGAATATGGAGAATGAGAGTGAAAGAATTTAGCTACAAAAATAGCTCGATGTTGAATGGTTCGGGTGTTAAACAAGGAACAAAACTGACAGCGAGGGACGTCATGGTCTGGGCCTAAACAGGTGATGCTGTAAGAATGAAAATCTCTGTGAGGTATTTGCTTTCTAGAGGCAAGGCAACTGTTCATTTTTTTCTGACATCGGTTAGAGCAAGAAAAAAGAATCCCCAATGGGGTATTTAGCTTTAGAAGACTTCAGGTCTAAAACTTGAAAAAATGAAAATTTCAGGTAGTGGCCAGCCTGCACTTGTGAACTGCTTCTGCTTCGGTCTCCTTCTTGGCAAGAAAGACTGATGTAATAGTGTCAGCTGCATGTTTTATACCCCTGACAACCTGACGTCATGGAAGAGGCAACAGCAACCAATGCAGAAATCCCAAGACTCTGGTATTCGAGCCAACTGAGGGCTACCTGCAGGCAGATAACTGAAGTGTGATCACTGCAACAGTGAAACACGAAGAACATCCTTATATCTGGCATCTGAAGAAAAAAATGCAAAGCTTATAAAAATGTCTCTACTTAATATTATTCTGTTTTCACTGCTTTTGTCAACATGTTTAAACTTATGTTTTTTTGTATACGTCTACATGTTCTCAGCATAGCTTATTCCAATACTTAGGGTGGCCTTCATAGGCATTACACAGTCCCATTAAGGCCATCTATGTCGTCCGTGATAGAGTGCAGCTAAACTGCAATTCAGGGAGGCTGCTTACGTTAACATGCAATGACCATAAATGAGCATATGCAAATGAACTCATAATGAGATAAATCAGAAATTATGCAACCTAGCCTATGCTAATGAAGCATTCTCACATATTTGTGATTTGTAGTGGAAATGTTCTCCTTTCCACACTGTATACAGACATGTCATGTAAAGGAGAGTCTCACCAATCCTATCTACTTTGGAATCTGTGAAAATACTGTCACTTGTTGCTAGCCTTGCTATTCCTGGGTGTGAGATCCTTGTCTTAACTGGGACAAAACCACTTGCCCTCAGAGACACTCACTAGCAAAGATGATGGAGATATAGGCATAGAATAACTCATTATAACATTAACAGTCATAAGATACTTGATACACTCAAAATGGACAAGGAGAGTATAAAGATTTTATGTACGACCCCCACTGGGGTATTAAAGGAATGCATGGACTCTGTAACCCTGTGGATGCAATGTTAAGTATAGCCTTCACTATACTTTGCCATGGGAACCTTCCAAAGATAAAAGACTGTGAGATACCAAGTCTATTCCAAGTCTACCTCCAGGATAACCAGCAGCTCATGGATATACTCTTGGCACATGTGGATCAGTGCATCTATTTCCAGGTGTCACCACAGGACCGAGCCAGAACTATGGCTGTCTTTTATGGGATGGCACATTTCCTTGATGTGCTTGGTGCAATAGATTGCAGCCATGTTGCAATTTTGGCTCCTCCTGGTCCAAGTAGTAGTATCAAAAGAGAAAGGGCAACAATTCAATCCACTGTCAAGTAGTATACTACACATGGGGATGTATCAAACGTCTTGGCGCAGCATCTGGTCAGTGCACATGATTCCCATATCTGGCACACTAACTCACTGTTACTGCCTCTTCCTGCATGGTAGGATGCACAGTGGTCATCTTAAGTTACTTTTTTTTCATTTTTCTACTGCATTTAAGTAGTTATGCAAGGTAAAATGTATTGCTGAATACTAAATGACTTTTCCTTTGTTTTGTCCACCACCTACTTTTCTCTCTCACTTTTTCTTCCATCTTTCTGGTAATGCTGGATATTCACTTGAGCCATGGGCTCATGAAACCAGTGAGTGATCCAAGTGGATTTGCAGATAAAGCTTAGAACACATACCCATCCTAGAGCTGCATTGTCATAGAGTGTCTCTTCAGCCTTTCGAAGAGCCATTTTCGGTTCCTGGACAAGTCTGGGAGTTCTTCAATATGACCTAGCTTCTGCATGCACAATGTTTACTGCATGTTCCATTCTGCACAACATGATCGTGTGCCAGTCTCATGGTAATGTGACCCATGCGGTCTCTGCAGCTCCTGGTTACAGCCCATCTGTGACTACTGATGACCAGGTAGCAGCAGAAGTAAGGGGCATCATGCATGGAATACAGCTGCACAGGTGTAAAGAGGCAGCGTTTAGTCCAGAAGTATGGACAATGACATGCAGCTGTTTCCTTTCTTGTGGGAAAAAATAAAAGTATAATTCATGCATGCAGTGATATCTGTGGGCCTCATTGTGGCTGCGCATGGTTTGCTGTCACTAATAATCTGTCAAGCCCTTCTAATCTTTAATATTTTTTATTATTCAATTCAGGATACTTACTAATATTGTTTCTAAAGTTATGCCTGTGTGCTCACTGACTGAGTTCAGTGATGTGGTAAGCCATCATATAAAAATGATGACAAATTCATGTGTTTTGCACAATACATTCTGCTGAGGTGGTGTACCTAAGCATGCATATACCGAATCTCCTCAAGTGGCAAGGATATTAAAAACTGTTAATTCAGCATTTAATACAAGTTCTTACCTTACATTTGAATGAAAACATTATGCAATATTTTCTCAGCGTGAATTATTTTTTTTGTTGAGGTACCACACATCAGATTATCTTATTTTGATACACACAATACTTTGTGCCTTCTGAGACAAAATATATAATTTGTAAAGTGGTGAGAGAGAGAGATGGCAGTCATGTTTGTTTACATGGCAAGATACTCATTTTAATCTAGCTTTCTCATTACATGTATTCTTTTGTATTACTAATCTGAACCTCCTAGGTACCTGCCAGCTGTAATGGTAATGCACACAGCATTGGCAAGAATAACTGTAATCTTATATTATGACATATAGATTTTTTTCCACAGTTCCTTGAAGTTTTATAGCAGCACAATTACATGGATGAAATGCATGCAGTTGTATAGTATCCCTTGTGTTTGTGAAGGAAAAGTTGTAAGCAACAGAAACTTCACACTTGAATCACAGTAGTTCAGTGTCAAAAGTGCATTTCCTCAAGACAGAAGAGGTCATACTGCAAGTGATTTTGAAGAAAGGTTCTCATGAGAGCTGGATGGTGAATTGGCCTGATGACCTACTTGACTGCAAGGGGTCCTGCAGACACAGACATTGTTATGGGAATGCAATAGGTGCCTTGCAAGGTTCTGCTAGGTGTAGATAAATGCTGAAATGACCTGAATGAAACCTGTTGTGCTCATTTCCTCCAACGGATTTCAGCACTTTCTTGAGAAGCACTTTGTGTCATGCGATCTGCGGTGACATGCCCAGATAGTACCCCATCCTCTTCCACTTCCAAGATTGACCCCTGCTCGAGTCTAGCAAGTCTTAACAATTATACAAGATGGAGGCAGACACATATACCTGCTATGCCACCATGTGATCATGGTATTAGCCCTATTCTGGAAATCCTCACACATACCCCATACCTCAAAGGACAATTTCCAGCTGATTTTCTGTGGCAGTGCTCTGAGCCCTAACAATGTCACTGCACATTTGTTGTTGGACAGCCAGTGCTTTACATGTTTCTTGAGGTAGATGCAATAAATTCCTGTACTGGTTCCCCTTGGTACAGGTGTCACTGTGGACACTTACCTCAATGTCTGGTATCATCCTCAAATTGTTTGTCTCAGTTTGGAGATACTGGTGTAATGGTGCAGGGGTGTTCCTCTTGTACAAGTGCAAGTGCAATGTCACCATATACTAGGCTTTGTGATGCACTGTCACTTTCTACAGAGTTACTAACATGTCATGGGGTGTGACATCCTGCCATTAAATGTGGGGACTGTGTGCCACTTTCCTCAGGCTTCCTCAAATATAACTATGTTATCATCATCATCACTGTGATGATGTGAGGTAGTACCAGTGGTTTGTGTGCACTGCAATCCTTTATAACTGTGGGCAAGATTTACCACTGTGGCATTTCCCATTTTGCTAAATCTTTACAGGCAGCCCCTTGTAGTTGATTCTACAGCATGCCTCATATTGCTGCATTTTCATGTGTATCCCTTTTGGTTGCAGCTGTCACATTTCCCCTATTGCTGTTTCTTCAGTAACAGTCTGATGCTGCTTTTGTATTTCCAATATTGCTATATTTTCACAAGTCTTCCTTTTAAGTCAATGCTACAATACAATTTCCATACAGGTTCATAGGTGTTTACTAGACTAACAACCACTAGAGCTCATACAATACTATCAGTGCACCCCAAACCATTTGTGTCCTAAGTATCATAGGCATCTATGCAGGACATGTTAGTAGTGAGGATTTGTTGGGGGGATTGTTATGATAATACTTTTCTTAATGATGGCCTCTGTCCATAATGGTCAGTGGCCAGACTGGGGGTAAATAGGACTTCTCATCCAAATGTTAATGTTCTATTTGAATACAGTCAGGAATGAACTCAGTTTTCCATAAATGGGGAGCTTATTCCACAGTATGGGGATCCTGTGGGATGCATATGTCTCTCCAGTGCATTCACTTTATGCTACAAGTGAGGCAGGGATCCCTGGAGCTTGTGCTTGTGGATGCCAAATAGGAGCAGACTAAGCATGGAGTCCTGGGGTACTCCTCTGGTGACTGGTTGTTTGGCGGAGGTGGTCTCACCAATCCTGACTTCTTGAATCCTGTGAGCCAGATGGCAATCCAGTGAGTTACATAGGGCTTTATGTCAACAAGGGTCTATATCACATAGTCGAAGTTGCATAACTCCGAACACCTAATGGTCGAACCATTATGTTTGAAGTTACAAAACTTCGACTACGGGAAAACAAAAAACGGACAACAAAATAAGTTGTTGTAAGCGGGGGGGGGGGGTAGGGTCGCACCCCCCCCCAACTACTTAAATATACTAACTCCGATATCGCACCACATTGAACAAAATGGAAACCTCCTCCTATGGAGATTTCCATTCAAACACTCAAAACTTTTACAAATTCAAACTTATGGTTTCAACCATATGTGGTTCAAACTTGTAAATGTTTGACTATGTGATAGGAACCCTGTCAACAATGCCCGAGTGGGTATTGTATCTAATGCCTAGGCTAAGTCAAGATAAACAATATGCATGGTTTTATCCTCATCCATTGTCTTAGTGGCCCTCTCAAAGAGGTCTATTAGATTAAGTAGGTACGACCTTCCCCTTAAAGCCAAATCGGGATGGGTCCAACGTCTGTAGTATACCATGATAATTTGTTCCTTGGCTTTGCATATTAGACTTGATAGACTGATGGGTCTGTAGTTCCTATCTAGCGGAGAAGAAGAAGGAGTGGGGGGGGGGTGGAGTCGGAGCTGAATTTCAGCCAGTAGATTTGCTAGGTCACACTGACCAGTGAAGGTATACTGTTCAACACCAATTCAGCACACAATTTAAAAGTTTATGGATATAGCTGAAAAAGGTATTGTGATTATCCCTAGCTTACGAGGCTATCCTCTCTGCATAGTTGGTCTTGTTGGGCTTAATTAGCCCCACGAGGCTATCCTCTCTGCATAGTTGGTCTTGTTGGGCTTAATTAGCCCTCTTAGTTTCTTGCATAGTTGTATAAGAGAGCACTTAGCTTTAAGGGAGTTGTTTCTGCTTTTGGCCTCGAGTTTTCTTATTTTATTATATGCCTTATTTAGGTGAGGATTCTACCAGAGGTGTTTATTCTAGGCTTCTTTCTGGTAGGTCAGGCAGTCTCTGTGTTGTCATATGTTTGTATAGGGACTCTGAATAATTCTGCATAGGTAGATGCATTCACATGGTTAGGGGGAGCCAGGGTTGCCAGACGTCCCTATTTGGGCAGGACTGTCTCGAGATCAGCAGCCTGATCCCAAGTCCCACACTGCCGTTTTAAATCCCGGGCAGCCTCCGCTTTGTTTTTTTTTTTTTTGATTGGCCTGTATACCAGCATACTGGCCAATCAAAAAATAGCGAAACACGGAGCTTCTTGTGTTTAATGTGGAAGTTCCGCATTAAACACAAGAAGCTCTGTGTTTAGGGATTTTTGATTGGCCCGTATGCCAGTATACAGGCCAATCAAAACAGAGCTACTTCTGTTTAATGTGGAACTGCGATGTTCTGCATTAAACAGAAGTAGCTCCGTGTTTAGCGATTTTTGATTGGCCCATATACCGGTATATGGGCCAATCAAAAAAATCGCAAAACAGAGCTACTTTTGTCTAATGCAGAACTGCGATGTTTCACATTAAACAGAAGTAGCTCTGTGTTTAGCGATTTTTGATTGGCCCAGGCATTAAAGACATCCTTTTTTTTTTTTTTTTCAGTCTTCACTTTGTCCCTACCTGGCCAGTCGAAAATCTGGCAACCCTGGGGGGAGCCTTGAATTTTGACAAGCTCTCACTTAATATGGTGTAACTTGTGTCAGAATAGTTTCCAATGGTTGCTACTTTAGCTGGGTTTTCCGGTTTGACTTTTTACTTCAAATGAGACAACTTTGTGATCTGACCTCACTAGTGAGCACATGACATTGGGGGGGTGAAACACTCTCCCGTGGTGAGTACCAGATCCAGTGTGTTTGATCTTCTGGCTGGAATATGCACCATCTGTTCCAAGGTGATTGAGTTAATAAAGTCCAGAAAGCGTTGTGATCAAGTCTGAGGCAGTGTGACTTTCACTACACAGGCATCTATTGCTGCATCTTAGTTCCTTTCCAAATTCATACTGGCATTTCACTTCTGCATTTTTTCTTGCCATCCATAACATCAAAAATAAGTGGCCTGTATCTGTGAAGAGCAGCTTTTATTTTTCGATTTATCCAGATGTTACTAACCAAACCACTGTTTAAACTACAAAAAAAATGTTAGCAGACAAGCAGTCCTGTCAAAGCATTTCACTCCCCATCCTTGTGGACTGCTTTCCATTCCCTTCCTGGTACTCCTGCTTTAGGATGATGCACTTCCTTCCTTGGTGACAGTCCACCAGGACATGAGCACACCAGTCTCTGAGGACAACAAGGCTTCACTGCAGCCAAGGAAATGTAGAGCATTTTCATTCATTCTTGTAGATATCCAATTAGATGCATTCTTTATTAACTCTTAGGAAATGCACATACATGCTTTGTTTTCTTCATCCAGCACAGACATACTTAAAAAAGGAGCCTGCAGTAACCAAGTGATTTTTATGACCATTTAAAGGATATACAAAGGAATATTGATCAAGAGAAGGTACTCTGCTTCAGAGAAAGGTCCCACTTGTTCGAGATCATAGATCATGTTATATTTGTCCTAAGGTTTACATGCAAGTCCATTAACATCACTTTGCATGAATTACACCTTCTACTCACACACACTGAGTTCCTGTCATAAAGATCTGTCAAACATCCTCCCACTCAGAATTCTCTAGTAAAAGTGCTACACATGTTATTCAACAGCTTTATTAACAAATGCTTACTTCTAATAACTATTCCTCCTGGAAACTTACAATGCATATATGCCATACTGAAATACTTTTGACACTTTGGATATATCCCAGTAAAAGGATGTCCCCTGTTAATCAGCCATAGAAATTTTCACTTACATACACAGTCGTCTTTTAGGTCACTTCTTTCACATAAGAAGTTAGGGAATATAATTTGGGAATATGCAGGAAAAAATGGAAACCTTTGTCCTGAATTACTTTCAAGCATGCCTTGATTTTGCTGGACATCCCTGATTTTGCCTTCTTCCTTGCAACATTTTGATTGGTAAATCATTTAGGATTGCAGGCAATAACGGCAGTCATTCGAGTCTCACTACTTATTTTTCAAAAATGCACATTGATGCAAAATGTGTTCTAGTAACTTTTTAGACAAATTAAAGTGATATTTAAAAATGTTAACTTTGGGGCTTTGTCGAGAATTCCTAAGAAAAGGGGTTGAGAAGTATGCTTTAAAGCAGTTGATTTTAAGATTTACTTTGTTAACTTAAATGTGTATGTAAGGTTAAGTACCATTAAAATGATCCGGTTCCCAAATTTAGTCTTGCTTCAGGATAACCCCCACCAGGTCTCTGCACTGGTTAAGAAACCTCCTAAGTACCTTCAATTGTTTAGTTCGGGCAGAGAAGCTCCTGCAATCTTCTTAGCAAAGTGACATCAGTACTCTACATCCAAGCAACGCACTAGTGTATCAGTCACTAATGCATCTCATTCAGCAAGGATTTATTAGAAACAAGTACAAGAAAAATATTCTTACAGGGTTAGACAGTTAAATGGTAACTTTAGGTCAGAACGGACTTGTTCTAATCATGTTGACAATTATTAGGGGATTCAGATCATTCAGTGTAAGGTGATTTGTCCCCACAAAACATGTTGCCCCAATTCTTTTATTTGGCTTCTTTAATAGATGTGATAGAATGTGACATTGTAGTGAACTGTATTTGTGTGAACTATATGACCAATACTGGTACAGAGTGGCAGGTGTGGACTTTAAAGCAAAGGGGAGGGCTGTATGGAACCACCATCAGTGGGGCTAACAAGAATGGGGTGTAATACTAGGGCAATGTCAACTCCAAGTATGGCTATAGTTTTAAATGTATAACTTTCTATATACAGCTACACATGTGATAATTACAGTATAGCATACCTCATCAATAAATCACATTGAGAAGTCATTATACCATAACACACACAAAAGTGGCTGTGCAGAGATGCCTGAAACTTTGAAAAAGACTCTGCAAAGATAAGAAAGTCACTCATCTAAACATGGAAAAATGTGGATACCCTGTTATCTGCAAAGGGTTATAAATGGAGCTCAATGCTTTGGACTATCCACTGTACCAACAGCATTCATAAATGGTAAGGTACAGAACTGATAATGTGATCCAGATATATAAAACCCAAGAAATGACTGAAGTCTGGATGAATAGGAATGTGATAAGCATCTTTTAAATCTAGTGTTACCAGGAAACTTAAATGAGAAAGAGGAGGTAACAGGTTATGAAGTGACAGCATTTTAAACTTGGAATGCAGTTCTGGATCTTTTTTCATAAACCTGTTTGTGATGGCGCCCAAGTATTCTTTGGCATTCAAACATCCTTGAATAAAAGTCTTTCCCAACCTGGGAAGAAGGAACCGGTTCTATTACTCTTGGAGAGTGCATGTGTCAAAATACAGAGGGAAATAGGAGTCTGGTCTGGTCTGTTGCCAAAGACGAAACTGAAGATTCAAACTTTATGGAAGGGAAAAGGGACTGCCAGGGTGGGAGGGGGATGTCATTCTAAATTGGACTCCCCATGTCTTAAACATCTGTTTACCTACATTTTGGTGAAACACTATATTTTTGATGAAAGGTAACAGAATCCCTTAGAAAATTTGGAAAAGGAAGGCTAACAAAGATTCCTTGAATCAAATTACCCTTTCATCACACTTAGGTCTACAGCAGAGGAACCAAAACCTAATTCTTTATCCAAAGGAAAATTTTAAATTTCTTTCACATCTGGGAGGTTCTGAGAACATAGCCAGGCAAACCACTTCAAAACAGTATCAGAGACCATAACCCTAGTAGTAGTATCAACTGAATCACACCCACAAGCACACCCCCACATGTATTGCAAATAAAGTAGTGACCTGCAAGATAGAATAAAGTCAATTTAAAGCAGATTTTTCCTCAGAAAAAGAAACTACAGACAAAAAAATGTTCCTTATGATTTCACAATTAGTCAGAATAAGCTTTAACATACGAGGCAGACAATTTCAAACACTGAAAATTAAAGTTGCAGAAGTATGCAGTCCCCCTCATACTTATAACCTTTCCAGTCCCATTTTGTCTGACAAGTATGGGATTAACCAAATGTTAAGCAGTATGATTAACAAAATCTATAGCAACTGGGTCAGGTTTGGGAACCATTTATAAACATTTAAAAAACTGGGGATCTTTCTACATTCCATCAATCCAGGTTTTATGTAAAGAATCCAGTGCTGGTTTTGTGTTTGACTGTGAAGTTGTCTGGTAAGAGCAAATGTATTTTGATTTATACTTTGGGCAGGATTCACGAGACCTCTGTGTAAGAGTTAATATGTCTTACATGGAGGCTGCAGTCTAATGGTATGACCTCAGCATGCCATGCATATTCATGAGGGCATGCTGAATCACACTCTAGGCTAACACGGTCCATGTAGGACAGTAGGGGGCATGTCCGAATGCAGAGTTCTGCAAAGGGACACGCCCCCAGAAGAGTCAGAGTCCTGAAAGTAAACTCCCACGAGCGAGTCCGCGGAAATGTCAAGGAACACAACACCACCTATGCCCCCACAGACTATAAACCCAACTGTAATGTAAAACGTAAAAATAGCAGTTTAATTTTTTTTTTTATAATTTCCAAAATGTTTGCCCGTAGTTGCGCTCGTTTGCGCGGATATGCTTTCCGCTCAGTCACAGTTAGCAGTCATTGAAAAGAAAACACGGAAACACGGACTAGCCGCAAACAGTGAACAGAACTGAAGCCACAGCTTAATGCAGTAATAGTACAAACGAGGCTGATGCGATTTAGCGCTTTCTTTCACTTTATTAAAATGTGAACTTCTTCAGAAACATGTGCCCTCCCCAACACATGTCTTTTAAATCCTGTTACCAGGATATGATGTCACAAAATAGTCCCCAATTATTAAATATATATATATCCACATAAATACATCAAAAACTGTATAAATCTGTAGAAAAGCATCTAAATGCGATAAAGCATCATGTATAAAATTCATACTATCATTCATATTTGTATAATATTAAATATTAAATAATGAATGATTAATTTCACAAAACATCTTCTAAAACAGAATACTTTAAAATGAAACATCACTTTAAATTATGTCCCAACTGAATTGATTCACTATAAATGAACATTCCTGATTGTAAAACTGAATGTTATTATAATGCAGTTACAGCTCCTATAAGATAGTAGACAATGTTATTTGTACAACAAAAAACATTTGATGTTAATAACTTCGTTGAGCCCTGGATATTGGTCCGCCCCTAACATTAGTTGCCAAATGGTCTCCTTTTGCTCTAATTTGTTATTAATGTCCCCCATAAATGTCACTTTTTCTATATGATCTAAAACATGGAACTCAAACTTTTTGAATTCACTGCAAACTAAAGAGTGCCTTGCAAGTGCATTGTTTTTGTCCCTATTCTTAATAGCTAAGGTATGTTCGTAAATCCTCCTCTTTAGGACTCTTAACAGTTTTACCCACATAATAACAATCACATGATGCACAGCAAGCCAAATACATCAGCCTCGTTTGTACTATTACTGCATTAAGCTGTGGCTTCAGTTCTGTTCAGTCATTGAAAAGCATATAAGATCTAAATATTAAATTAAGCCAAGTAGCAATAGCATAGCAGTAGAGACGTTGGCCAAAGAGGAGGTAGTCACGGTTCGAGCCCCCACAGCATCATTTTCTATTTTTATTTAAATAAGCATGAAACAATCCTCTGACATATATATATATATATATATATATATATATAAAAACTATAATTTAAGTAAAATGTAATGAAATGGGCCATGTATTTTGAAGAAGTCCGACACAAGAAAATATAAAAAAATTGTATAAGTGCCCATAGCTGAGCAAGGCTTTACAAATCTGAATACGAGTGCCCATAGGTGAGCAGTGGTCTAACAAGTGTAATATGACTGCCCGCAGGTGAGAAGTGGTTTAACAGGTGTAATATGAATGCCAGGAATTGAGCACCGCTTTAACATGCTTAAAGTGAGTGCCTGTAGCTGAGCAAAACTTCTCACAATGTAATATGCGTGCTCACAGCCAAATAACGAGTTACCCAGTGTAAGCCATTTGCACAGAGCTGCGCAGTGCACCAACCGGCTTTCCGGTGGGCAAAGTCGAGCAAGCTGTATCAAAACCGCCTTTACACAGACACACCTCCTACCCTGTCTAGACAGTAGTAAAAACAAAAAAAAACTATGCCCAGGCTCAAACCCAGGATACTGTGCACCATAGTCAAAGTACTGAACCACTAAGCCATGACAGTTGTACTGAGAAATGCAGTATTAGCATATATATAGGAATGAATGGAAATAGAAGCATGACAAAGCAGGTTTTCTTAAGCTGATAAGTATCCAAAATGGCCAATCACAGATGAGTGCGGGAAAACGGGCATATATAAGCCCCATAGGCAGGAATACACAGCATGACTGATTGTGGTACCCATTTGCAGTCAGGATGGCAGGTGCAGGAGAGGGAAGTCACCTTAGAGCACAGAGGTAGGGTGTTGAGGAGTCCAAATATATGGTTTGGCTCCTAGTCCATGATCATGAGGGCTCAACTCATGCAGGGCCAGGTTCCCTGGGGTGCATACAAGGCAGAGCCGTGGAACCGGTTGGCACATGATCTCACCAGTGCCACAGGCATACCAAGGACTGGTGAACAGGTCCATCACCACCATGCGGACCTGAAGAGACGTAAGCAGGACCAACTGAACCGTTGGATACATGAGGCCCGGCAAATGCCCAACCCCCCACTACTGAGTAAGTATCCATGTAATTAAGTATGTAAGAAATTATCCTAGCCTATATTATGGAGATGTATGTTCCAATATTACTTCATTTATATTACAGCTGCAGGTGTCCGTTCCATGAATCAGTGAGCCTATGCTGATAGGCTACTGAGGTTGCACCACCAGGCAGGTTAGTAATTATTTTGCTGGAATTCTTGTAGAATATAAGTGAGGCAGCTTGTAAAAGAGTTCAGTGTTGTTACATATTAATAAAGTTCAAATAAGCCTAGAAGAAAGATTCTGCTAGTACTGTAAGATTAGACAAGTGATGCAGCCTGTAATCCAGAAATAAACATTAAACAAGTCTGAAATAAAGTTTCCACCTGTATTGTAATATCAGATAACTGCTTCACCCTGAAAATGACTGGTAATCAATCTACAAAGGATAGACATGTGTCAAATACATCCCCTTTTAAAACCTACCATATGAAATAAGTGAGTCTGTTGCAAAGGCAAAGGATTGTTGTAACCAAGTAAGAAATGTTAAGAATGCCTAGAATTAAGTACCATCTTGAATTGTAAAAATAAAACTAGTGAGAGTGTGAGAATGAGGGTATGAATCGACCAAGAAAGCTCTAATAAGTCTGGAATAAAGTTATACTGCAGTCAGTACATAATGAAATGAATGAGACAGCCACAACCAAAGAGTGAAATGGGTGTAATAAAGTACTGAACCTGGAATGTGTCTGTCCCACAATTTGGATATGATGCTGTACCCTTGCAATATGGAGATAGTATGGTTGTATGAAATACTGAACATCCACAGTTGTCTAGAGCCATATAAATCAAATGTAGCAGGATGCTGTACCTGAACACAGCCAGATATGAACATGTATGAATAAAAATGGAATGTATATTAATGTAGCAGTAACATTCCCATCAACCAACATTCCTAAGGTTACATATAGGAAACTGTACAAAGACATGTAGGGGATATATATCTGCAGCTACTAGGAATGTACAGCATATGTATAGGTAGTTTAAGTTGTTAATGTAATATTTATTCACCCTACCCCATTTTCACAAATGATGCCATTCCACACCAAACTGGGTATGTGTATACACAATTAATTCCCATGGACATTTGTCCTGTTGGTTCATACATATCTGCATGTACGTTGATGCATGTGCCCTGTTCACATATCCAAACCTGATGGCCTGTTGCCATCAATCAACTGTGCATGCTGCTGGATTGTGTACTGTTGTTCTAAATATGCATGTGTTATGCTTGCTGTTCAATGTTTGGAATTCATGGGTGTTTGGTTAATGGGAATACTGATGCATGCTGTTACAACTAACTTTGAATGGTGTTGTTTGTTACCAACGCAAAATGTCATAAAATACTGATAAACATAGGACAACAGGGAAGGCGGGTTCCAGCGGCCCCACCTCTCCCACCTCAGCTGGCAAGTGCACCTGACACCAGTGCCCAGGCCGGAACCTCCTCCGGCGGCCCTGTGCCACCTTCGGGTGGAAGCACTGCAGGGGATGGGGCTCGTCCCACCTCTGCAAGTGTGGCCGGAGGAGAATGTCCACTCACCCTCCAAAGTGTCTGGTCTGTGGTGCGTAGCGAGATCAGGCATTCTGTGCTTGAACCCCTATGCCAGCTTGAGGCAAGGGTGCCGCAACTCCCGGGTGTGCCTGCCCATCCTATACAGCCCCCAGCACAGCCCCATCATGGGCAGTGAAGGCGCAGTGGTAACTGCCCATGGGTGGAGATCTCAGTTCCACTGTTGCCATCTGTGGGCTCATGGGCTCGCGATATCCAAACATCCATCCCCGTCAATTGTGTAACCCCCCACATGTCATACTTTGCCCCTGTATGCGTCGTCTGTTAACCTCCCCAACCTACCTCCCCAAATATACCTACTTCCTATACCTCACATTCCACTCTCACCTAAAAAAAAAAAAATAAGGGCACTCTGTTCCCACAAAAAAATTACGCCCCATACATAGCTGCCCATTCTGCAGGCATGTCTGCTGGACATGTCAACTGATAATTAAAATTGGCTGTACAACATATTTTGTTGTCCTCACCCCTCCCTCAGGGGTGGAAGGTTTCAAATTTCACACCAAATTACACACATATGCACAGCTGTTGCTGATAAAGAAATGGGCAGGTATGGGCCTTCCCCTACATCCTTCCTGCAAATCCCGAGCTTGTTTTCCTACTGTCCTACCCTCTTTGTGCCCCCTTTTTCACCACTTTCCTATCGCCCCATTTTCTTTTCTTTAAAAGAAATTAGCATGGCTGTTAGCGAGAGTAAGCACTTTTAAGCAGTAGTCAGCGGGTGTGCACTTATGTGTGCTTAGCTAAGCGAGTGTGCGCGTAGCTAAGCCATTGTGCACATGCGTGAGCATCGCGCAAACTGGCGCAAACCCGCTTACAACTGCTTAAAAGTGCCTTAGTCACTCTGTATGACAAGGCGTGTAGTCTGCTCATCAGCAAAATAAAATTCCCCTGTTAGTCTCAAACACAGGACCTTGGAAACACTAGTCTGCATGGCTTACCACTAAGCCATAACTGATATACAAGAACATGGTGCTGAAAGAAATATATCATGAAATACAAGGAGTGAATGTAAAGGGGATATAGAAAGGCCATTACACAAAGCTTGTTCCCTGTATGTTTACTGGCAATTGCAATACATTAGTGTGATAAGAGAAACAGCCATGCTAGGAGGTAATAATGTTACAGTAGCACCTTACAAAACACACACTGTATCAGAGCAGGATAAACACCACCATATTTGAATAGGTATGAGGCCAGACATCCCAACTGTGACTGATTTACAGGGATGTCCTTCATTTGTCATAAAATGTTACCTGTGCCCCACTGACCCCCTGCGAAATGTACTAACAGTAGGCAGAAAGGTGGGGAATCCCACATAATGTACACTATCAATAAGTTAAAGTAGACACTACTTGCATGTCAGAAATGGTGTAGTAATACATATGCTCAAAACACGCACACAGTCCCCACAGTCACAACTGCAGAATATCTGAAATATATCATGGATGTATCCCACTGATATGTACCTTTCCCTGAGGCAAACCCGCTTAAAAGTGCCTTAGTCACTCTGTATGTCAAGGCCTGTAGTCTGCTCATCAGCAAAATTAAATACCCCTGTTAGTCTCAACCCCCAGACCTTGGAAACACTAGTCTGCATGAATTACCACTGAGCCATGTCAAATATACAAGAACATGGTGCTGAAAGAAATATATCATGAAATACAAGGAGTGAATGTAAAGGGGATATAGGAAGGCCATTACACAAAGCTTGTTCCCTGTATGTTTACTGGCAATTGCAATACATTAGTGTGATAAGAGAAACAGCCATGCTAGGAGGTAATAATGTTACAGTAGCACCTTACAAAACATACACGGTATCAGAGCAGGATAAACACCACCATATTTGAATAGGTATGAGGCCAGACATCACAACTGTGACTGATTTACAGGGATGTCCTTCATTTGTCATAAAATGTTACCTGTGCCCCACTGACCCCTTGCGAAATTTACTAACAGTAGGCAGAAAGGTGGGGAATCCCATTTAATACATATGCTCAAAATACCCCACAGTCACAACTGCAGAATATCTGAAATATATCACGGTTGTATCCCACTGATATGAACCGTTCCCTTAGGCTAGTCAAATACATACCTGAAAGTACCTCAGGCATATCAGCCTGTCTGCTGTTACACACTCTGCGAATAGCTGTAGAATTGCTTCCACAAGCACACCCTCATGTAGAAGTACAACCCAGAAATATCAAAGGATGTAGCCATCTAACAAACTAAGGACAGTATAGCAGTTTACAAGCACTGCATGTGCCTGAAATTCATAACTGTTAGTACAAAGTACAAGGCCCCACTACTGCTCAGCAGCAAAATAAGATACCCTTGTAAGTGTCAAACCCCAGACCTTGGCCTCACCAAACTGCATGCAGTGTCACCTAACCACACCAAACATATAAGAAATTGCTGCTGAAAGAAATATATCATGCATTACAAGGAGTGAATGTAAATGGAAAATAGGAAAGCCATAGCAACACATTCCTGTAAAGACAAATATCAGGCCTTCAAGGAGTGAATGTAAAGGCAAAATAGTGAAGCCATAGCAACACATTGCAAGAGCTACTGTTGTATACCAGTTAATCCACGAGTCCCACAGGAAAGTACATACTCCCATGTAAACAGTGTTAGCATTATTAGGTGTGAGTTAACATACACACTGAGAAGAATGAACTGCAAGAAGCAACAGTCAGGTTTCAGTACAACATGCATTTCAGTGGCTACAACACAGCCTTAGATAGGAGACATACCAACCTTTTGACTGACACAACAGTGTTCACAGCAAACCAGCATGGTACCCACCTTGCTAAACTGAAAGACCTACGCCTACCTAACCTAACATTTTATAGCACTGTCCTGAAATCACAGTGAGAACTGCAATTACCACACAGCAGGCTGCATGCAATTAGTAAATGCTGGCAAACAATTGGTGCAGAGGCCATCACATGCCTGTACTGCCAGTCCACACATGCAATAATATCATTGTAGCCACTGGAGGGAGAGAGAGAGACAGAGACAGAGAAAGAGAGAGACCAAAAAAAAAAAAAAAAAAAAAAACAAGCCAGCAAGCCAGCCATCCAAGAAAGCTGTCAGAAACAAAGGTAATGTAAACTACATAATCTAATAATCTACATACTGTGAACCCTCCATATGTGTTAGCAGTCTGTATCTATATGTATATGAAGATGTGCATAGGGCAAGGGACATAATGCAACTGTTAGTGAAGGCTGGACATACATATGTAGTTGAAGGTTGCTATGTGCACATATCAATGTAGGTTGTAGTACAATGTAGGGTGTACAGCAATGGATGATTAGAAGTATGTCAGTGTGTGTGTATGTGTACGTATATACATATATATATATATATATATATATATATATGTACATAGATAGAGAGGTATGTATAAATAGATAGACATATATAGATAGATAGAATATGTATATACATATAGATGTAATAGACACATATATATATATATATATATATATATATATATATATATATTATATATATAGATACATACACATATACAGACAGATATGAATGTATGAAGGCATGGACTGAACACCAGTGTGGATACTGGAGTACCATACCCCATTCCAAAACACTTTAACCACTAACTACCACATAGGTGGTTGCCTGCCTACTACAGGAGGTGTCTGAAGGGAATATGGGAAACAAGTGTGCAATAGCCTCCCCTTTGATATTCACAGTGGCACACTAGTCTTGTAATCCATGTACATGGTACGTGTCATCACAAATGGTGTGTCAGCTAGGGAAATGTAGGTCAGTGTACCCCTCTACACCTCGCAATGTCCTACACGGTATGTACCTCCCATGACAACTACAGTGAGGGAAAAGGCCACAGACATACCTAACAAAGAGTGATAATGCCCTCTAACACATTCCCTATGCAGAGTGACTGACAAAACCACAGATAGAGTGCCTTTCAAACGACCTACACAGAGGTTACCACTGCTGGATATGCAGAGTTATGTCACACCCATACCAGTTGTCCAACCACCATGGTAACACCTCACAACCTGTCCAGCCTAAATGACCTATGGCCCTCATCCTTGTCACTGCAGTAAAGAGCACATGCTGGAGGTACAGGTTCCTATCCACAAATAAGCCATACCCTGGACTAAACCACCCAGCATTAACAAGCAAGGCTCCTTATTAGTAGATGTCAGACATACCCCTGATGAACGTTATGGAGATAGGTAATATGCCGTATGAGTCACCTCTTTGTAACTGTTTGACAGGAGCAAGTACAATCACATTACATGGGCCCCAAAGGGCAGGGTAGCATAAGGCTAAGCTTCCGTAGGCCCAGGGCCAATAGCATAGTACCTACCTATGACAATGCACACACACATGTACTCATTGCAATACCAGCTATGTGAGGTGGAATGAGTGTGACACTGACTGTGTGCAAGGTCTGTAATGGTGTGATTGCTCAACATGACTTTGTGCCTGTCATGGTAGTGTGTGTCCTCGGTGTGAGGCCATAGAAGGATGTGTCAGTTATTGGGATACAAACATACTACATTGCCATATGTTGTGCTGTAGTTCACAGTGTATGACTGCGGTGTAGGTAGGGGTATGGCAGCAAAGACTGGGGTGGATTACCAGTGAAAATGTAAATGTGCATTGCATGCATTGCATAGGATGACAATATTCTCCATCCATTAGCTTGATACATACCCCCAGTGTGAGGTTGTGCATTGTACCTCAAACAGTGTGCCGAGTGCTGGTGTGTACTAGTTTGTTGCATGGAGTGTGCCAGGCACTGTCACACAGTTGTTGGCTGAGCAGTGATATGTGGTAATTTACATGTGTATCCCCTGATAGACAGACAGATGCTATATATGGCAGTTCAGTGATATCAGTACAGTAGAGTATTACGTGTGCCATATTACTTGCTCACATATTTTTCTTTTCCTTCCAGGGCTATGGTGCATCAGCGCAACCCCAGTTATTCAGATGCAGAGGATGAGGAGATACACCGGAGCCTGGTGCGGGATTTTTCCACACTGTTTTCCAGGACCAGCCAGAACCAGCAGGAGAGGGCTGCACTGTGGCAAGACCTTGTCCGTTGGGTAAATGACATAGGCATGCATAACCAGACATATGAGCAGGTATGCCATCACTGCAGTGATTCAATTAGAAATATCCGTCAGCGTGCGTCTGATATCCACAGACAACAGCTTGCCACAGGTGGTGGTGTACCTATCCACCCCCCCCCCCCACCAGAGTGGAGGAGCTCCTCCTAAGTGTTGTGGCTCCAGCCCAACAACAACATCCACAGACATGTGTCATGATGGAGGCTGAAGCCACCCAGCATGTGGACATGGAGTGTGCAGGTAACATGCCATATCGGTAGTTGACTGTTCTCTGCACTGGTAGTTCATGCATGTGTCAGATGTGTACTGTGTGTGTAGCTGTTATCCTGCCTATTCTTGTGCAAGATTGATATTCTGAATATCATCAGTACACCTGTGAAAGCCAATTCTTGTACTACTGTAATGTATCATACTCACAGTATCAATGGCACAGTTGTGGCCACTGACAATAACTCTCTTATTTGTGCAGGTCCCTCTAGAGTAACAGCAAGGCAGCCAATCCATGCTGGTGAGTGTGTAATAACAATCCTATTAATACTAATAATAATATTAATACTTATAATACCCTCAAACAGTATTGTGTATGTGTTGGATTGCAGGTGTGTGTGTGTTTGTATATGCTGTACTGAGGAGTGTGCCGGTGTGCATGTGCCCGTGTGCATGTGTGCATGTGTGCCCGTGTGCATGTGTGCATGTGTGCCCGTGTGCATGTGTCCGTGTGCATCTGTGGTAACATTGTGTACACATTGTAAACTGTGTTTCCTGTCTTCCTCTCACAGGTTCTGGTGTTGCTCTGTTGCCATGCAGCAGGGAACCTGAAGCCACTGCTGGGGATAGTGATAAAGATGATACATGTGTAATGGCACAGGGAGGTGTGACAGGGTCTGTTGTTGGTCAGCCAATCGACAGTACACAGCAGTCAACCCTATCAATGCGCACAGTCATCCTGCCGATACATCCATTGTCACCAATGTCCATAGGTGAGGGACAGCATACAGTGGGCATTGACCAGGGTAATGTGGTATCAGTGGCACATGCATCCCCTCAAAGCAGCCATGGCCAGAGTCCTGACATGGTACCACACAGGCAGATGTCCAGGGGTTCTCGTGGGAGCATCCGTGGTCGTACTGCCTCTGTCAGACATGCCCACAGAGGTCTTTCAACCTCAGCTATGTTCCGGGCTGTAATGCAGCCACAGGCATGTATGGAACGGAACACCAGACAGGGTCTGAGGGAGCTTAGAGCACATCGCACTGCTATGAATGACACTATGCGTGATGTTGCGGCTGCCATCCATACTGTCGGTGAGGTCATTGACAGACGTTGGGGGGACGCATTAGATCTGTTCCACAACTACATGTCCATGAGCCAAGGGCAATGCAGGACGGTTGAGGCTTTGACGTGGACGTATGCCAGCAACATCATCAGCTGGCAGTCGTTGTGGATGACAACAAACCAGCAGCTGTTCCCATAGTGCCAGTACCAGCCCCAGCAATGCTGGGTCTGTGCTGTCATCAGACCGTCCTAGAAGACCACGTGCATGTGGCTCTGTACAGTCCCAGCACGGACATGTGTCCAGTCATCAACCAACTGCTTCTGATGACAGTACCCAGTCTGGCTTAGTACCTGATACTGTCCATAGCACCCCTGCCAAGCACAGGTACCGTGTCCGTGGCCAGAGACAGTGATCTGTATGATCTGGCAGGTACAGTCTGTGGCTGTTCACAAATGCCCATATATGGCAGCCATGTGGTGGAACTGTGTGCATGCATACACACATGCAGAATGCTAACACCTAGGGCTAACACATACACACACACCACATCAACATTGCCCAATTTTGTACTGTTGTCCCTCACTAACACACACACACACATACATCTTGATTGGATGCGTCAATGGCAGACTCTGGCATACCAAGTACACACCCCTGTGCATATGATGAAACTGTGCCACCTCCTGCAATCTGTAACATTGATGCAGGAACAGGATAGCATGGTGCTGATGCACAGGGTGACTACATAGCACTGTAGTAATATTATCATGTTGTTTACAGTACAGTGTAATGATATCAATGTGGGTATATCCCAGCATGCCTGATGCATTAACAGTATGATTGTCATTGTAGTGTTTTTATACACTAGTGTTAATTCCAAAAGTGTAATGTCTGCACATGTTTGCATTCTGGTGGTAAGGCTGAAAACACAAACCCACCTACATAGGTATCACAGGGGATAAGAAACTGGAAGTAATGATACTCAATGCCAGACATCTAAACCGCAAGATGCATGCAGTCCAAACTCTACTCAGCATGGAGAATGTTGATATCTGTGCAGTAACAGAAACCTGGTTCAAGGCTCCCAAGAGCACCCTAGCACTACCAGGTTACACCTCATACCATGCTTTACAGCCCCAAAACATGGAACTAACTACGAAAGGAGGGTGAGCATCAATAGATGTCAAGGATACCCACACCCCCAGGTTGGTGCCACAGCATGAAGCATCATAGACTATCCACGTGCAACTAACAGTGGGTAAAACTGCCTTCCAATTCATAGCGTGCTACAGACCACCCTCCTAAACCCAGGTAACCCCCTTGGCCTACTTATGAACACATGTAAATATGAAGGTGTCTCCAAACAACATTATATTGGGCAACTTCATCTACCCACACACAGACTGGGAGCATTACTGTAGCTCCAACACCCTAGGCCAAAGGTTCCTAGAATTCATAAATTCAAATGCTATGGAACAACTTGTTACCACTCCCACAAGAGGGGAGAACATACTGCACCTGATCATCACCAACATGGGGACTCTATGCTCCAGACCAGAAGTGTATCCCTCACTGGTAAGATCATACCACAGAGTAATCTCACTGTATATTCACATACCAACCCCAGCCCCTGGCCGGAAACCACAGTGAAAAAGTTGTCTAAAGCAAATTCCACACACCTCAAAACCGAGACAGAGGTGGAATCCTTCAAAGCCCCCAGGCCTGTGGAAAATACGGCCCACACTGCTGAATCCTTTATAAATGCATTCTATGAACACCTTCAGGAATGCACAGATCATGCAATTCCAAATATAACCATGACCCAATCCTCCAAAGACAGGCGTCCTTTCTGGTGGACCCCAGACACATAACAGAAAACAATAGAAGGAGGAAGCTACTACATGATCGAGCAATATCCCAGAAAAGGAAGGCATCTCTGATCAGTATTTTGAAAACATTATGGGCACTCATAAAATCGTCTAAGGCCAGCTTCAAGAGAAATATTGCACAAGACACTAAGGATAATCACAAGGATTTCTTTACTTGTGTTAGGAATATGGGTGGGAATTACCAGATATGCTCAGAAGTTGTCCTAAATGACAAGGAATACACCTAAGCCACATACATTGCCAACATCATTGCTGACAGGTTCAGCACAAACATCTCAACCCCCTCCCCACCACAAGGGCAAATATATAACCCAGCAGAGTGATGCCCCTCTGACATCTGAGATGCTCAGTCGCCCTCTCCAAAGCAAAAACACTGCATCAATGGGAGCAGACAGTGTCCCAGGCTGCATCCTACATGAACTCCAAGAAGAACTAAACACAAACATAAAACTACTGTTCAATCCCAGCCTTACTACAGGATATGTACCCAAGGAGTGGTGTACAGCAACAGTGATCCCTCTCCACAAAGGTAGTGCCTCAACGGATCCTGGAAACTATCACCCCATATGCCTGACTAGCTTGGTCTGCAAAGCTATGGAAAAGATCATCATAGACCTCATAAATAAAGCTATTGGGGACCTACAGACACTGGATCCTACCCAGTTCGGCCTTGTTGAGGGCACATCCTGCCTTTTAAACCTGGTCGATGTCTTTGAAACAGTCACCAAGGCCAGTGACGAGGGGAAGGTGTTCAACACAGCCTACCTAGACCATTAAGTACTGTACACATGATTAGGGACCTGGGGACCCGAGTTGATAGCAAACTCTCATTTGACAACCACATGGTTGTAGTGGTTACACAGACAGTTTATATAGGCCACCTAATCATGAAGGGATTCACAGCTAGATCACGGGATGTCATCATGCCTCTTCAGTCATCCCTCATCAGGCCCATAATTGAGTACAATGCCCCTTTTGTGGTGTACCTTACCAGAGACCTGTCCTGCAGCAACTGGAAAGTCCACAAAAGTACCTCACCAAGGGGATCAAAGGGCTCCAACAGATGACTGACATATAGAACCATGTCCAACCTGGAATTAATGGACATGCTGCACCTCAGAAAATCCAATTTCCATACAGCTATGCACTCGTGACACTTGCACCTCAGCACTTACATAAATATGACATGCTGGAGGGACAAATTCATAACCCAGAGGCTCCCTTCACTCTGGAATAAAATCACAGTCCAGGTTAGGCAGAGTCCCTTAATGACTCTCTGCAAGAGGACTGTTGCTGAGTGGATGGGAGATTGTAGGTTTACCCTGAGTTTCACTTCTGTGTCACTGTTACACAGAGGCTGAGTATACTAACCTGGAAAAAGGCCATATGAAAATACATTTAAAATGGGTGGCGAAAGACAAACACAGTCTGGCTAGGCTTATAACTGCCCTAGGGCAGATAGCCTAGTATGAACATATGAACCTATTACATGATGTATCCTCAACTGATACACAGATGTAGGAAACCCAGTGTCAGTGATATCCCTGCAGTACTACACTATACCAGTAGCCATTCTTACTGAGCCCCACACATCCCTGGGAAGAATACTGTTTGGCATATAGCAGTCTCACGTACATGCCAACACACTAGCAATATGGTCATCCATGACTGGAAATGTATACAGTGGCCTACAATGCAGTCTGCACATGACACACATGACCACCAGAAGGGTATCATACAGATAGATACCTGTTGTCCAAGCCATGCTCTATTACTGTAACGTAACTATAACTTTGACATCAGCATGTACTTAACATAGTATTCCAGTAGTACCATGTAGGTGGCAGCACCCATCATGTAGAACGGGTAATGGTGTGTACAAATGGACAAGTGTTTTCTTGTCTATCCTGTGATATTCACATTTCCAAAGGTATTGTGCAGTCCCTTGGTGTATTGCCTAAGCAAAAAGGTGTCTTTATGCATATCAGCAACAGTTGCCATACACCTACACTGGATGTCCATTACTCACAGACTTTGCTGTGTTATAACATGTGTAACATATACTCCAGACATGAACCCTCACCCACATTAATATATCACAGCTTTCATGAGTGTGTGTCACCCAGATGGCCTAGGACACAGATCACTGCAGTAGCCTGCATTGTCAACAACATACATGTATGGCATATAGTCTGGGAATCTGCAGGACATGCTGGCACAGGTAACAACTGTATTCATATGAGGCAGGCTTCACACAAAGGAACTATTGAAGGTCACAGGTACATATCTGTATGTGGCACACACATACCTGATGTGTGCATTGCACTTACTGTTAAAATTATATGTCATACAATAACAAAAGCAAAACCCACCACACATTGACAAACTGTGTGACAAACACACACCTCGCTTTTGTAGGATTCAAACCCCTACCTAACTATGTTATGACACTTGTGAGAGACGCATTAGCACAGCACACTATTCACATTACTGGGTGGTTTCCCTTCTCCTGCTGTACTTATAGGGTGCTGACATCATCAGTCTTTACAAAGAGGAATGTACATCATGTAGTGTGTTATTCCAGTTGTCAAAAGGGACACCACTTTCAAAGAGAATTGCACACATGCACACCCCCTGCCCCCCCAACACACACACACACACACACACACACACACACACACACACACACACACACACACACACACACACACAGAGCATTTGCAGGATTCAAACCCCTACCTACCTATGTTATGGCACTTGAGAGAGACGCATTAACACAGCATGCTATTCACATTACTGGGTGGCTTTTCTTCTCCTGCAGTACTTGTAGGGTGCTGACATCAGTTTTTACAAAGAGGTATGCACATCTATTACCATCCCTCAGTATGGGGGATAACAATATATATGCATTAAAAGATGCCTAGCTCAGGGTCACATATGCACATCAGCACTGCCTGGTTATGTTTTATACCATGCTTCGTGAACACTGGACTTGTAACACACAACATAACCAGGGATTGTATCCATATGCTCTTCAGTTTTTCCCTTAGAACTGCTCTACTTTCAATCTAAACAGTCTATTCTCTATCTGAAAAGCCCAGCACTTGCTCCTAAAGCATTTTTACACAGGTAAAGCACTCAAACAAAAAGAAAGCACTACATCCACCTACAATCCCCTTGAGTACCCTTTCTGACTCAGTTACACAGCAATCCCTTACACTATTCTAGCATGTCGAAGGGTCAATTACTGGCGTCCTCTCCAGTTCAGCTGGTGAATCTGGGAATATTGAGGCAATGTTACAACTGCCTCATGTACACAGATGACCCTCTCCTCCTCCCAACAAATACAAATATATGTGAGAGATGCAACTATATAGCCAAACTGGAGGCTGATCTCTCTCGACTCAGTACTGGCAAAACCAGTCAGGAGGAGAAGGTAACCACACACACCACAAACCCAGTCTCACATAGACCTATCACAACTGCAAACCCAACACGTAAACACACAACAACATACTCGGAGGCTCTAATTAAAAATCTACCAAAACAACAGAGGCCTCCAAAGCAGATATCCAAGCAACCACTACCTCTAAACATAGCACATGCAACACATAGTTCACAAAGTCAGTGTGCCAAACAGTCACAGCCCTTAAGGCCAAACAACATGCCTGATACAGTTGTAACAGGTGACTCCATAGTCAGACACACTGACGTCCCACTCACCAGACTGAACAAGGAAAAGGTTACAGTAAGCTGCCTGTTGGGTGCTAGAATCCGCCACATAACACAAGCACTCAGGTCACTCCAAAGCAAGTACAAATATGACTCAGTCATTGTCCATGCCGGTGTGAATGACCTGAGACGTACCTCCCTGGACTACATGAAAAGAGACATAGAGGAGCTCTCTGATTATGTAGCCCAGGCCAGTATGACCCTGACCTGAGCAGCATTTTACCCTCACCAAGAATGATGCCACAGTACAAAGACAAAATGATCAGCTTTACCAATTGGCTCAATTACTGGTGTCATTCTAAGGGGATCCAATGTCTGTCTGCTTGGGACGACATGCTTGACAAGCCACGCTGCTTCATAAGGGACAGCTTGCACCTGTCACCCCTGGGCTTCTGGATATTGGCCAAGGCTCTTGCCACCCCCATAGTGCCATTTTTAGGCAAGGCTCAAAAGACAAACCCACCTCCCTAGAAAACACAAGTGGAAAAAAACTAAGGGTAATGCTGCTCAACGCAAGAAGTCTAAACCTCAAGATGCACGCTCTCGAAGCCCTCCTCAGTATAGAGAACATCGATGTCTGTGCAGCAACTGAAACCTGGTTCAAGGCTCCTGAGAGCACCCCAGCACTACCAGGTTATACCTCATATCATGTTTTTCGGCCCCAAAACTTGGACCGAACCACAAAAGGAGGGGGAGTATCCATATTCATCAAAGATACCCACACCTCCAGGTTAGTGGTAACGCACAAAGCATTGGAGACCACCCATGTGCAACTAACTGTAGGCAAAACTGCCCTACGGTTTGCAGCATGCTAAAGACCACCCTCCAAAACTCAGGATCCCCACTCAGCCTTCCTGAAGACACTGGAGAGTATGAATGTCTCTCCAAATACCATCATATTGGAAGACTTCAACTACCCAAACATAGACTGGGAGCATTACTCAAGCCCCAACACCCTAGGCCAAAGGTTCCTAGAATTCATAAACTCAAATGCGATGGAACAACTAGTCACCACTCTCACAAGAGGAGATAATATACTAGACCTGATCATCACAAACATGGGGACACAATGCTCCACACCGGAAGTATACCCCTCATTGGTGAGATCAGACCATAAATTAATCTCACTGGAAATCCACATCCTGCCCCCACCCCCAGCACAACAGACCACAGTGAAGAATTTTTCAAAAGCCGACTTCACACTTCTTAAGACTGAAGTGGTATCCTTCAAGGCCCCTGGTCCAGTGGAAACGACAGCCCACACCGCTGAATCCTTTGTAAATGCTTTCTACGGACACCTTCAAGAATGCATGGATCATGCAATCCCAAATAAAACCAAGACCCATTCCCCCAAAGGCAGGTGTCCTGTCTGGTGGACCCCAGCCATTAACAAGCTGTACAACAGGAGGAGGAAGCTACTACATGACAGAGCAATATCCCCAAAAGGGAAGGCATCTCTGATCAGTACTAGCAAACAACTACGATCGCTCATAAAATCATCCAAGGCCAACTTTGAGAGAAAAATCGCAAAAGACACAAGACAATCACAAGGCCTTCTTCAGTTATGTTAGAAACCTGGGTGGAAACTCCCACATATGCTCAGAGGTAGTCCAAAATGACAAAAAATACACTGAACACACAGACATTGGCAACATACTGGCAGACAGGTTCAGTGCAAATTTCTCCCCCCCCCCCAAAAAGGAGAAATATCTATCCCAGGAGAGTGTAGTCTCCTTGACATCTCAGATGCTCAGGTGAGAGCCACCCTCTCCAAAGCTGAAAACACAGGATCAATGGGACCAGACGGTGTCCCGGGTTGCGTGCTACATGAACTCCCAAGAGGAACTAAACCCGCACATAAGGCTGCTGTTTAATCTTAGCCTTACTACAGGATACGTACCCAAAGAATGGTGTACAGCAACAGTGGTCCCACTCCACAAAGGAGGTTCTTCTACGGACCCTGGAAATTACCGCCTCATAAGCTTGATGAGCCTGGTCTGCAAAGCTATGGAGAGGATCATTATGGAACTCATAAACAAAGACATTGGGGACCTACAGACAATGGATCCTACCCAATTCGGCTTTGTCAAGGGCAGATCCTGCCTTTTGAACCTGGTCGACTTTTTGAAACAGTCACTAAGGCCATTGATGAGGGTAAGGCAGTTCACACAGCCTACCTTGATCTTGCAAAAGCCTTCAACACAATACCCCACTCTGGCATCATAGACAAGCTCACCAGCTGAAATGTAAACCCATATGTCATAAGATGGGTTGCAAACTGGCTCAAGGACAGAACCCACAAGGTCAGAATTGCTGGAGCTATGTCAGACTCTAAGCCACTTACAAGCGGTATCCCACAGGGCTCAGTCCTGGGACCCCTCTTGTTCGGCATTTATTTTTCCAAGTTGCAAGCAAACATAGGAGGATTGTGGCTGACAAAGTTCGCAGATGACTGCACACTGGGCGCCATAATTGATACTCCAGTGGACACAAGCATCCTTCATTAAGGCCTCATAGAAATGGATAACTGGTGCCAGAGCCATGGCCTTAAACTGAATGCCAAAAACTGTATAGTCATACCCTTTGGGAAAAACAAATTACCACATAGGTGGTAATCCATTAAGTACGGAAGAAGTAATCAGGGACCTAGGGACCCAAGTTGACAGTAACCTCTCATTTGACACTCACATTGCAAAGGTGGTTAGGAAGACCTACTATATTACCCACCTTATCATGATAGGATTCACATCTAGATCAAGAGAGGTCATCGTGCCCCTATACACTTCCCTTATCAGGCCCATAATGGAGTACAATGCCCCATTTGGGATGTACCTTACCCAACACCTGCAGCAGTTAGACAGACCCCAAAAGTACCTCACCAAGAGAATCAAGGGTCTCAAACATATGTCATATGCTGCCCGGCTGAAGAAACTACAGCTCTATTCAGTCACATACCGCCTACTCAGAGGCGATCTATGCCTGATGTACAAGGCCATGTCCAATCCGGAATTAATGGACATACTCCACCTCAGAAATCCAAGTCCACCAGGGCCACGAGAGCGAGAGATTTGAACCTCAACACAGAAATAAATAGGATGTGCTGGAGGGACAGATTCATAACTCAGAGGCTCCCTACACTGTGGAACAGAATCCCAGTCCATATTAGGCAGAGACCCTCACTGACTCTCTTCAACAGAAATCTTGACAAGTGGATGGGAGTTCGTAGGTTTACCCCGGGGATCATCTCTGTGTCACTACTACACAGAGGCACAGTAAACTAAACCCTACATGGGCATAGTATTCTCATTCCAAGGGGTGGCGAAAGCCACACACACTCTGGCTAGGCTTATAAATGCCCTAGGGTAGATAGCCTAGTATGAACCTATGAACCTATATACATCACAGATACACACACCTCTGGGTTGTTACCACTGCAGTAAGCATGACAGGCCATACATATACAACTACCATTGTGCAAAACTGCCTTTTGGTTTGGTGTGTAGTTCAGACCACCCCTCCCATATCCAGGAACAGTGTGGAATATGAAGGTGTTCACATACGCCATTACAGTGGTTAACTTCAGGTACAGGAATAACATCACCCTACAGCCACTACAATTTGTGAATCCATGTGCTATGGCAGAACCAGTCACATATTGGACCTGCTCATCACCAACAGGTAGACCACCATTGTTAAGATATGACCATAACCAACTTTCCCTGGACGTCCATATCCAATCCCCACCCCCAGGCAAGGACATCACTGCTAACAAAGTATTTCTCAAAAGCAGACTTTGCACTTGTGAAGACTGGGGTGGAATACTTCAAAGGCCCTGTGCTGGAGGATTATACAGCCCAATCTGCAGAATCCTTTACAAATGCATTCTATGAGCACCTGCAGGTTTTCATTGATCATGCTATTCCAAATAAAACCAAGACACCTCCACAACAGGAGACCTGTCTGGTTGACACCAGCCATATATAAGCTTTACAACAGAAGGAGGGAGCTAATACATAACAGAGCAATATCCCACAGAGGGAGGACATCTCTGAACAGTATTGGCAAGACACTTCAATCCCTCAAAATCATCACTTGCAAGTTTTGACAGTGAAATTGCCCAGACACTACAGATAAGGCTCCCCTCAGTCTGGAATTGAATCCCAATTAATGTTAGACATAGCCCCTCACCAACCCTCTTCTAGCAAACTCCAGCCACATGGATGTGACATTGCAAATTCAACCCCTGGGATCTCCACTGTGTCCCTGCTTGACGGAGGCACAGCCAACTAGCCTTAAATGATGCCTTCTGTGACCTACTTTACAGAAGCACAGTAGGCTACTGTACTGGGGAGGCAGACGCCAAGTACACTCTGGCTAGGCTTATGTATTCCCTAGGGCAAACAGCCTAGTATCGACCTCTGCACCCATATGTTTAGTTTGGGATGCGCAATATTTGTTGCTGATAAACTGTTTGCAGGTCTTTATTGCCATAGCTTTCCTTGTTTCTATGAACAACTTGTGTATCTGTGGAAGATGCTTGATCATGACAGGGTTCCAATATATTACTTGTGTCTCAATTGTCATTTAACTGTGTGCACTGGGCAGATTGCTGTATTGTGGGAGGTTCCTGGCTTAACACATACAAATGCCAGATATGTGTGGCCGACTGCTATTCTGAGACATGGCCTAAGTGTGTGAGCATGCCCAGTTCAGACTTTCCATGGTTTGTTGCCTGACATATGTCTCATTTATCAAAGTGTGTAAGCATGCCCAGTGTGACCTTTCCATATGTTGAGATCTAAGGTCCACTACATTTGTGGTTGTGTGTGAACTTGAACAATAGTTGACATTTACAGTGTGTGTGCTGGAAGTCATGTTGTGTTCTTACTGCCCAACTGCTTTGTGTCTGAACGCAACAGGGATTATGCTGTGCCTGCAGGGTTTCCATGGGACAGTTTGCATACACTTGTCAACATACTTTCATACTGACCAAACACTGTAATACTGTCATAGTGTAGTGGTTCAGTCCTTTCACTCTCGTGCACAGTACCCTGGGTTTGAGTCCCATCACTGCTTTAAATATTCATACTGAGCACACCAGACTAAGGTATGACCATGTTGCATTTTGTTCAGCTATGGCCTACTTAAACCAGGCTTGTCCAACATTACTAGTGTATTCCGCAACTTGGGTGGACATTGACAAACACTAGGCTATGTGCCCTAGGGCATTTCTAATCTGAGTCAGTGTGTTTGTCCTTCAACACACATTTTAACTGGGGTTTGCCATGACATTTTTCAAGGTTAGTATACTGTGCCTGTCTAACTGTGACATAAAAGTGATACCCAGGGTAAACCTACAATCTCCCATACACTCATCAAGATTCCTCTTGAAGAGAGTCAATGAGGGACTCTGCCTAACCTGGACTGGGATTTTATTCCAGAGTGAAGGGGGCCTCTGGGTTATGAATCTGTCCCTCCAGCATGTCCTACTTATTTCAGTGCTGAGGTTCAAGTCTCTGGAGCGCGTTGCTCGATGGGATTTGGATTTTCTGAGGTGCAGCATGTCCATTAATTCCGGGTTGGACATGGCTTTATACATCAGGCACAGATCGCCTCTGAGCAGGTGGTATGCCACTGAGTAGAGCTGGAGTTTCTTTAACCGGGCAGCATATGGCATCTGTTTGAGCCCTTTGATCCTCTTGGTGAGGTACTTTTGGGGTCTTTCCAGTTGCTGCAGGTGTCTAGTAATGTACATCCCAAAAGGGGCATTGTACTCAATTACGGGCCTGATGAGGGATGAGTAAAGAGGCACGATGACCTCCCCTGATCTAGATGTGAATCTCTTCATGATTAGGTGGGCTATATAAAATGTTTTTCTAACCACTTTGGCCACGTGGTTGTCAAATGAGAGATTGCTATCAACTTGGGTCCCCAGGTCCCTAATTACTTCTTCTGTACTTAATGGATTACCACCTATGTGGTAATTTGTGGGCACTTTGTTTTTGCCAAAGGGGATGACTACACACTTTTTTGGCATTTAGCTTGAGGCCATGGATCTGGCACCAGTTGTCTGTTTCTATGAGGCCATTTTGGAGGATGCATGTGTCTGCTGGAGAGTCGATTATGGTACCCAGTTTGCAGTCATCTGCGAACTTAGTCAGTCACAGTCCTTCCATGTTGGCCTGTACCGCAGAGAAATATATAACAAACAAGAGAGGTCCCAAGACTGCGCCTTGTGGGACGCCACTTGTAACTGGTTTGGAGTCCGACATGGCTCCAGCAATTCTAACCATGTGGGTTCTGTCCTTGAGCCAGTTTGCAACCCATCTAGTGACATAGGGGTTTATATTTAAACTGGTGAGCTTATCTATAATGCCCGAGTGGGGTATTGTATCGAAGGCTTTTGCGAGGTCCAGGTAGGCTGTTTGGACCACCTTCCCCTCGTCAATGGCCTTGGTGACTGTTTCAAAGAAATCAACCAGGTTTAAGAGGCAGGATCTGCCCTACACAAAGCCAAACTGGGCAGGTTCCAGTGTCTGTAGGTCTCCAATATCTTTACTTATGAGGTCCATGATGATCCTTTCCATAGCTTTGCAGACCAAGCTAGGCAGGCTTATGGGGCAATAGTTTCCAGGATAGGTTGAGGCACCACCTTTGTGGAGAGGGACCACTGTTGCTGTACGCCACTCTTTGGGTACATATCCTGTAGTAAGGCTGAGACTGAACAGTAGTTTTATTTTTGGGTTTAGCTCTTCTTGGAGTTCATGTAGGACACAGCCCGAGACACCGTCTGGTCCCATTGATGCTGTGTTTTTTTGCTTTGGAGAGGGCAGCTCTTACCTGAGCATCTGAGATGTCAGGGGGACAGCACTCTGCTGGGATAGATATTTGCCCTTTTGGTGGGGGGGGGGGAGTTTGCGCTGAACCTGTCAGCTAGGATGTTAGCAATGTCTGTGCGTTCGGTGTATTTTTTTGTCATTTTGGACTAATTCTGAGCATATCTGGGAATTCCCACCCAGGTTCCTAACTTAACTAAAGAAAGCCTTGTGATTATCCTTCGTGTCCTGTGCAATTTGTCTCTCTAAGCTGGCCTTAGACAATTTTATGAGTGCCCGTAGTTTTTTGCCAATACTGATCAGACATGCCTTCCCTTTTTGGGATTTTGCTCTATCATGTGGTAGCGTCCTCCTTCTATTGTATAGTTTGTTTATGGCTGGGGTCCACCAGACAGGATGTCTGCCTTTGGAGGATTGGGTCTTGGTTTTATTTGGGATTGCATGATCCATGCATTCCTGAAGGTGTTCATAGAATGCGTTTATAAAGGATTCTGCAGTCTGGGCCAAATTTTCCACAGGCCTGGGGGCTTTGAAGGATTCCACCTCAGTTTTGAGGAGTGTGAAATTTGCTTTAGAGAAGTTTTTCACTGTGGTTTTCAGGGCAGGGGGTGGGGTCGGGATGTGAATATCCAGTGAGATTAGTTTATGGTCTGATCTTACCAGTGAGGGATACACTTCTGGTCTGAAACAGAGTCCCCATGTTGCTGATGATCAGGTCCAGTATATTTTCCCCTGTTGTGGGTGTGGTAACAAGTTGTTCCATAGCATATGAGTTTATAAATTCTAGGAACATTTGGGCTAGGGTGTTGGAGCTAGAGTAATGCTCCCAGTCTATGTTTGGGTAGTTGAAGTCACCCAATATAATGGTGTTTGGAGAGACCTTCATATTTTCCAGTGTTCTCAGGAAGGCCGAGTGGGTTTCCTGGGTTTGGGAGTGTGGTCTGTAGCAGGCTACAAACTGGAAGGCAGTTTTACCCACTGTTAGTTGCACATGGATAGTCTCTGATGCTTCGTGCTGTGCCACCAGCCTGGAGGTGGGGGTATCTTTGACAAATATTGATACCCCCCTCCTTTTGTGGTTTGGTCCAAGTTTTGGGGCCGAAAAGCATGGTAAGAGGTATAACCTGGTAGTGCTGGGGTGCTCTCGGGAGCCTTGAACCAGGTTTCTGTTACTGCACAGATATCGATGTTCTCTATGCTAAGGAGAGTTTTGAGTGCGTGCATCTTGAGGTTTAGACTTCTGGCGCTGCGTAGCATTACTCTTAGTTTCTTATCCCTTGTGATACCTATGGAGGTGGGTTTGTCTTTTGAGCCTTGCCTAAAAAAGGCACTATGGGGGTAGCAAGAGCCTTTGCCAATAGCCCTTTGATCCTCCTGGTGAGGTACTTTTGGGGTCTTTCCAGTTGCTGGAGGTGTCTGCTAAGGTACATCCCACAAGGGGCATTGTACTCAATTGTGAGCCTGATGAAGGATGACTGAAGAGGCACGATGACCTCCCCTGATGTAGATGTGAATACCTTCATGATTAGGTGGGTATATGAAATGTTATTATAACCACTATGGCCACATGGTTGTCAAATGCAAGATTTCTATCAACTTGTATCCCCAGGTCTCTTATTACTTCTTCTGTACTTAATGGGTTACCACCTATGTGGTAATTGGTGGGCACTTACTGTTTTTCCAAAGGGGATGACTATACACTTTTTTGCATTTAGCTTGATGACATGGCTCTGGCACCAGTTGTCTGTTTCTATGAGGCCCTTTTGTAGGATGCTTGTGTCAGCTGGAGGGTCAGATATGGCGCCCAGTTTGTAGTCATCTGCAAACTTGTTCAGACACAGTCCTTCCATGTTGGCCTGTACCTCTGAGAAATAGATACCAAGCAAGGGGGGTCCCAGGGCCGAGCCTTGTGGGATGCCAGTTGTAGCTGGTTTGGACTCTGACATGGCTCCATGATTTCTGACCATGTCAGTTCTGTCCTTGAGCCGGTTTGCAACCCATCTAGTGACATAGGAGTTTATATTTAAGCTGGTGAGCTTATCTATAATGACCAAGTGGGGTATTGTATGGAAGGCTTTTGCAAGGTCCAGGTGGGCTGTGTGGACCACCTTCCCCTCATCAATGGCCTTGGTGACTGTTTCAAATGACTCAACCAGGTTTAAGGGGTAGGATCTTCCGTTAAGTAAGCAACACTGGGTAGGGTCCAGTGTCTGTAGGTCCCCAATATCTTTATTTCTGAGGTCCATGATGATTCTTTTCATAGCTTTGCACACCAAGCTAGTCAGGATTCTGGGGTGATAGTTTGCAGTATTCATTCAGGCACCACCTTTGTGGAGAGGGACCACTGTTGCTGTACACTGTTCTTTGTGTACATATCCTGTGGTAAGGCTGAGATTGAGCAGTAGTTTTATTTGGTGTTCAATTCTTCTTGCACTTCATGTTGGATGCAGCCCAGGACACCATCTGGTCCCATTGATGCTGTGTGTTTTGCTTTGGAGATGCTGGCTGTTACCTGAGCATCTGCAATGTCAGGGGACCAGCACTCTGCTGGGATAGATGTTTGGCCTTTTGGTGAGGGGGGGGGAGTTTGCACTGAACCTGTCAGGTCGGATGTTGGCAATGTCTGTGGGTTTGGTGTACTGTTTTTCATTTTGGACTAATTTTGAGCATATCTGGGAATTCCCACCCAGGTTCCTACCATCAGTAAAGAAAGCCTTGTGGTTATCCTTAGTGTCCTGTACAATTTCTATCTTGTAGCTAGCCTTAGAGGATTTTATGTGTGGCCATAGTTTTTTGTTATAATACTGATCAGTGATGCCTTCCCTTTTTGGGTTTTGCTCTATCATGTAGTGGCTTCCTCCTTCTCTTGCATGGTTTGTTGATGGCTGGGGTCCACCAGACAGGATGCCTGCCTTTGGAGGATTGGGTCTTGGTTTTATTTGGGATTGCATAATCCATGTATTCCTGAAGGTGTTCATACCATGCATTTATAAAGGGTTCTGAGGTCTGGGCCATATTTTCCACAGGCACAAGGGCTTTAATGGATTCCACCTCAGTTTGGAGGAGTGCATAATATTGCTTTACACATGCTTTTCACTGTGGTTTTCTGGCCAGGGACTGGGGCCAGGATGTGAATATCCAGTGAGATTACTCTATGGTCTGATCTTACCAGTGAGGGATACACTTCTCGTCTTGGCCATTGAGTCCCCATGTTGGTGATTATCAGGTCCAGTATGTTTACCCCTCTTGTGGGAGTGGTGACAAGTTGTTCCATAGCATTTCGGTTTATGAATTCTAGGAACCTTTGGCCTAGGGTGTTGGAGCTAGAATAATGCTCCCAGTCTATGTTTGGGTAGTTGCAGTCACCCAATATAATGTTGTTTGCAGAGACCTTCATATTTTCATGTGTTCTCAAGTAGGCCAAGTGGGGTTCCTGGATTTAGGAGGGTGGTGTGTAGCAGGCTACGAATTGGGAGGCAGTTTTAGCCACTGTTACTTGCACGTGGATAGTCTGTGCTGCTTCATGCTGTGGCACCAACCTGGGGGTGTGGGTATCTTTGACAATTATTGATACTCACCCTCCTTTTGTAGTTTGTTCCATGTTTTGGGGCTGTAAAGCATGGTATGAGGTGTAACCTGGTAGTGCTAGGGTGCTCTTGTGAGCCTTGAACCAGGTTTCTGTTACTGCACAGATATCAACATTCTCCATGCTGAGGAGAGTTTGGACTGCATGCATCTTGCAGTTTAGACTTCTGGCATTGGGTTTCATTACTTCTAGTTTCGTATCCCTTGCGATACCTATGGAGGTGGGTTTGTGTTTTGAGCCTTACCTATTCAAGGCACTATGGGGGTGACAACAGCCTTTGTCAGTATCCAAAAGGCCAGGGGTGATAGGTGCAAGCCATCCCTAGTGGAGCATCGTGTCTTGCTCAGCATGTCATCCCAGGCTGACAGGCATTGGATCCCCTTTGACTAACAACAATACTTAAGCCAATTGTTGTAATTTATCATCTTCTCTTCATATTGTGGCATCATGCTTGGTGAGGGTAGGATGTTACTCAGAGTCATCAAGTCTGCATATACTACATGGTGTTACATTGCTTAACACATGGCAATCGTGCCTCAGGTGGTGCTGCAGGGCTGCCTATGTTGGATGCACATGCTACACTCCCTGTACATGTTTGAAAGCAGGTTGTGTCAACTTAGGCATCCCTTTTACTATATGCCAGAGTCAGAAAGAGGTATCATTTCCAGGGTTCCTACTGAGCCAGTGTATGTGATATGCGTTGCCTCTTTGCCAAGACCAAGGCATACTGGGCATGCCTCCTTCTGCCTACTGGGGCAGGCTCAGGTTGTTTCTCCTCCGAGTCACGCTCTGCCTGTGATGGCCTTGGCAATGGTGAAGGGCTGTTTGGGCCGGGCCTATGCTGGTCCTGCTGCAGCTGTTTTCGTAGAATCATATTATGTAGCATAGCACATACCATGACAATTTGGGTACATGTAGCTGGTGAGTACTGCAAGGCTCCACCAAATGTGTCCAAGCACTGGAACCGTGACTTGAGCAGCCCAAACACACGCTCTATTACATTACATGTTTGTGCATGTGCCTCATTATGGCATTCCTGTTCAGGTATGTGTGCATTTCTGATGGGTGTCATCAGCCACGGCTCCAGTGCATAGCCAGCATCCCCCAGTAGGTGACCATGTGGGATGTCCCCATTGGCAAATGTCTGGTACAGCTGCGTCAGATGCCAGATATGGGAATCATGGTAGCTTCCAGGGCAGCCAGCACACACATTCATTATTATGCCCTGGGCATCACACACAACCTGGCAATTGATGGAGGGGAAGCCCTTGCAGTTAAATGTAGGCCCTACCCCGCTCACCGGCTGGGGCTTTGATGCATATATGCGTGCAGTCTATTGCACCCACTACCTCAGGGTATTCTGCTATTTGCTGGAAGAGACGCATATTGCTGGCCAATACCTCACGGGAATTGGGGAAATATACATGATCACCAACATGTGCTGACATGGCATCCAGGAACTGGTGCAGTACCCTGGATGCTGATGCCTGTGATATCCCCATCATATCACCAGTTGGTCTCTGGAAGGTACCTGTTGCTTGTATTCTTAGGCCAACACATACCTTGGTTTCCACTGGGATGGATTCCCCTCTGTTGGTTCTGTGTGTGAGGCGTGGCCTGCACAGCTCAACAATTTGCTGCAGGAGGTCTCTGTCCACTCTATAGCGCTCCACCATCTCCAGCTCATGTAACCCCTGGTAGGTGACCCTGGGCCTGTACACTCTTCTCTGTCTCCTCACTGTGGGTTGTCCGGCAGCATTTGCATTGTCACCACCCTCAGCATGTTGCATATGTCGCCTTATAACAGCTATGGCAGCCCCTAGCATTTTTTGTCTGAGTGAAGCTTTTTCAGTTTTCACTTCCAGTAGCTTACTCCAGTGTTGCAGTGTCTGTTGAGAGAAACATACTGCACTGTTGTTTGCAGAGTTTTCAGTGCTGGGCTGGACTACTGTTCTGCCTGTGTAATTGCCTGATTCTGATTGTTTTCACCTGCTAGCTATGCTAGTACCAGGTAGCTTCCTACAATTTGTTGTGCTTCCTTTTTCCTCTCTGTTTCCTCAGGGGGGAGTGACACGCATACAAGGGAAAACAGGCACACAGCAGCTAACACGCGTGCACCCATGCTTAGATGGAATACAACGTGCTTATTCGGGTTAAAACGCGCGCACACCAGCACAAACTTGCTTATAACTCTTTAAACAGCCTTATACAGGCTTACTCCAGCTTAAACACATGCACTCATGCTTACACGCACGCACTCCATCTTACTCGGGTTTCCCAGTGGGCACACACGCGCATGCACGCTCAGCAAGAAACTTTGGTGTTATCCACAGTGTACACCTTCCATTTCTTGGCTTTCCCATGTCTACCTGTTGACACACCTCTTTCCATGATGTCTGACAGCTTTCACATCCCACTCTGCTCCAATGAGCTTCATTTCTTTCATACATATCCCCCTGTGATGTCACCCATCTCCTACTCTGTTACTCCCCGTTATCCTACTCCTACAGTCCAGGGAATGTGCTCATATGCTATGTAAAAGTGCGATTCACTATCCTAACACTCATTTACATAGGATTGCCTACTAATTCTTAGTTACATGTCTTACACTGAGCTTCCCCCCTTAGCAACCCTACTCAGTGGCCATGTTGTTTACAGACTGCTATTCCCTTACATTGTATATTGATGGTTTGCATAAGACCCACGTTTATGGGTTTTAAATATTGTTCTGTTGATTTTATTTTTACGCAGCCCATTTGCGTGGCGCTGCGCTACGTTTAAACATACATTTTTATTTTAATTTTGCATGAAGATACGTTGCCAGTGGCCACATATTTGGCCATTGGCATGCTTGCTGGAACATATGCAACCTTTATTTGGAGCTGACAAGGTTCCATTGTGCTATTTGCAGAATGGTACTCAGTTGTCAACTGAGTACATTTCTGCAGATAACACAGCTCTTACATGGACATGTTTGTGCTTCCTGGATCGTAAAATTACCTCATTTGCATGCCTTTCGGCTGCAAGTGAGATAATTTGCATATCCAAGCCCTGTCCATGTAAGAGCCATTTTAGGAGCTCTCTTACATGCCCCTGGAGGCTGTGCGTGGATTGCTCGTCGGACATGATGGCTGCATGGAGTCTTACACTACTCTTAGACTCCGTGCAAGCCATCGTGAATCCGGCCCTTTATTTTTTTACCACTGTTCTTCACTGTAGGAAGAAAGGGATTGTGTGCATACAAAGCTGGTACGGTCAGAGCAACTTTATTCTACTTATTTTAACATTTAGTTGTATATTTTTTGCATGATTTTTCTCAAATAAGTTGATTTAAAATCTCTGAATTCTGTGGTAACTTATTTTGATTATCCTTTCTTTTACAATTTTATATGCATTTGCAGCTGAAAATGGGTTCCTTAAAGGAGTGTGTGTCACTGATGACTTGGTAAAGCACAAATATCTTGTACAGTGTACAAAATGCTATGTATGTTTATAGGCAACACCTAGTAACCACTGGTGATGTGTGTGCCTCATGTGAAAAGTTGGATGGCATGCTTACCATTATTATGAGTAAATCTAGATTTACTGATGACATTTGCATTGGCACAGCTTGGAGAACTGTTTGATATACTAATGACTGGACTGATGAGATAAATAATCGTAGGCAAACAGCAAATAGAACACATTAATACAGGATGTGTCTGTTGTCAATACAGATCACTCAACCCCTATGAAACAAAATGATGCCATTAACAACTTTGGAATTCTGGATACAAGTATTCAGCAATCTGCGGATTCAGGGCATACAGAAGGAAATAAAAAAAAAGTTAACAATTAACAAGAAACTGATTAATATCTATAAAGCAAAGAAAATACATATTAAAAAGACACTGCTTTGTTATTTAAACACACAAATTTGCAGGGAATTATAGCATTTTTCCTACCAGAAAACTTCAAGTCTACAGAAAAGGCATCGCTTGCCCAAAAGAGAAGCCAGAAAAAAGGCAGGGGGCAGGTGAAAAGGAAGAAATCAAAATGAAATGTGGAATTACTGAAGAACATTACTGTAAGAAAAAAGATGAGCAAGACAGAAATTAACATGACTCAAGTTGTGGATGTAAAATCCAACTGGGTGAGAATTGTATGCTTGCAAATATAAAACAATAAAAAACAGTGAGATTAATAAGACTAAAAGTGATGAAGATCATTCCTTTTTAACAACTGAGAGCAGGTATTACTGAATTAAGTTAAGATTCTTCAGATCTGGTGAGAAAAGATTCTTGTAAATGGACATTCCATTATTAAAAGAACTGGTACTTAATTTGCAAGGAAGATAATGAACACTGAATAGTGTCATGCTTGGTAGGAGCAAAAATAGTGTGAGACAGGCCTTGGAATGTCAAAGTACAGGAGTACAGATGTGTTTTTATTTACAATGGTACAAATGATCTCATTATATCCTGTAATCACGGCTACAAAGGTAAAAACTACACTTTTCAAAGCCAAGACCACAGCATCCATGGGACCTGACAACATCCCAGGCTGCGTTCTACATGAACTACAGAATGAACTGGCACCCCTAAGCACCATGTTCAATCATAGCCTCACCTCAAGCTTTGTGCCCACTGAATGGCACACAGAGACAGTTATCCCACTCCACAAAGGGGGAGCCACCACGGACCCCGGGAACTACCACCCCATTAGCCTAATAAGCCTGGTCTGCAAGGCCATGGAACATATCATCATGGAACTTATGAACAAAAAGACATTGGTAATCTCAAAACTCTGGACCCCACCCAGTTCAGATTTGTAAACGGCAGATCATGTCTCCTAAACCTGTTATACTTCTTTGAAGCAGTCACCAAAGATGTAGACAAGGGTAAGGTGGTTCACACAGCCTATCTAAATCTTGCCAAGGCTTTTGACACCATCCCCCACTCTGGAATTATAGATCCTCTTCTTTCGGCTGCTCCAGTTAGGGGTCGCCACAGCAGATCAACTGTTTCCATTTCTTCCTGTCCTCTGCATCTTGCTCTGTCACACCAACCACCTGCATGTCCTCTCTCACCACATCCATAAACCTTATCTTAGGCCTTCCTCTTTTCCTGTTACCTGGCAGCTTCATCGTAAGCATCTTCCCCCCCAATATACTCTGCATCTCTCCTCAGCACATGTCCAAACCAACGTAATCTTGCCTCTCTGACTTTGTCTCCAAACCTTCCAACCTGGACTGACCCTCTAATATACTTAATTCCAAATCCTGTCCATCCTTGTCGCACTCAGTGCAAATCTTAACATCTTCAACTCTGCCACATCAAGCTCTGACTCTGCCTTTTTGTCAATGCCACTGTCTCCAACCCATATAACATAGCTGGTCTCACTACCCTCTTGTAGACCTTCCCTTTCACTCTGGAATTATAGATAAACTCACTAAACTAGGTATAAATCCCTATGTCACAAGATGGGTTGCCAAACTGGCTCACTGACAGAACCCACACTGTGGAAGTAGCAGACTCCAAATCCGACTTCAGACCAGTGACAAGTGGTGTACCACAGGGTTCAACCCTGGGTCCTCTCCTGTTTGGTATCTGCTTTTCAGAAGTTAAAGGCTTATGAAGTTCACAGATGACTGCAAACTAGGAGCCATAATTGAAACTCTTAATGATGTGGACATCCTACAAAAGGGCCTCACTGAGACAGATGCCTGGTGTCAAAGGCATGGCCTCAAGCTCAATGCCAAAAAGTGCAGTGTCATTCCCTTTGGTAAAAACTCTGTACCCATGAGCTACCACATAGGTGGTAGTCTACTTAACACCGAAAGTGTGATAAGAGACCTTGGGACACAGGTGAAGAGTAGTTTCTCCTTTGATTATCACATCGCCACAGTAGTCAGGAAATCCTTCTACATGGCACACCTCATCACAAAAGGTTTCTCATCCAGGAAAAAAAGAGGTCATTGTTCCCCACTGCTCATCACTCATTAGACCCATTATATAGTACAATGCCCCTTTTGGTATGTACCTCACAAGACATCTCCAACAACTGCAAAGGCTGCAGAAATACCTCACAAAGAGGATTACCGGTCTCAAACAGATGCCCTATGCAGACCGTCTCAAAAAACTCCAGCTATACTTCATCGCATATCGCCTACTCAGAGGCAATCTCTGCCTAACATACAAAGCTATGTCAAACCCAGAGCTGTTGGACATGCTCCACTTAAAGATATCCCACTCCCTCTGAGCTGCACGCTCTAGGGACCTAAACCTAGTCACCACAATAAAGAGAACATATTGGAGGGATAGATTCCTGTCCCAGAGACTTCCCATACTCTGGAACAAACTACCTATCTATATCAAACAAAGATCCTCATTAGCACTCTTCAGGAAAAATCTTGATGATTGGATGGGAAATAGGAAATTCACCCCGGGGATCACCTCTGTGGCTCTGCTCGATAGGGGCACAGGAAAATAATTTGCTTGGGTGGCGAAAGCCAGGGTACCTTTTTGGCTAGGTTTCTATAGGCCCTAGGGCTGACAGCCTAGTACCTATCTATAAACACTGATTCTTAGTAAAGAACTTACAGCCCTCACAGATGGCATAAGCTTGTACAGGTGTTAGGACATTTTTTTTCACAAATCACATATACAAAGTAAAGTCAGATCACCATGAATGAAAATATGTTTTGGATAACTACCTACATGAAAAACATGTTCCATTTAAGAAATGGAAATGTTTAGAGCATCAGAAACTAATTTTGGGCACACATGTTTTTAGACAAAACAACATGCACTTGTCAAGCTCAGGGAAGAAAATATTTGCAGCATATATTTTGCAATATTGTATTTCTGCCAGGTCAAAAATTTAACAGCTCATACATAGCAGCATCTACTGCATCTCTGATTGCTTTTTTTATTGGAAAATTTGCTACACTGCCATAAGATTGAGGTTGTTATAGTTTGTTCATCATGGTTAAAGAACAATGACTGGAAACCATTTTTATCGGTGTATAAATGTTTTTACTGCAACAGACATTCTAACAAAAAAATCATGTGGAGGCATACCTCTCAACCTCAGAGTAAGAAATCTGGACAAAGCCATAAAAAAGTAATATAAATAGGGACATTTTTTAAATATTGCTCTTACAAACTTAGAATGTTGATATAATAACAGGTTTTGCATTAGCATGAATTTTCTGAAGGGTATGAAGTCTAAAGCTCAAATGTCTGTCATTATTTTCTTACTTCAGTCTTTAATGATTTGCCACTAATTTGCCAGAAAACCACAATTTTATGAAAAATGGACCAAAAATATAAAAAAATATGGACATGCTATGAAAATCTGTACAGTTGAGAAGTATGGGTGGAGGTGTTATGATAGGGATTAAAGATTGTCTGAGACCTGTGATTACTTGCTCAGTGATAACACTGATACTGAAAATTGTGTAACTGACCATACAAAACGTTGATCATATAACAACTGGAGTGCAGACACCATTAAATTGTTGATGACTTGGAAGAATTCATACTTTTTTTGCATGAAACACAACAGCGAAGAATAATAGTGGCTGGAGACTTAACTTTACCAGAAACAGACTGGAATAATACTGATTCAACATTAGTAAGGAATCGTATGTTCAAGAACAATTGCTTCAGAATGTAAAAAAAAGCCTACCATGGAATGGAACATGCTAGATATTGTCTGCACTCCAAAAGAGTACTGTTACTTCATGTCAAGTTTTACCACTGTTGATATGCACTGATCATGGGGTTATAAAGGTTAATTTCTTGCTAGTTAATTCTGTCAAACTGAAATATAAACCAATGTACCAAAGATTAACAGATTATATGGAAGCAAAACAGTCACTGTGTAAATCTAATTGGAGTGATGGGTTCAGTGGAAAAACTGTGGAAGAATGTGAAAAGTTTTTTAAGACAGATTGTTTGAATGCAAAAAAAAATGTTTATCAGCATCTAGACACACATCATCAGGAGGATATATTTCATAACAAGATACTTGATTAAGATGAGAGACAAAACTATAAGAAATGGAAAAGAGGTTGAACTATGACTTTGAAAACTGAAGTAAAAAGTTTGACAGAAATTAAACAGTGTGAGATGAAAAAATTGAAGAAAATTTATAGAATATTAAGCATAATAGGAAATCATTTTACAGATACATAATATGTGGCAGGAGTGAGTACATATAAACTGATGAAATGTGTGTAGATTCTAAAAGTTATTCACAGACACAACAGATTATAGATACATTTACAAAATCTTAAGTAAAGCAGTTTGGTTCCAGAAAGGGGGTGATAACATTTTCTTAGTGACATCCAGGTAACCTCAGATACTGAATTCAAATTATATTATATTGAAAAACTACTCAAACTTGACACAAACAAAGCACAGGGAAAAGATTTAGTACTAATGACCCGAGAACACTTCGACATGAACTTAAGGTACCATTATATTTATTTACTAAGTTGTATAAATATGGAGAGATTCCTCATGATTGAAGACACGCACTTATAAAACTTGCCTTTAAGGAAAAGGGAAGCTAAACAAACCCAGAGTCATACAGATGCATATGTTTACTTTCAGGTCGTGGTAAATAATGGAAAAGGCTATACTGGATAAAATATTATCAGGATTGAAAAAGCAGGGACTTGAAATATGATGATCTAAAACAATATAGCAACAGTTACAAATGAAAAATTGTGCTGTGATGTAATTTATAGAAATCTAACTTTGGAATTTGACAGAGTCATACACAAAACACTGATCAATAAATTAGAACTAGGCATGAATGTACACTTGATAAAATGGAAAGCTGCGTGGCAAGTATCATACAGCAAACTGGAGAGGTGAAATTTGAGGCAACAGCCCTAAACCCATAGCTATTTAAATTGTGTCTTTCAGACCTATCTTTTTTTATCTGAACTCTTTAGTCTGTATACAGATGACATGAAAATGGATAAACTGATTACTTGTGTTACAGATAAAGCATGTCTACAAAATAACTTGATTAAATTGACCATTTGGGCACAGGAGAACAATATGCTGATAAATACATCAAAAACTAAGCATATGAGATTTGAGAGACAAATTTAAAACAGCACACGGTGATTTTAACTATAGATTCACTTAAGGATGTGGTTCTATGGCTAGATCCAGTTTGAGTTTTTCCAATCATATCAAACAGTTGGTTACTGCTAGAACCAAAGATTGCATAAAAAGATTTACTATTGTCTAGCAAACCAGAAAAGTAGTTATTGTTTGTTAGTTATATTGGACCCAAACGTTGAGTATGACATAAGACTACAGAAACCTTACAAGAAAACAAGCATGACAGAGAACAGTGAAAATACAACAAGGGCATCCATGGATGTGAAAATTTAAGTTATTATGAAAGACTAAAATAACTGAACTTGCACAGAGTCTCATACAGATATTTAAGAGGAGACCTTGTTCAGGTATACGTCATTTACAGACAACTACTTCTGGGAATGCTTACGTCATCATCAATAGCAGCAGAGAATTGTCAGACAACATACACGCAAGATTCCGTAGGAATGAGAAGTGCACTGATTAGTCTTCTGAGAGAGTAGATGATGCAAGGAACTTACTGCCAAATAACATTAAAACAAGCACTAGTTTAAATATTTTTAAAAACTGCCTTAACACATTATGGGAACAACTGTTTTGTTATACTGGCCACCTAGAAAGACCTTTGTGCAAAATTTTGAAATAGATATATGTATGTATGCATGTATGTATCTGCTTTTTAGGGACAGAAGCCTACCAAGAGAACTGCAGGCACTTCCCACATCCTCCAAAGCTGACTGAACTGGAGGAATGGATGAAGGTTCCGGAAATTCCTTCTATAAACAGCTCTTGCTATGTTCTAAAGGATTTAGAAGCCTCCATGTTCTCCCACTGAAAAGACTAACACATTCTTGAAATAAATCACAGAAAAAGAGAAACTCCCTTGGGGAGAATCAGAAACTGAGCATGACAGTCTGAATCAGAAATCTGAGAATAAAACCCTCTATATGTTCTTTCATCTTCCTGTTCAGATTAAGAATATTTAATCTCTTCAGCAAAAGAGGCATCCCACTTTCTTTCACCACAAACCCCTTCGTAAAAAGGAGTAACTTGAAATAAACCCCTGAGCCAGATCCAGTACACCACTCCTTTCTAAGGAAATTTGAGGAGAAGATACGTACTTACGTATTATCGCAACCACATTTTTCAGGGCAAAACCGGTTGGTTCCCAATGATGACAATGACATATGCTCATTAAAGAGCCCTTGTAAAACACTCGGCCAGCACAACAATTACTGTAAAAATATAATTTCCAAATTTCAGGCAGAAAAACTGCCCAAGCATATAAGTAACCAGCACAGAAATACAACCCTGAGCCTATTACTTAAAATAGTCATCATGAGTAGGAACTAACTGACAACGTCATCACAGAAACAAATTCAGAAAGGCTTCTTTCTTCCCTATCAACTCCGTGACCATAACCGTGACACTATCATCTACAAAAAGAAGTAGGTCTTCTGATTAAGGGACAGTGAGCTGTGTGTGTGTGTGTGTGTGCAAAACAATGACATCAACACAGACAGTATGCATTTACTATTATTTCTGAACAACTACGAGGCTTAAAGGTTTTGAGAAGTATATCAGTAAAACAGATGCAAGCTAAATTAAAACAATGCAGTGAACCTTACAGAAATGGAAATCAGTCCACTGACTCCGCTCTTCTGTCTTCAATCTGACTGCAGTTGTGAATGAACACTAAAGACAAAATGCTGGCGGTTGTAGTAAAGACTAAATCATAACCATTATTTGACAGCATTTGCTGCCAGGAAAAATCAACATTCAGTGCACTTGCCATAAGTGACGTGCTGTCAGTAAAGTGCATAAAGAGACAAGAGTGTGTTTCTTAGATTTTACTGATAACACACCAGAAAACAACCTGGGCTTTAAAAGAAAACACAGTATATAACATTTTAGAAAACTTTACTGAACATATTTCACGATCAGTAAGCAACCGGTATTGCCATGAAAATGTGGTTGCGATAATACGCAAGTACCGAAGATACATATTTATTTTTCTGTTTTTTTTGCAAGGAAACAACAGGGTTAATAGATGCAGCAGCAGATTCTCCAGGAATAGGTACAATATTTCGACTAAACAGGGAAATCTTTCCTGTTTCCTCTCCCAGGACCAACAAGACTGGCTCTCTTTGCCCGCTGAGGGGATCCCATCAACCACAGAGTACATAGCTAACTCCTGGTCCACAGTGCCTCTAATTGCTATAACAGATGGATCTGGGTAAAAAATGAGTGGTCTAAGGAACCAGCTTTGACCACGGCAGAGTCCCCACCCTTGGAAGAGGCAAATGTCTAGCCTGCTGTGGGTGGTACAGGCTATTTGCTTAATTTTTTCTGTGTCTCTGGAAGGAAGACAGAACATGGGACTGGTAGCTCATTCCATGATTAAGACAAAAATGGTGGCTCTTTCCTTGGGAAAGCAAGCAGTACAAGCCAGTAACACATTAAAGTCATCAAATCCATTTTTCCCTGTCAGTACACTGTAAAAAGCACTTTAAAAACACTTTGCCATCCCCCCAGAAAAGCAAAGTAAACAAT
>NC_056731.1:128910394-128997894 GCF_019279795.1 Protopterus annectens | reverse complement strand
AGCTGATCAGCAGTTCTGTGGGGTCTGCTGAAATAGTGCTCTGACAGCAAAAATGCACTTTAACAATTTGCGCTGTCTTTATATGAAGCAGCTCTCAAACTCCTGACAGTTGGGGCATGTGGAAAGTGCCATTAAGGTTTGAAAAGCTGGTTTGTCAGAAGTGGTAGAAACTATATATTTTAGGCTACCGTAACAGTTACCTATACATATATCAAGTGAACTTAATGTTCAGGCATAGATCATCGAGTGATTGGGAGGAAGCATTTAAGTGTTACTAAAAAAAAAAAAATAAGTTTCAAAAATTTTAACTTAGTTTATGAGCTATACTGTGGGTTTTGTGCATTTAACTGCCTAACTGGCAGGTAAAATAGAGTATTAAGGCTCTAAGCTGTTAATGAGCTTATTCCTGTAGTGAGGGGTACGAGTCTGACTCGTTTCACCTCCACTTTCCTGCTGCGATTCTAAATAACCACAACATGAATTGCGGCCAGAAACTGGTACTAAAAAAATGAACAAATAAAAAAAACTAATCATAGAGCCGAACTTGAAAGTAATCGTATTTTATTGAAGCTAGCAAGCATGGTCAAGTGCTTTCGTCTGAACGTTTAAGACCTCAAGATTCTAAAGAGTCCTTAAATGTTCAGATGAAAATGCTTAACCTTGTTTGTTAGATTCACTAAAATACAATTACTTTTGATTTCGGCTCTCTAATGTGATTCTGAACAAATCACTTAACCAGACAGTACTCCCAGGTCATTCCAGAAATGGGACACCTATCTAGTGGATTTCCATGTTAATAAATGTGCAATAAAAAAAGGAAAAGATAGCGCTGACTAAGCTGGGTAGCAGTTCTTAATTGGAAAGTGGAGTTAAATGAATGGTCAAAGAAGAGATGCAATGCAGATTGGTCTGACTGTAAAGAAAATATAGGGAGAAATGCAGAACATGCATCTTCGATCAGACAGATGTAAACCATGACAGATGTAAATCACAACAGTCCAACATTTTTAGCGCAGGAATTGGTAGACTAAAAGAAACATGACAATTTCTGGAAAGAAAAAGAGTATAATGTTTCATAACCAAGTATGGCACAGCAAACGGGGTCAACATTCATGACAGAAGCAGTGGGAGTGGGGCAATGGAAGGGGTAGCTGAGAGGTTACAGGTCAGTTTACAATACAAAAAACTCAGTGAGCAGCCCAATAGCAACTAATGCAGGAGATTTTAAGTTAATATATTAAGTTTATGTTTTATTACTTTGCAAAACCGTCTTTTGGCTTCTCTAAGACTGAATTTTCTAACCCTATAAAGGTAATAAATAATGCAAATCTAAAAGATCTAGCATTCTACTATATACTTGTTCATTAGGTGTATCAAGTAATGCTCTGGAATAAGAAAACAAATCTGCAGAACAGACTTTTCAGAATGCTATGAAACTGAAAGAAAGGGATAAAGATTTTCATGACCCTAACAAAATTTGACTTTACAAAGACTAAATACAAGTGGTGAATAAAGAACTGCAATACCACAGATCGATGTTCTGTATAGGAAACATACTACACTACTGGCAGACAATCTAACTGTTTTGCTTTGCATTATATCACTTTCTATGTATGGTCAGTAATTCTTCAGTTTTCAATAAATACTGCAGTGTGTACCATAAGACAACATAATTCTAGTGTAACAAGGAGGTATAAGTTGCCCCCACCACACACACACACACACACACACACACACACACACACACACACACACACACACACACACACACCTGTGGACTTGTATAAAAACACAATGCAGCAAAAAGTGAGCCAGTTAAACTACTTACACACAGATAAACTACTAAATGTAGCAAAAGAGCGGCCATGGACTTATATAAAACACAATGCACAGCAAAAAAAAAAGCACACGAGAATGGACAAACCTATACACACATAAACTGGCCCTGGAGTTATATAAATGCACACAGTTATTAGTTTAACAAACTTACAGCAAAAGAGCAGCCATGGACTTGCACAATGCAGCAAAACAAAAAAAAAGTGCACAACAATGAACTTACACTGATATAAATGCACACAGTTACACAGTACAGCTAGAACAAACTTGCACACAGCATCTTGGCCAGCCAGCAGAAACACATGGACTTACTTGCACAGTATCTTGGCCAGCAGATAAACAAAATAATGCCACAGCAATGTTTCTTACAGGCACAACAATCAGTTGTTTTTCTTACCTGGTGGACTCTGCAAAATGTAATTATGCCACCTGCCATCACTCTTATATTCCCTATTTCCCTATGAGTCCAACAGGCAGTAGCTGATGATATCAGCCAAAAATTTAAAGTGGTAATATAAAAAAAGGACAGAGGAATTCATGGCACCCCAATATTTTGCCCTCAAAACCAGTAAATACCGAGGAATTTGGTACAGCTGAGAGGTGTGATAACAGCTGTCCAGCTTTCAAAGTTTCAGGGCACCTTCTATGTGCCAAATAATTAGCTTGCACTGCCTTAATTAAAAGACAAGTTTGGACACCAAGCCCTTCAGAACTTTCCTGCTGAGAACACACCCCTGTGGACTTCCAAGGATCACTTATTGGCTAATGCTGCTTTGTTGCTGGTAATACAAGTTTCCTTTGGTGCAAAATACTTCCACGTTACTTTTTAATTTATTTAAACTGACATTTTGTATAAAACAACTATACTTAAGCTAGGAAAAAATATTTTGAGAGTCTTGTGACAAGTAATTTTAAATGGAAGTGCATTTACTTTTTTTTTTTTACTTTTGTGGGAAAAATTGTTAAAAGTTGTTTAAAACTATGTTTTTTCTGTAAAGAAATAGTGTGTCTCTTCCTTTTGGAGTTGTAGAAAGTGTTCAGCTTGCAGGAAGAAGCTGCTCAGAAACAGAGAATATAATAATGACAGCACTTCTATCATGTTCATAGACTGGCATGTGGATTGGAAAATGCATGGACGTGTCCTGTATATCACATACATCAAACTCAAGTATTCACAGTATTTCTTGTAGAAATAAGACCATGCCTTCACAAAGGATATGGCATTCCACACATTTTCCTTAAATGTAATCCTAAACCAGAAATACACTATAAATATAGCATCCCTGACATGTGTAAATACTATACAAGGACATTCAACTACATGTTTGTTTTTCTTTCTTCTTTATTGGGAATTCCCAGATGTGAATTCAAATAGTTTCAGTGAAATCACTTGTGATAATATTGTCCATGTTAACATGACCAGATAACATTTGCCCCCCCACCCATGTTTCTGTGCTGTTTTTGATTTCCCTGTCTATTTGGAAGGCTACTAATTATCCACATATGAATTTGTGAAGAAATAGCTTCTGACATCATACCTCACATGACAATTTGTTTATACTCTCTTTAAATGGCTTGCAGTGCAGACCACTATTGTTCACTCTCTTCTGGGCAATTAAACCATATCTGAGTCACTGAGAGTCAGGAGTCTCACCAGAAAAACTGAATTATGCCCCCATACACAAACTGCACTTCTTAAATTGACCACAAACTTTAAAGACTTTGAACCCTTGTAACCACATTTATTCTCCAATTCTTAACCATACATGTAGTTCAAGTTACCTAATCAGACTGGGGAAACTATTTAGAATTTAATCTTAACAATGCCTTCCCAACAATAGTACCCTAAATCACTTCTACTTTATATTACACATAGGTCTATATAGCTTACTTTATAGATGATTGCTTATATGACTTGCACACTGCACTCTTCAAATTCTTCTAAAGAACGTTAACACGTCTGCGCACTACATACTAATCAGACTAACCAAAATCAAAATGTGCATTAGGGGCATAGCCAGGATTTTTGGAAAAGTGCATTAGTTTCCAGAAAGTAGTCACCCACCTTTTCTCACAAGTATAAATTCCACCAATGCCAAGCAGTCTAAGTATTTGACTATATACATATTCACTTCTTTGGGAAAAATAGCCAATGGGACATTTAAAAATACTGATTAATAAAATACATAAAACAGAAAGCATGAGAAAATATGCTTTTTTTTGGAAAAAAATCCAATGCACTCTAGTAAACAAAAGTTATTTTTAAGAATTTCATACCATGACATACATAATATATGGCTGGCTATGTCTATAATGCAGGACTTTAAAGTCATACTTTTACATGTATTAAATGCAAAGTGAACTATAATCCACCCCGTCTTTTGCTTGGCATACTCAGATAATAATTTGTACCACATATTATAAAAGTACTGTATGTGTCCACTGTACTCTCTCAATCATAAAACCTATATGTCTGCTGTTACTTTTCTGTTTTCATTGGCCAAAATTTTGGCTGTAAAAGGGCCTTGTGACCAAGCTTACTTAACCCAGATAACTATTAAATAAATAATGACTGCACTTAACACTTCAGATGAGATTTCCTAAAGTGCTCTCTATTAAGTACAGTAACTTTCCCTTTCTGCTGACAAAGCCTCTCCCATTACACAATTGCAGCTTCCTGACTTCTCTAGCTGGTTTCCCACTGTTGGAGATTTGGAACACCTAACCATCAATGCTGTTGGAATTACAGGTGGTTCAGCAGAATGTAAGCTATTCAGTGCCTTATCGTACTAAAGGACATGGAAAAGTAGATAGTAAGAAAATGTTTTTTCTCACATTGTAACACATCCTCAAGTACTGACTGTCAGAATGAATGTATACTACTTTGTTGTTTTGCTGATCATGATCTGTTTTACATTGAGCAACTGAGCTGAGATGTGTTTTCGGCTAACTGCAGTAAAGCATATCACAAAAAACTGCGATAGCAATATAAGGATTATTTCAGGTATGTGCTGCTCTGTTCACCCAAGTATCTAATTAGAATAAAACTTCCAACATTTGCTGCATTGACTTTATGTTCACCTGATGCACAACAACATGTTGACTGGACTAATGTGCATGAAAGTACCCTAGAAAACAAGCACACATTCTGTGGCATTAAGTTTGAGAAAGCTTCTCGCCGAGTTGTTTATATTGATAATCTTTCTTAAACAGCTGGATTCTGTTTAAATATTGATGAAATAGAAAATACTAATTAGGTGTGCAGTAATTACTCTAGAGATACATCTCTAAGTGTCCCCAAGTTTGATCTTAAAATATTAATGTGCTTTAGGTAATCAAAGCCTGTGAACTACATTTGATGCTAGAACTCAGTATAATCATTAGTAAACAATTATTTCTGATACACTTGGTTCTACACTGGATTCAAGGGTGGCTGCCATGGGAAAGAAACAGCAGTTTGCAAATGTCAAAGTAATTATGCGGTTGGCAATTATATTTATAACCTGGACAAATACCATTTACATAAATATATTTATATATATGTATGTATGCATGAGTCTGCATGTGTTAATTCATTCATATTTATTACACACACACACACACACACACACACACACACACACACACACACACACACACACACACACACACACACAATCTAGCAGTTAAGCTATCATCATTTGAGGATGAACAGACATACTTTTGAGTGTCACACTGGTGCCTTATTTCTCAAGACTGCAACTAAATACTAACTTCTTTCCTGGGATTTACTGTCAGACTGGAAAAGTAACACGAAGAATGTAAACTAAATTTTCCTTCTGTTTTACATTCGCCTCCACAAAAAAACTACAATTTGGCATAATTAGTGAGCTGGAAAGACTGTCACAACAGCAGAGAAGATAGGCATAGGCTTCTCATCTCATTCAGAATAGGTGTGTAAACTTTCTTTAGCAATAACTAACAGCATAATATTTGACTGTCTGTACTGATGCTGCATAGTGAATAAGATATATTTAGTTACAGCTAAGCACAAAATGTGTTCACATTCCCATTCCATGCAGGAGTACTTTACTGTGTATATAAGTAGGTACCGTCATTCAGTCTCAACTTTCTGCAAGTGCATAAACTTTCTTTGGCTAAATTTTAATGACAAATATCTGTCTATATGCTATATGCGTGCTAGGGTGCTTCATATTTTTGGGCCTACTACAACTGCACAAATGCTAAGAGTTCATGACATACATGCTTGTTGCCACTTGCTCAACAAGGCAAGTGCTACCACTAGCATGATCGTACTTTATTACTTAGCCCTACCAGATACACAACTAACCATAACACCAGAGTCCTTACTCCCCAACCCTAAAACTTGACTTGCTCACTCTCAACCTAAACCTAAAACTCCAAGCCACCTCCTGAAACCTAAACTCCTTGACTCTTCCACTCCTGAACCCTAAAATCTCCTCCAAATCACTGCCTTAAATCTACATTCTTTCTTAGTCACACTCCCTCACTTTGGATGCCAAACCTAACTCATTTGAACTTGAAAAGGTGTGTTAAGGCAATGTGCAGCATCTGTTTGTCTGCAGTCATATTACAGTTTGTTTGCAAGCTGCAGTGTGTTTGAGCTCCAAGAGCCTAGAGTCCCTTTCTTTGAAATAGCAGTCTTCAAGCATTTGGGATTCAAGTGCTTGTAGCAGAATTTACTGTTTTCAGGTAGGAGAATTGTGTTTAAAATTATTAGTCATTATTTGCAAACACTGTGCCGTGCTCTAATTTTCTTCAGCAATATTTTAACTGAGGAATATTTACAAACAAATCCTATTACTGTTATACTAGCTTCCAATTTTTATAGGTAGAAAAATTTTACTTTGCAACATCTTAGTGATTTTGCATAGTCACTACAACTTCTGAACTTATACTTGTCCCGTCCCCCCTTAAATAACTACACTACACACAAAAAGACAGTTGAGGACCTTTATTAAACTGTATTATACAATGAAGTATGTACACAAAAACCAACATTAATTATCTTCTTCAGCAATGATGATCTCCGGGCAGTGTCACCACTCACCCTGGATGAACTTTACCTCAAGGCAGTGTACCATCTCACCCTGATACCTTCTCCACCGGGGCAGCGTACCTGCTCACCCACATAAAGAGGCAGCATACCTACTCACCTCACACCATACCAAAACCATAAACCAATAACCACCTTCTTTAGAGGGGGGAACAGAAGAGGACAATCCTGTCCCTCTTCTCTGCCACCAGCCTGATCCCAGGCTGTTCCCCCTCCTAAACCTTAGCTACCAATCATATCCTCTAAAAAGAGTTTCAGATGCAAATTAAAAAGATACAGACCCACATCATTAAGGTGTACTCCATCCGTTCGATACCAAGACTCCTCTCCATCCCCAAAATCTCTATGGTCAATAGTATGCATCCCCAAAATCCTTAATTGCCTAGCCAACCTTTGATCCACACACATTCTCACCCTTTCAATCACCTTATGACTATATGTAGCCCTCCAACACAAACGCAGAAACAACTCTGACCACTCAATTTCCATACCCGGGTACAATGCCGTAATCTCATCAAATCTCACAGCATAATGTCCACCAATTGTTTTTTAGGAACAATGCCCAAGTCATTACCCCCTAAATGAATGACCAATATACATGGACAACCCACCTTCAGTTTGGCCCTCTCAAATTCATTTAACAACCCATCCCACCTAAGCCCCCTAACACCATGCCAGGACACTGACCACACTAAATTTGCTAAACCCAAATTTACCCCATCACCCCTAACTAAAGCATGCTTCTCTGCCCAGTGGATGAACGAATGCCCCAAGATGATAATGTGCTTCCCTAAAAGAAAAGAAGAAAAATTAATAATCAGACCACAACTTATCTAATATAAGACAAAAATGCATTTGAAGACCACCTCCCCACCCTTTTAATCAATTCAATAGAAAGTACAGTTTTGTACCTACCATAAATGTAGATGTCCGATAGGTATGCATCTGCAGTCATAACATATGGGTTGTCCTGCCTCAGGCAGCCCTTTGGTCAGCCGGATTCCAAAGCCTGGGTCTGGCCTCGGCTGATATCGCACTTTCCCCGACGTCAGAGTGTCTGGGGTATAAAAGCATCAGCCGACGCCATTTTCCTCAGTTTTTCTTGCCCCAGATGCCAGGTGCCCTCTAGGAAGGCTAAATTTGGATAAAAGCTGAAAAGTTCCAAACATTTGCAAATTATATACATATATAAACAAACAAATACACCATAATAGATTCCCCCAGCTAGCTGAAAGAGGGGTAAGCACCCTAGGAATACCACAGAGGGGAAGGAGGGAGGGTAATCCTGACTGCAGATGCATACCTATCGGACATCTACATTTATGGTAGGTACAAAACTGTACTATGTCCTTCAAGGATGCATCTGCAGTCATAACATATGGGTAGAATACCATAGCCAATCTGGGGGAGGAGGTAGTAAGAGAATTATGGTGTAGTCAAGATCCCCTGCAGTACTGCAGTTGCAAACCCTGCTTGGGATCTGGAGTATAAAGGTAGATTGTAATGCTTGGCAAATGTATGCATGGAGCTCCAAGTAGCAGCTTCTAAAATGTCCTTGGCAGCCACCCCTCGTAGGAAGGCTGTAGTGGTGGCTGTGGCCCTTGTGGAGTGAGGCCTGATATTTTCAGGAACTGTCTTTCCATGAAAGGAGTAGCAATAACGAATGCAATTTCCTATCCATTTTGAAATTGTCTGTTTGGAAATTGCTCTTCCTTGCACCCCAGTTGCATATGCTACAAAAAGTTGGTCAGGTTTTTCTGTTTGTTTTAGTTCTGTCCAAATAGTAGCGTAGTTGTCTGTGTATATCCAAGGTGTGCAAAAGTTTTTCCCCCCTGTTCTGTGGGTTAGGGAAGAACGTAGGCAAGTGAATAGCTTGGTTCAAGGATACCCTAGATACCACCTTTGGCATGAAAGTAGGATTGGTTCTCAGTGACACTCTATCCTGGTGAAAAATAAGAAAAGGCTGTACTGCCATTAATGCCTGTAACTCAGATACTCTTCTTGCTGAAGTGATTGCCAGAAGGAATGCAGTTTTCCAAGATAAAAACTGGAGCTCTGTTGATGCTGCTGGTTCAAAAGGAGGTAGTGTCAGTTTTTCCAGCACAAAATTGAGATCCCATGCAGGTAGGGGGGGTCTTCTTGGAGGTTTAACATTTTTGATCCCTCTCAAAAATTGTCTGAGAAGAGGGTGTGAGAAGATAGGTGGATCCACATTGTATTCTGCTGAAATTGCTGAAGCATGAATCTTAATGGATGAGTAAGACAGGCCATTGTGGAACAGTTCTGCCAAGTATTCTAAGATGTGTGCTAGATTTGCCACTGTAACATCTGTGCCCTTTGATGCGCTCCAAATGAGAAATCTCTTCCATTTAGCTGAGTATGTTTTTCTTGTGGAAGGTCTGCGAGCCTCCAGGATAATGTCCTTAACCCTCTGAGATAAAACAGTTTGGTTGGGCTTTAAGGAATCTTCCAGGCAGTTAGCTGCAATGTTTTCAAGTTTGGATGCAGGACCTTGAAATTGTTCTGCGTTAGAAGAAGAGGCCATAGGGGAAGAGGCCATGAGTTTGCCTGAGACATGCTTCTCAATAGTGGGTACCAATGTTGTCTTGGCCAGTCCGGAGCTATTAGTATGACTTTTGGCTGTTCCTCCCTAATTTTCAGTAGAACCTTGTACATCAATGGGAGAGGTGGAAAAGCATATACTGTTAGGGCATTCCAGCTGAAAGAGAGAGAGTCCACCCTCCAGGCTTGTGGGTGGTATGTCCTTGAGCAGAATTTCTTCAGTTGGTGGTTGAGTGGGGAGGTGAACAGATCTATCTCTGGGATTCCCCATTTCTTTGTTATGAGTTTGAAGATGTCTGGATGCAGCATCCATTCGTGTGCATCCATGGTAGTTCTGCTTAAGCTGTCTGCTAGTGTATTCTCTTTTCCTGGTACGAAGTTGGCCTGCAGCTGGATATTGAGATTCAGGCATAGGTTCCACAGATTCATAGCCATCCAGCATAGAGGGTAGGAATGTGTGCCTCCCTGTTTATGTACCACATGACCGTGGTTTTGTCTGTCCGTATTAACAGATGTCCTTGCTGGAGGAAGGGTCTGAATGCCTCGATTGCATGCCTTACTGCCAGCATTTCCTTTTGGTTTATGTGCATGCTTAGCTGCCATAGGCCTTGGATATGTTTGTCCTCCATGTGTGCTCCCCATCCTCGGTCTGAGGCGTCCGTGGTGATGGTCTGCCTTGTCTTTGGTTTGTTGAAAGGCAACCCTCTGTTGGACTGGCAGGCCTGAGCCCACCACAGGAATTCCTTCTGAAGGCATGGAATGATTTGTATCATGGTTTCTAGACTGTGACTGTGTTGAGACCATACATTCCTTAGGTACCATTGTAATTTCCTCATGTGCAACCTGGCATGTGGAATTAAAATTATGCAGGATGCCATGTAACCCAGGGCCTGCAGGACTTTCCTTGCAGTAAGCCGAGTTTGTCTTGTCAGAGTCATGAAGTAATCTGGAAGTTGTTTTTGTTTTTCTTCTGTGAGAAAAGCCATCTGAGTGATTGTGTCCAGATCCGCACCCAAAAAGGTTATCCTTTGGGATGGTACTAGTCTTGACTTTTGGAAGATGACTGTGTATCCCAATGTTTGTAGCAGGTGTATGGCATAGGCCAAGTCCTTTAACAATTTCTTCTTGTTGTCCGCTTGTATTAGGCAGTCGTCCAGGTATGGATAAATTTGAATTCCCTGAAGTCTGCAGTGTGCAATTACTGATGCCAGGCATTTTGTGAATACTCTGGGCGCAGTAGATAAGCCAAAGGGCAATGCTGAGAATTGATAATGCTCTGATCCTGCAAGAAATCTGAGGTGTCTTCTGCAATCTGGTTGGATAGGGACGTGCAGGTATGCCTCCTTGAGATCTAGAGTCACCAGCCAAGACTCCTTGCCCAACATGGGAAGAAGTTGCTGTAGATTCAGCATTCTGAATTTTGGCACAATGAGATGAGAGTTCAGTGCGGACAGGTCGAGTATAGGCCTCCATTGGTTTTCTTTTCTTGGCACAAGGAATAGTCTGGAGTAAAATCCTTGGCCTTGTTCTGTAGATGGTACCCTTTCTATAGCTTTCATCTGAAGTAACTTGCTGATTTGTCTTAAAGCCTCTGCCTTCTGGTTTGGTGGAAGGTTTGGCATTCCGACTCTTTTTGGCACAGTATGGAAGGGAAACCTGTATCCCTTGTCGATTATTTGCAATGTCCATGTATCCTTTGTAATGCAATGCCAGTTTTTCGAGAATAAAGCCAATTTTCCGCCCAAGGGTGCTTCCAGTTGATCCCTGGTAGGCGGAATCAGAGTCAAGTCATTGGGTCTGTCCTGTAGTAGTGGTAGTAGTTGTAGCTGTTGCACTACTCCTCTGGTTTGCAGGCTGCCACTGACAGCCTCTGTAGGGGCCCTTGGATTGACCTCTGCCTCTAGGGCGCCTGTTTCTGCCTCTCTGTGCTCTGGAGGAGTCTGGAAAGGACCAATTCTTTGTAGGCCAGTTTCTGCTGAACCTCGGAGGTTGAACTTGCAGGAAATCTTTAACTGTTTGCACAGATTTTGCTTTTTCTTCAACCTTCTTTAGAATCTCCTGTGCAGGGGAGCCAAATAAATGCTGTTTCTCCATTGGAGCATCGAGGAGTTTAGCCTTGACCTGGTCTGGCAAAGATTGCTCCTTCAGCCAGGCATGCCTGCGAATTACTGCCCCAGTCATAACTGATCTAAATGAAGCCTCCAGTGCATCATAGCCACATTTTAAGAAATGATTACTGACCTGTTGTGAGTTGTGTACCAAATCCTGAAGGGATTTACGGTCTAAGGGTTCAGGTGCAGAAAGTTTCTTATTTAGCTGATCTAACAAAAATTCTTGGTACTGTATCATATGGAATTGACAGCTTAATGCCCTGGCAGAAAGAGTAGCAGATGTATAAACCTTTTTTCCCCATCTCTCTAATGCTCTAGACTCTCTTTCAGAGGGTAGGGGATTTTTGGCAGTAGCCGCTGCAACCCCTTTAGGGCCCTGAGAAATAGTTTCTGGGTCTGCAGCATGGGCTTTATACAGGTGGAAGTGAGAATCCGGGACCCTGTAATATCTGTCAGGTTTGGAGGGGGCCGGAGGAAGTGAATCAGGTGCAGTACTGACATCATTGTACACATCATCAATTACAGTTAGAACCGGAGGTATAGCTAAGGGCCTATGCTGGGGCAAATGCAAAAAGGTCCTTAATCTTTTTCTAGAATCAGAGAAATCCTGACCCTGCCATTGAAAGTGTTCTCTCATGGAGTGTAAGGTCTCCCCAAAAGAAAATTCTTCAGGGGGGGAGGCCGAAGGTATAGATTCTTCTGCATCTGAATCCTCATAAGGCGAGTAGGCCCCTTCCTGGTGGTCTGACAAATCAGAGCCATCCGTGGAGTAATCTGAGGAATGAGGTTCAGAGGGGTCAGTCCTGGGCCTTTTGTCTGGAGGAGGTTGGGAGGCCCTGTCTGGGTGAGGTTGGGAACCCCTAATTAATGAGATAAGGTCCTCAGCAAGACTGAGGATCTGAGAACTAGAGGAAGGCCTCTGGGATGTATGTTTGGCAGGCAAAGCTTTTGAAAGTTTGGTAGCTTTAGCCCTGGAGAAGGCCTTAATAGACATAGAAGCTGGGGGCCTAGCTGCCCCATATGCAGGGGTAGAAATGTCCAAAGGTATGGTGTCGGACAAATCTTGAACACTAGCTTCGGTAGGGAGTTCTGAAGCCGACTCAGCCGGGGCCTCTCTGGCCTCGGTGGTCAGAGGTATGGTTTCGGTAGTAGGAATAGCCATGGACTCGGTTTCAGCCGAAACCGAGTCACTCGCGGTAGGCCTAGCCGTGGTTTCAGCCGAAACCGCAGGCTGCGAGTGTCGATCCTTTTCCTTGCGTTTTTTGACCATATGCGAAGTCGGAGTCTCCGACGGCATTTTATAAGCAAAAGCGGTTCCAAAAAACTCTTCTGCAAACTCCGACCGACGTCTAAGAGCCCGTCGGTTGAAGGAGGCACAGGCTAAACAAGCTGATACGTCGTGGTCTGGGCCTAAGCAAGGAAGGCAGTAAGAATGGAAATCCTTATGAGGTATTTGTTTCCATCAAATTAAACAATTATTTACTTTGTCTGACATCGGCTGAGGCAAGAAAGAGTCCCCAACGGGGTACTTAGCTTTTTCGAAGTCTTCGGTAGCTGAAATCTCTGGATCTGACCGACCGGCACTTGCGAACAGCTTCTGCTTCGGGCACCGCGCGGCAAGAAAGACTGGGGAAAATGGCGTCGGCTGATGCTTTTATACCCCAGACACTCTGACGTCGGGGAAAGTGCGACATCAGCCGAGGCCAGACCCAGACTTTGGAATCCGGCCGACCGAAGGGCTGCCTGAGGCAGGACAACCCATATGTTATGACTGCAGACGCATCCTTGAAGGACATCTACCCTCTCTATCTAAATCTGAAGCCCTACCTATCCTGAACGAATGAGCTGCAAACCTCTCCGCCAGAAATCTCATACAACGTAAAACCTTCCTCACCAAAAGTATGACTCTACTACTCAACACCACCTTCCCATCCACTGAACAAAAAATTAACTGATCAACACTCCCCTTTCGCCTCCTCACAAATTCTTTTGCCCACATTACTAGACAAATGCAAGGATTCTTGTCAGTTTTAAGCACCACCACAAATCCCCTACCCAACTGATGTGTCTTACTCCTCCATAATGCAATAGTAACCTCACCCTCCCCTATAATGACATCCTTCCAACATAACAAACCTAACAACTCCGAAATACAAAAAGCGCCAAAATATAACCATGTACATAATGTACTGCATATAAAATAATCCATAGACCCCTTTTTACAACAAACCTAATCCTTTCAACAAAACTTTCAATATAACCCTCGTAATTGGCCATCTAATATCCTTACATTCCACCACCATTCTACCCCAACCCCTTAACATACACCCTAATGTCCAAGACTTAGTGAAATCCTGCAACCTCGCCACCTTAGGGAAAATGATAATTGCAGCCAAATCCATCTTAACCGTCTGCAAAGCCTTGCCTAACCCCCACACATGACCTACATACCGCAGTAGTAATTCCTCTGACCATACCCCTTCCTTCCCTGGCAGCTGCAAAATAAACTGATTAAAATCAGAAAGAGCCCTACCATACGCATTCCTTGTAGAAGGGGCCCAGGAATGCTGTACCAACTGCCTAGCTACATCGACCCAAGATTCCACAACTCCTCTGGCAGGATTTCTGGCACCTCCTCCGCCCATGGAACTAACCCTTGAAACCTGCGAAACTGAAATCGGGACAGGCTATCAGCAATCTCATTCCTTACACCAGGCACATGCACTCCTGTAAAAGAAAAAATTATTAGAAGGCTCTGCAAAACCAATTTACGCAATACCAACAATAACAAGCCCAACATAGCCACCTTCTTTTGCAATACCCTCACTACAGCCATATTGTCTGAGTGAAAAACTACTCGTTTGCCCCTCAATTGCTCCTTCCACACCACCGAAGCTGCCCATATAGGCATCAATTCCAGAAAGGCCATGTCCCGCTTCCATGCCTCCTCCCAATCCCGAGGCCATTCAGCCGCAAACCACTGACCCCTAAAATAGGCCCCCATGCCAGCACCCCCAGCTGCGTCTGTAAACAACTGAAGTTCCTCCTGCCCCACCCAGTCTGACTGCCAAAAAGATAACCCATTAAATTGTTGCAAAAACCAATTCCACAACCCTAAGTCCTCTCGCACCAGTTGGGTTACCCTAACCCAATGGTGTTTGCTCTTACCCCCTTTCAGAAAAGTATGCCAGTGACCTACAAAAAGCTCGCCCTGGGTGTACCGCTCGACAGGCAAAATTCAAAAGCCCCAGCAACTCCATAACTGAATGAATCCAAATCTTATCCTTGCCCAACACCGAACGTATCACCGACCTAAACAATTCCCGCTCTGCATCAACTGTTAATCCAAGAAATGCTAATGCCCTTGCTGGACCCCCCCATCTTACGCTGAGCCAATGGTACCCCTAACTCCTCACACATATCCATAAACTCCTGCAAACCCTCCTGTGCTCCTACCTTTCCTTCGACCACCAACAGAAAATCATCTAAGTAATGCACTGCCTTTTGAGTCCTCACTTTTTGCTGCCAAATCCAATGCAATACTGTGCTGAACTTCTCAAAAGTCGCACATGCCACTGAAGAACCCATGGGCATAGCTTTATCAAAGTAGTACTGATCTCGTACTCACATCCCCAACAGTGGCCAATCCTCCCTCCTAATAGGCAACAATCAAAAAGCTGACTCAATATCGACCTTAATCAACCATGGCTCTCTAAATTCACTAATCACTTTTACTGCATCATCTAAGGAAGCGTAATGCACCCTAACCTCCTCTTCTGCAATTAAATCATTTACTGAAATCCCTTCCGGATAAGACAAGTGATGTATCACTCTGAATTCCCCTTCTCACTTCTTCGGCACCAACCCCAAAGGCTACACCCTGTAAGTACTAAAAGGCGGACTATCAAAAGGATCCAATAACCGCCCCACCCTACTCTCTTTCACCAATAAAGCCTCCAAGATGTCCTCTTTACCTTGAACAGATCATAAATTCTTGCAACCCCCCCCCACCCCTTCCCACTATGGACTTAATAGGAAACCCCTTTTGAAAACCTTGTTTTATCTCCTCTTTGATGGCCAAGCCAGGAAACCGATGAAGCTTATCCCGGAGAACCTCCACCTTAATAGGGAACAGCACCCCTCCCTCTATTGCCTCTAAAGAACCTGAGTCCAAATCCCCAGGACCCACGAAAATTACCCCTCTCCCGGGCCGGCTGAAAGCCTTGCCCACCAAAACCACCTTCACAACCCATCACATTGGAGTTCCAGGACAAATCCTGCTGACCACAGCTAGTGGCCGAATGACCCCTCCACATCTCGAACAAACATGGGCAAATTTGCACCCCACCCATGAAAAGGAGCCACTATTAAATGACCAACGCACACCTGCTGTTTCCGGTCCACTCAACCTTCTGTTAAAGCCCACGTAACTATCCATCATCGTAGTCAACCATAGATCTGGGTGACGCACCTCCCAAGACTGGTCCACAGCTTTCCGTTTGCGGAAACGCTGATCATACCAGAGCCACACATTACCCGGCCTTAACTGCTGCACCTCACGAATGGTAAGGAAATAGCCTAGCAGTGGCAGAGCCAAAGACCCATCATTCTCCAGCTGCACTGCCATAAAATAAATAAAGCCAACCACCCAATTATCCCATGTCCTAGGGCAACGCTTACCTACCCTCTGCCTTCCCAATGCTGCTAAGGCCTCTAACAAGTCCTTACTGTTAGAGGACTCTGCTTCCAATAGCCGTTGGACCCCTTCTGCATCAATCAGCTCAAACAAATCCACATACTCCCCTTTTCAAATTTTTTCCTTAACTGGACCCAAAATATGCGGAGTCAGAATAACTGCTCCTGTCCCCTACCCCAAAGACTGGGTAGCCAACCAATCCCCAGGCCACAGCCCAAAATCAGAGTCTACCTCTGAGCCCAAGCCCAAACTGTCCCTGAAACCCCCCACCCCCCCATCGCATCTCTAACGGGGTACCTGGCACCCTGTTTTAGCTGCCTTTGCACCTCCTCTATCCCCTGCACACCGCTCCCGAGATCCCCAACTGCCAAGTCGTCATCCCTCCCCACCCCACCATCCTCAACTCCTAACTCCCCCGACAATGCTGTTGTAATAAAACCATTACCTGCACCTTCATCTTGCGATGTGTTGGGAACCAGAGTCTCCACTGCTATCTCCTGCAGCGATGCTTGCTGCCCCCCCCCCCCGGCTGGGGTTCTCACTGCCGTGCGTCACCGCTTCCGACCTGGGGTCTGCTCAGGTTCCTGTACCACCTCCGATGTTGTCTCCTCCTGGAAAAGCTCCTCCACCTGGGCCACGATTGCTTGCCACCTCTGCCTCAGCTCTGGTAATTTGGCCATCTGTAAAAGAGGAACAAAATATTAGCACTATTCTATAAACCTGACTGCCCTACTCCCCCTAAACCCCTGGTATTGCCTTGCCCTTCACCTTAACTTATCCCTGCCTGCCCACCATCACCTTTCACCCATTCTGTCAGCCACCTCCTACCATTAGTACCCCATCCTACCCTAACATATCCCCTATCAATATCCCTCCCCCTATGTATCTATGAGGAGAGAAAAAAATAATTAAGTCCCTCTAACTATCTCCCTATCACTCAGCCACCCAATCCCCTCATCATTCACACAAACAAGGCTAAACACACTTACCTTCCCGCCCAGCACGATCCTCTAAGTAACGGTTATTCCATGCAGTGCGCATGTGCGAACCAGCACTAGGACATAACGGCCGAAAGACCGGCAACAACACACTACACCACCATGGAGGACAGAGAAGCCACATCACCACCACCGAAAACTGGGACAGAGGGACACCCGATCAGCCACGACACCATCCTGAAGGACCAGAAGACTGACAGACACCCACGAACCCACCAGGGAGCACGGACCGACAACCGCCACTATACCACCGACGAAGACAACGACGGACCCCCAAACTCAAGCCGCAAACACCGGGAAAGCGACATGGACACATCATCCCACGAACCCACCAGGGATAAGATACTTAGGATGACCGCGATGCCATTCTGGAGGGGAACTGGAGAGGCAAACGGACACCTACGAACCCCCCAGGGAGAGCGAACCGTAAACACCGCCACTACCACCAACGAAAATGGAGCTGGGAGCATGCTGGACCCACGAACCCACCAGGGATAAGATACTCAAACACTGAGGGACGACCGTGACGCCATTCTGAAGGTGAACCAGAGGGCAGATGGACCCACGAAACCCCCAGGGAGTGCGAACCGCGAACACCACCACTACCACCAACGAAATGGAGCCGGGAACACGCTGGACCACCGAGGAGCTGATCAGTCGCTATACCCCAACGCAATCGCCAACCATGACCACCAGTAGAACATCTACCCCAGGAACGAACACAACCGGCCCACAAACTCATCAGGGAGCATGAGGGGATGATCTACTGCTACCCCACAACCTAACTGGGACCGGATTACACCGATGGACCCCCCTTTGCCTACCACGACCACCAGGGGAACGTCTTACTGTGTTTTTTTTTTTGGTTTTTTTTTTTTTTAATTATTATTTAACTGTACCCTGATCGCATGGCACCGATGGCCTGCTACTCAACAGAGCTAAGGACAGGCCCAGTCTCCCTCCACAGATGTCCCTCGAACGCATGGCCCCACCAAACAAGGCCCGACAAATCCCCAGGAGACCAGCGGACAACAGGGAGCAAGGAAAACTTCACCCACCCAGGTAAGTCTAGCACTATTCTCATCCACTTTATTATCTATAGCTACATTATTCTATATATTTATTTATTTTTTTTGTTATCCACCCAACAACCGTTCACCCACACACAAAGACACAAACACACAAAGACACAAACACACACACACACACACACACACACACACACACACACACACACACACACACACACTATCACCCTTTCCTATCAGTAAGCTCAAACTATCTTCCCAGGCTCCAGCCCCCCCCTTAACCTAATCCCTAGAAAACACCAAAGGGGGACTGACCCAGACCACCTAACCCCTTCTCTCCCCACCATCCAAGGCCTACCTTCATCCACGATACCTACAAGTCGTCTGGACGTAAGCTAGTTATCACTCCACCAACTCACTCCAAATGTGCCTACTTCCTCTAATCCCAAACCCTTAGTACTGTCAGAAGTCCCACCTACTCCTACCTCATTTCCTTTTACATCTCCCTCTCTCCTTAACCCTTTCACCACCACAAACTCACTATCCTAACCAACTGCAATCCTTACCTTTCTTTCTACCACTATACCCTCCCCACACCCCTTTACTCCCTTACTCGAGGGGCCGGGACAACTTAGTTTGTCCCAAACTGCATTTGTGCTTAATATATCAGTTTGCTGGTGGGAAGACTTTTTGTTTGGATGTATGTTTCCTGTGTTATGTTTTAAATTATTCCTTAGTTAAATATAGCTGAATATATTTGCTCACACTTCCTTTACGTGTTATTTTGTTTCACAGCACCTACAAGTGGGTTATTTGATTTAGTATTCTGCACCAATATTTGAATGAAACGTTTCTGTTTATACTATTTTAAAATATCAGTGGACAGAATTCTAATTCCTATAGAGGAATTTATCCCTGTAATACAGAAGCAATTGCCTCTACCTTTTATGTGCTGGTTGTAAAGGAATATTGCTACAAAATGAAGCAATATTTCTTCTAAACATTTTACTCTACATAATTTTTAGCCTTTCTTATGATATATAAACAGGGCATAAACTGATTTCCGCAGTTCATTTTGTATTTGCGCACTGTAAATGAAACAGGACTGACAAATACTCCTAAAAACAAAGCTTTAATAATAGGCAAGCACTTTCATGCCCGATGGCGCTTCATTAGACCATAAAATACAATAAATCACATCAAAGTATTTATAGCAAGCAATGAGTCAATGAAATGGATCATGCAACTTAAGCGATTAGAAAGAATTGGCCTATTTTAATGGCCGATGAAACAAACAGGTAGCTGGTGATCAACCAAAGTTTTGTTTCAAAAACAAGTCTTTCAAGCGACAACTTTGTTACAAATATAAGAAGATTACTACTGTTATTTGAATGTCTAGTGACATATCCTTGCCATTGTTGCAGTACTTGGTAAATGCATTTCTCCTATAAAGCATTTTGTTCATCCTGATACAGGTGTCAGGTATACACCGACGCTATATACTAATTGTAAGAGTACTGACTTAGTTTATCTGGGTTTTTGCACTGTTTGTTCATGTTTTATATATACCAATCAGCCTTTAAAAGAGCGTATTTTAGAACGTTTATACGATTACACAAGAATAAAATAACTAATGCTCTAGCAAAACATGTTGTTTTGGCAGCTCACATTTAGTTCATTTCATAGTGTTGCAACTTACTTCTAAAGATCTGAGAGGGGGTGACATTGTAAATAAGACTGAGTATGCTGAAATGAAGCGGATTATTAGTATGCAAGCCAATAAGCAATCAGGTCTAAATCATGTTGTGCCTTTACAACTTGCACTTAAATCACAATCTGCTTTATTGACTCATTACTTGTTATAAGTACTTTGATGTGATTTATTGTGATTTATGGCCTAAAGAAGCAGCATCAGGCATGAACACGCTTACCTGTTATCAAAGCTTTATTGTTTTTAGCTGTGTTGGTCAGTCCTGTCATTTTATTTACTGTTCACTTAGTTTTGCTTGTCTTGCCTTTATCCATGTCACTGATTTGTATTTGTACGCTGTTGTGTACATAGGACAGAATAAATTTTCAGGATTTCTGAAGCACATTTCAGAGTCTGGTCATCCTTGTGTCAATGTAACCTGGAATATTTGTTACATAAATTCTCAAGAAAAATGTGTATCGTGTGGTCAATATATTAAAAATCAGGAAATAGATCCAATTAGTCAATGCCTGCATGTGTCACAATGGAAACGTCTACAAAACACTCTTATTGAGATTGTGACATGCCGGAAAGAAGAATTGACGAATTATGGAAAAAAGCTAGTTAGGAAAACTTTTAAAGCACTGAAAAAATGTATGGTTAATGGAAAAGGAAATTTAAAAGTTAGGAATAAGAAAAATACAGTATAAAAAAAGGTAAATTCATTGCTGGTAAAAAAAAAAATAAAGCTCTTAGTACACATGTAACTGAAAGGAAGAAAGACAACAGGCAAACTTGTCACAACAAACAGTTCAAGCTATCGTGGATACACAATGTTCACTAAAGCTTCCATCTTGTGACTCTAACAGTATCCTTTGTATTCTGAACATACAATGCAAATTACAGCTGTAAAAAAAAGATCGAGGAAGTAGTAACTATGGCATCAGAAAATAATACATCATTTGATAGGTTTATTCAAAATCAGTTGACTAATTTTGATACTAATATTTCTTATAATTAGACAATGAACTTTGAAATGGGGAGGGGTTATACCTGGAACTAGATTTACTGCAATCATTTCAAATAGCCCTGATATGGCTCCCATGAGCAGTAAGTGTGTAGAGACATGCCACTGGGCTACTCCAGAAAATGCTGAAGAAAAGAAAGTAAAAGCTTAGAATAATTATCTGACTTACTTGTCACAGTCCTAATAAAATACACAACACCCACAGACGTCTGACGACCTTTACTGTGATAAAATTGTTTAACAACATAACTTTATTAAAACATAAAGACATATGGACAGCATTCCCACTCACCCCTTGAATACAATTAGCTAATGGACACACCAAAATGTGCTTATTCACTCTGGATTTCCTTTCAAAAACTCTTCAAGCCACACCCCTCACATCACTTCCCTTCAAATCCCAACTCACTTAATCCTTTCCTAACCCCTCTCAGCCACCCAGATATCCTAGCACAGCTACCACCAAGCACCCCCCCCCCATCCCACATTAAACAGTCCCGTGACAAATGTGTCTGGGCCAAATTTCACTTACCTCTAATGAGGCTAATAAAGCTATGGATAAATGGTACCAAGACAATTTGCTGTTAAACACATAAGTATTAAAGGGAGACTTAATGTTTAAAACTCCCAGACATCTCAAATGCGCAGGTGAAAGCTGCTCTCTCTAAAGCTAAAAACACAGCATCAATGGGACCGGATGGTGTCCCCGGCTGTGTGCTACACGAGCTAAATGAGGAATTAAACCCGCACATAAGGCAGCTGTTTAATCTCAGCCTTACCACAGGATACGTGCCCAAGGAGTGGCGTACGGCAACTGTGGTCCCACTCCACAAAGGCGGTGCCTCTACGGACCCTGGTAATTACTGCCCCATAAGCTTAACAAGTCTAGTCTGCAAAGCTATGGAGAGGATCATAATGGAGCTCATAAACAAAGATATAGGGGACTTGCAGACATTGGACCCGACCCAGTTTGGCTTCGTCAAGGGCAGATCATGCCTTTTGAACTTGGTCGACTTCTTCGAAACAGTCACCAAGGCCATTGATGAGGGAAAGGCAGTCCATACAGCCTACCTTGACCTTGCAAAGGCTTTCGACACAATACCCCACTCGGGTATTGTAGAAAAACGTACCAGCTTAAATGTAAACCTATATGTCACAAGATGGGTTGCAAACTGGCTTAAGGACAGAACCTACAGGGTTAGAGAGTTGCTGGCACTATGTCAGACTCCAAGCCGGTCACAAGTGGTGTCCCACAGGGCTCGGTCCTTGGCCCCCTATTGTTCGGCATCTACTTCTCAGAAGTACAGGCCAACATGGGAGGACTTTGGCTGACAAAGTTTGCAGACGACTGCAAACTGGGCGCCATAGTGAAAAGTGCATCGGACACGGATATCCTTCAGAAGGGACTCACGGAAACAGATAGCTGGTGCCAGAGCCATGGCCTGAAATTAAACGCCAAAAAATGTATAGTCATACCCTTCGGGAAAAACAAGGTAACCCCAAGCTACCATATAGGTGGCAATCCGCTAAGCACAGAAGAGGTTATCAGGGACCTGGGGACCTAGGTTGACAGTGGCCTTTCTTTTGACACTCACGTTGCTAAAGTGGTTAGAAAGACCTTCTACATTGCCCACCTGATCATGAAGGATTCACATCCAGATCTAGTGAGGTCATTGTTCCCTGTACTCTTCACTTATCAGACCAATGATCGAGTACAATGCCCCATTCGGGATGTATCTCACCCGACATCTGCAGCAATTGGAGAGACCCCAAAAGTTCCTCACCAAAAGGATAAAGGGACTCCAAAATCTGTCAAATGCTGCCAGATTGAAGAAACTCCAGCTCTATTCAGTCGCATACCGTCTGCCCAGAGGTGACATGTGCCTGACATACAAGGCCATGTCCAACCCGGAATTAATGGACATGCTCCACCTCAAAAAATCCAAATCCACCAAAACCACTAGAGCAAGCGACTTAAACCTTAGCACGGATATAAATAGAACGTGCTGGAGGGATAGATTTATCACTCAGAGACTCCCTATGCTGTGGAATAAAATCCCGGTCCATGTGAGGCAGAGCACCTCGCTGGCTCTGTTCAAGAGAAATCTTGACCTGTGGATGGGAGATCATAGGTTTACCCCGGGAATCATCTCTGTGTCACTGCTGGACAGAGGCACAACAAACTAATGGGCACAGTATTTTTTCATATAAGGGGTGGTGAAAGCCACAAAACTTTAGGCTAGGCTTATAAATGCCTTAGGGCAGATAGCCTAGTATAAACCTATGAACCTATAAAAAGTGGGAGATCCTGTTGCAAAACAATGTCAAGGACAGTCTGTAATGTGGAAAACAACAAGTTACGGTATCACCTTTGTCAGGAATGAAACTTTAAGAAGCTCCTGAAATCATAGGAACGTTTTCAAACCACAGAATCAAGAATAGCCATGTAGCTCTTCTTGTACCACCAATGGACTCGTACACTGTGCATTAAATCACAAGGAAACAGTGGTATTATTTGTGTTAGAATTATTACAGCCTGAAAACATCTTGTTTTTAGTGGCATTTATTCTTTCCAGAAAATGAAGTAATTGAGTGTACACCAAGGAATACATAGTTTTAGACAACTTTGCACTGCTGTACAATATAAAATCTTCAGACTGGGAACAGTCCGATTCAAATTTCAGAATGTTCAGAAAGGAAGGATTGCACTCGAGCTATTATACTATTATGGTTAACAGTAGAATAATTGACTAAATGCCTATTTCACCCATATTTAAGACAAATGGATCAAAGTAAGGTCAAAAAGGTTAGATCTAATCATACTTTAAAATGCTTCTTTAGCAATGCACAAAGCAAACTTAAATTCATATTGAAAGAAAATTAATATAAGGTGACAATAATTGTGGAAGCATGGTATTCAGTTGGTATATCATTCCCAGGATATGCAAGATATGAGAGCATACAAGATGGTGTTAATGGTGGTGGCTGTGGTATGACTCTTGGGGATGATGCTATAAAATGTAAGTTACCTTTCATTAATAACACTAAGCATTTGCTATTGTCAGACATAGCTCAAGGACAGTACACATTTAATTTTGTGTTTTTGTATATCTAATATGAATTCACATTATGACTTTTGAGCACCCTTAGATGAGTCACTAGCACACCAAAAGTCCCTCTTAAAGGGAGACTTTAATTACACAAAGATTAATTGAAAAGGTGATACAGTTACATGTTATTTCTCCAAGAAATGTTTGATATTGCATTCATCTGAAACACAGCTGGTCAAAGACATTACAGGGACAGTAACTTAACAAGTCATATGGCTACAAACACGGAATATCAAATTTCCATCATTAGGATATGTGAAACTCTAGGAAAATCTGACCATAATGCTATAAAACTTCAGATTACAAGACCTAAAGATTCACAAGTCACATGCAAGAGATTTAATCATGGTAAAATAAGTTATGAACATGCAACAGTGTGAATTGGTAAAGCCTGACTGAACTGCAGAAAGCAGAAATCAGTACTGACAGACTAAGTCACACAAGCCAATAGGATGTAACCATTTATTATCCTAGATTTGTACTTTCATTCGAGATAACAGGACTTCATCAAAACTGGGAGATTCATATAGTCATCAGTTAAATAAATTTAAAAAATCAAGTGAACAATAGTGTCCAATCACAAAACAACTAAAACAAATTAAGCATATTTAATCAAATTCTCTAAAAAAAATCATTAAAAAAATAAAACAGAAAATAAATGTATAAAAATGTTGCCCCTAAAATACACCATACTGTTCAAACAATATAATAATAGCTGAATTACAATATAATAGCTGAATTTCAATTTAGTAGCACAACATTTCAGAACACTGAAGCAACAGCATCATTCAAGCCTGGGTGTTCACTCGCATTCAATTTTATTTACCAAAGTAATTCACGATGCTCTAATGTGCAATCCCAGAGGCCACCTCTAAAATTCTGAATTACTTGTTCAAGTACAAGAAAATAAAACATTTTATTGGTACTGCAAGCTAACTCGTTCCTGAAAAAGAGCTTTGGACTCTTTCCTTGTATTTAACATCATAATAATGCTCCTGTATTCTTTTCCTAAATTGTTCAGTTTTCCTATATATAAAAGGAGAAATATAAATCACAGAAAGCAAGGTAAACGCACTTACTATTAAAGTCATAATAGGAAATTAATGTGCAATTAATATTGTTCAAAAAACATTCACTACCTTCAAAGATGCATTTATATTGCATACAGGCTCCACATTTTCTGGTACCTGTTCTTAATTATTTTCATCTATAATAGACCTTGTGCCCCTCTCAAGTCTCTTTCTATACTACAGAAAGAGATAGTTAGCTGTTGGTGTAATGGTTAAGCTGTTGTCCTGGGAGACGCAAGGTGCTTGTTGTCCTGGGAGACGCAAGGTGCTTGTTGTCCTGGGAGACGCAAGGTGCTGCATTTGATTCTCATTTTTGGTCACTAGTTACTGTGTAGGCATGTAACAGTCTGCAGACTGACTGTACAGCAAGTACTTGTGACCTAGAAACTAATTATGTTTAGAACATTTTAGAAAAATTAGTACAGGATAATCTTGAGATTATTTCAGGGGACACATATATAAAATCATTTATTCCCAAAATGGTGGAGTCAAAATGTAAGGCAACAAAGACGTTTCCATCACCTCTCTAGGATGCAAGGTAATACAGCTATAGAAGATAATGTAGTCCTCCCTTCAAATTATTAAGGATAAAATTTGTCCTGTTATGATACTCAGCATAATAAAGATTTCACTAAAGATTTCACTAAACAAACTATAAGTACACTTCTGTGGGTCAAGATTAACATACTAGCTGGTAGAAAATCTGAACTAGTTAATCTATTACTTTATCTGCTTAATAATTTACTATGCACCAGGATGGGAACACCAAGTTTGAAGCTTTCTGATATTACACAAATTAAAAAAAGGAATGAAGAACATGTGAATAATTATAAGCCAATAAGTTGAACATCTACTTTGGGTAAATCCTTTAAAAGATGTCCACTTGATGTAAACAAGTTACAGAAAATGACAATTGAAGTAATTGATATGCAACAACATGGACTTATTATAAGGATATATAGGGACAGCGCAGTGGTGCAATGGTAGTGTTGTCACCTCACAGCAAGAGGTTCTCTCATTCGAGTCTCAGTTGGAGTGCCTTCTGTGCAGAGTCTCCTCCCTGTATTCATGTGGGTTTTCTCTGGGTACTCTGGTTTCCTCCCACATTACAAAGACATGCATCTGGAACATGTCTCCATGGGCCGCGGCTGAAAATTGGCTTTGCTCCAAGTCAGACTTTCCCGGTAAACAAATGTTAAATAAATAAATATGATGTTGCACCACACTGACCAATGAGATTAATTTTATAATCAAGTTACAACAGCTAAGAATGTAGGATTAACATACGGAACCATATTTTGAGACTTGGCCAAGATCTTTGATTCACTACCCCACCCCAAAACAGCTCTTTTACTTTATAAAAAAAACACCTAAACAGGCATGTCCAAGGGTCAGCTTCCGGTGATTTCTCCTGTCCACCTGGTGAATCTGGGCATACTGGGGCAATGCAGCAACTGCCTCATGTACACAGACAACCCTCTCCTCCTACCACCAAACACTACAACCTGTGAGAGATGCACTTACATAGCCAAACTGGAAGCAAAGCTCTCTCCGGCCAAGATTGTGCTACACAGTCAAGAGGAGAAGGTTAACACCTGCACTACAAATCAAGCAACTCATAGCCCTTCAAAACCCACACCATCAACATCCACACATAGCCCACATATCCGGAGGCCCTTAACATTAACCTGCCCAAGCAACAAGGACCTCTGAAGCTGAAACGCAAACAAACACCAGTCACAACCAAAGTGACACATAGCTCACAACACTGGTGCCACCCAACAACAGACCCTAAGGCAAGACAATGTACCCAACACTAGTCATAGGTGACTCTACAGTCAGGCACACTGATGTCCCACTCACCAGTCTGAACAAGGAGAAAATTACAGTCAGCTGCCTGTCAGGTGCCAGGATCCACCACATAACGCATGCATTCAAGCCACTCCACAACAAGTACAAATACGACTCTGTCATTGTCCATGCTGGAGTGAATGACTTGAGACGTACCTCCCTGGTCTACATGAAGAGGGACCTGGAAGAGCTCTCAGATCATGTAGCCCAGGCAGGTATGACCCTAGCCCTGAGTAGCATCCTGCCTTCACCCAGAATGATACCACAGTACAAGGACAAAATGACTGACATCAACAATTGGCTAAGCTTCTGGTATCATTCAAAGGGGATCCAGTATCTGTCTGCCTGTAAAGACATGATTGACAAACCACGATGCTTTGCCAGAGATGGTCTTCACCTGTCATCCCTGGGATTCAGGTTCCCAGCTAAAGCTCTTGCCACCCCTATAGTGCCTTTTTTAGGCAAGGTTCAAAGGACAAAACCACCACCGTAGCAGATACAAGCATGTAAAATCTGAAGGTAATGCTACTCAATGCTAGAAGTCTAAACCTCAAAATGCACTCTCTCGAGGCACTCCTAAAAATGGAGAACATCAATATCTGTGCAGTAACTGAGACTTGGTTCAAGGCTCCAGAGAGCATCACTGCAATACCAGGCTACAACTCTTACCACACTTTTTGGCTACAAAACCAAGACCAAAACACTAAAGTTGGTGGAGTGTCCATATTCACCAAGGATATTCACACCTCCAGGCTAGTTGCCCAACACAATGCATCTGAAATTCTCCAGGTGCAACTAACACTGGGTAAGACTGCAATCCAAATTGTAGCTTGCTACAGATCACCCACCATGCCCCAAGATTCTTACTACACCTTTCTAAACATACTGGAAAATATTAAGATACAACCAAACACCCTAATACTGGGTGATTTCAATTACCCTGCCATTAACTAGGAAAAAGTACAGTTTTGTACCTACCATAAATGTAGATGTCCGAACTGGATAGCATCTGCAGTCATAACAAGTGGGTTGTCCTGTCGTCAGGCAGCCCTTCAGTCGGCCGGATTCCAAAGTCCGGGTCCGGCTTCGGCTGATGTCGCACTCCACCCGACGTCATCTCTGTTGGTCTTCGGGTATAAAGGCATCAGCCGACGCCATTTTCCTCAGTGTTTCTTGCCCCAGATGCCAGTAGCCCTCTTGCAGGCTAAAATTTGGATAGATGCCAATGTTTCCAAATAGATAGAGGTAAACACAACAATAAGCACGTATGTACATATACACAAACAAATACACCATAAAAGACTCCCCAACAGCTAGCTATTAGAAGGGTAAACACCCTAGGAGTACCACAGAGGGGATGGAGGAGGGTAATCCTGACTGCAGATGCTATCCAGTTCGGACATCTACATTTATGGTAGGTACAAAACTGTACTATGTCCTTCATGGATGCATCTGCAGTCATAACAAGTGGGTAGAATACCATACCCAACTAGGGAGGAGGATAAAAATAGATTATGGTGTGTTTAGGATCCCTTGCAGTACAGCAGTGGCAAACCCTGCTCGGGATCTGGAATATAGAGGCAAATTATAATGCTTGGCAAATGTATGCACGGAGGTCCAAGTAGCCGCCTCAATAATGTCTTTGGTTGCCACTCCTCGTAAGAAGGCTGTGGTAGTGGCTGTTGCCCTTGTAGAATGAGGTCTTATGTTCTGTGGAATTGGTTTTCCATGGAAGGAGTAACAGAAGCGTATGCAATTTCCTATCCATTTGGAGATTGTCTGTTTGGAAATAGCTTTTCCTTCCCTTCCTGTTGCATAGGCTACAAAAAGTTGGTCAGTCTTTCTGCTATTTTTTGTTCTGTCCAAGTAGTAGCGTAGCTGTCTATGTACATCCAAGGTATGCAGTATTCTTTCCCCTCTGTTTTGTGGGTTGGGAAAGAAGGTAGGTAGGTGGATTGCCTGGTTTAAAGACAGTATGGATACCACCTTAGGCATAAATGTAGGATTAGTCCTCATGGACACTCTATCTTGGTGGAAGATTAGGAAGGGTTGCACTGCCATTAAGGCCTGTAGTTCTGAAACCCTCCTTGCTGAAGTAATTGCCAGTAGGAAAGCAGTTTTCCATGACAGGTGTTGTAGTTCTGCTGTTGCTGCTGGTTCAAAGGGTGCTAGTGTCAACTTTTCTAGCACAAAGTTTAAATCCCAAGCTGGTAATGGTGGTTTCCTTGGAGGTTTTACATTCTTGATTCCTCTGAGGAATTGCCTGAGCAAAGGGTGCGAAAAAACAGGTGTATCAAAGCTGTATTCTGCTGAAATAGCTGATGCATGTATCTTGATGGAGGAGTAGGACAGGCCTGAATGAAGAAGTTCGGCCAGATACTCCAGAATGTTAGGCATATCTATGTTTGACACATCTTTTCCTCTTTCCGTACTCCAGATGACAAACCTTTTCCATTTTCCAGCATAGTTCCTTCTTGTTGAAGGTCTGCGTGCTTCAAGAATAATGTCTTTAACTCTTTGGGAAAGTTCTGGAATAGCTGCTGTTATGTGATGTTCCATGCAGTCAGTTGCAAGGTTTTAGGTTTGGATGTATGATGCTGTAGTTGTTCTGCGTTAACATCAAGGGCATCAGGGAATTGTCCACATATTGTTCGAGACATGCTCCTCAGTAGTGGGTACCAGTGTTGTCTTGGCCAGTTTGGAGCTATCAGGATTATCCTTGGACGTTCTTCCTTGATTTTCAGTAGTACCTTGTGTATCAAAGGAAGAGGCGGGAATGCATATGCTGTTAGGCCTTTCCAGTTGAAAGAGAGCGAATCCACTTTCCATGCTAGTGGGTGGAATGTCCTTGTGCAGAATTTTTTGAGCTGGTGATTGAGAGGTGATGCGAATAGGTCTATCTGTGTCATTCCCCATTTCTTTGAGATGGTCTTGAAGATGTCGGGTGAAGCTTCCATTCGTGGGCATCCGAAGTGGTTCTGCTTAATATGTCTGCTAGGGTATTGTCTTTCCCTGGTACAAATATTGCCTGTAACTGGATGTTGTAGCTGAGTGCCAGGGTCCACAGCTCCAAGGTCATTCTGCATAGGGGGTATGAATGAGTGCCTCCCTGTTTGTTGATGTACCACATGACTGTGGTGTTGTCTGTCCTTATCATCAACTGGCCCTCTTTGAGAAATGGTTTGAACTTTTGGATTTCCAGTTTCACTGCCAGCATTTCTTTTAGGTTGATGTGCAGTTGGAGTTGATCCTGTGTCCACAATCCTTGCACGCATTTGTCCAGCATGTGGGCCCCCCATCCTAGGTCTGAAGCGTCTGTTGTGATGGTCTGGCTTGCTTGACATCTGCGAAAGGGTAGGCCTGGGTTTGACTGGCATGCCTGAGCCCACCATAGGAACTCCTGTTTTAAGCATGGAATTAGTGGGATTTCTGTTTCTAGACTGTGTCTGTGTTGGGACCATAAATTCTTTAGGTACCACTGTAGTTTTCTCATATGTAGTCTGGCAAATGGAACCAAGATTATGCATGATGCCATGAAGCCCAAGGCCTGCAGTACTTTTCTTGCTGTTAACTTGTTCAGTTTTGTTAGTGCCAAGAAGTATAGAGGAGTTCTTTTTGTTTTCTGTAGTCAGGAATGCCATTTGTTTTACTGTGTCCAATTCAGCCCAAGAATGTCCTTGTTTGGGATGGTATCAGCCTTGACTTTTGTAAATTGACTGTGTATCCCAGTGCTTGTAGCAAGTAAATGACCCTTTGTAAATCTGTTGTCAGCTTGCTTTTGTTGTCCCCTTGTAGCAGGCAGTCGTCCAGGTATGGGTAAATTTGAATTCCCTGAAGTCTGCAATGGGCGATTACTGATGCCAGGCATTTTGTGAATACTCTGGGCGCAGTAGATAAGCCAAAGGCAATGCTGAGAATTGATAGTGCTCTGATCCTGCAAGAAATCTGAGGTATCTTCTGCAGATTGGTCGAATGGGGACGTGCAGGTATGCCTCCTTGAGATCTAGAGTTACCAGCCAAGACTCCTTGCCCAGCATGGGAAGAAGTTGCTGTAGGGTCAGCATTTTGAATTTTGGGACAATGATGTATGTATTTAAGGTGGACAGGTCGAGAATTGGTCTCCAACTTTTTTCCTTTCTTGGAACTAGGAATAGTCTGGAGTAGAACCCCTTTCCTTGCTCTGCTGTTGGCACTCTTTCCACAGCTCTCATGTTTGCTAACTCCATTATCTGGCGTAGAGCCTCTGTTTTTTGATTTGGAGGTAGATTTGGCATTCCTCTTTTGACTGGAAAAGTGTGGAAGTGAAACCGGTAACCTTGATCTATGGTTTGTAAAATCCACTTAACCTTTGTTATGTAGTGCCAGTTCTTTGAAAATAAGGTTAACTTTCCGCCTAGAGGAGCTGCTATTTGTTCCCTGGTAGGCGGATTTAGGGTTAAGTCACTGTGGTTGTGTTGATGTAGTGGCAGTGGCTGTGTCTGTGCCTCTGTTGTTACCTTGCCACTGTCTTCCTCTGTAGGCACCTCCTCTGGATTGGTTTCTGCCTCTGGAACGTCTATTCCTGCCCCTTTGAAATTTTGTGGAGTCAGGAAAGGACCAATTTTTGGCAGGCCAGTTCCTGCTAAACCTTGGGGGTTGAACCTGCAAGAAATCTTTAACAGTTTGAACAGATTTTGCCTTTTCTTCCATTTTCTTCATAACCTGCTGGGCAGATGTACCAAACAAACTTGTCTTGTCCATAGGAGCATCTAGCAACTTAGCTTTAACATGATCCGGTAAAGCTTGTTCCTTTAGCCATGCATGCCTTCTTATCACTGTGCCTGTCATGGCTGATCTAAATGAAGCCTCCAGTGCATCATAGCCACATTTTAAGGAATGGTTGCTAACCTGTTGTATGTTATTTACCATCTCTAATACATATTTCTTATCAAGAGATTCATCAGTGGTTAGTTTTTAGTTAACTGATCCAGCATAAACTCTTGGTATTGTATCATGTGAAACTGACAGTTTAAAGCTCTAGCTGAGAGAGTAGCTGAAGTGTAGACCTTTTACCCCATCTGTCTAATGACCTTGCTTCCCTTTCAGAAGGAATAGGGTTTTTAGCTATGGTCGCTACTGCCTTGGGGCCCTGAGATATAGTTTCTGGGTCTGCAAGTGGAGCCTTGTAAAGGTGGTGATGAGTATCTGGCACCCTGTAAAATCTGTCTGGTTTGGCAGGGGCTGGGGGTAAAGAATCTGGAGCGGAGCAAACATCATTGAAAGCATCATCCACCACAGAGAGAACAGGAGGTATAGCTAAGGGCCTGTGCTGTGGGAGGTGCAGAAAAGTCCTAAGTCTTTTTCTGGAGTCTGAAAAATCCTGTTGCTGCCATTGGAACTGTTCTCGCATGGCATGCAAGGTTTCCCCAAAGGAGAATTCTTCTGGTGGGGAAGCAGCTGGGATGGATTCTTCAGCATCAGAATCTTCAAAATTGGAGAAGGGAGCCTCTGGCTGGTCAGTTATGTCTGATTCATCAGCAGAATCAGAGGACACTGGCTCGGGGGGCTCTGCCCTAGGTCTCTTCTCTGGGGGCTGAGAGGCCCTGTCTGGGTGAGATTGAGATCCTCTAATTAAAGAAATTAAATCTTCTGCCAAAGTAAGCATTTGAGAACTAGAAGAGGGCCTGGATGTGGGTGGTTTAACAGGCACTGTTTTAGTAGTCTTGGCTGCTTTAGCCCTGGCGAAGGCCTTAATGGACATGGCTGCTGGAGGCCTAGCAGCACCACGTGCTGGGGTAGAAACATCCAAGGGGATGGTGTCTGATAAGTCAACCACCGTAGTGGGTAAAATTTCTGAAGTCGTTTCAAGAGTTGTAGCAGGGGCCTCAGTTGTAGGAATAGGTTCAGCTGTACTTTGTTCAGTTTTCGGTTTCGGCCGAAACCGAGACACTCGCGGTTTGCTTGACCATGGTTTCGGCCAAAACCGCGGACCGCGAGTGTCGGTCTTTATCTTTGCGTTTTTTGCTAGATTGGGTAGTCGGAGGATCCGACGGCATAATGTACGCAAAATCAGAACCGAAAAACTGTTCTGCAAACTCCGACCGACGCCTAAGCGTTCGTCGGTTGAAAGAAGCACAGGCCGAACAGGCTGCTACGTCGTGGGCTGGGCCTAAACAAGGCAGACAGTAAGAGTGGAAATCTTTATGAGGTATTTGTTTCCCACAGTTTAAACAATTGTTAACTTTTTCTGACATCGGCTGAGGCAAGAAAGAGTCCCCAACAGGGTACTTAGCTTTAGAAGTCTTCGAAGTAGTATTCGGTAGAAGTAATCTCTGGATCCGACCGACCGGCACTTGCGAACAGCTTCTGCTTGGCGCCAGCGGCAAGAAAGACTGAGGAAAATGGCGTCGGCTGATGCCTTTATACCCGAAGACCAACAGAGATGACGTCGGGTGGAGTGCGACATCAGCCGAAGCCGGACCCGGACTTTGGAATCCGGCCGACTGAAGGGCTGCCTGACGACAGGACAACCCACTTGTTATGACTGCAGATGCATCCATGAAGGACATCTACTCGGGTACCAACTCCTTTTCCCAACGGTTCTTGGAATTCATAAATTCCAACACCCTGGATCAACTAATCCATTGTCCCACCAGGGGCTCCAAACATGGGAGATAGATGCTCCACACCAGTGGTCACCCCCTCATTGGTCAGGTCTGACCATAAGCAAATCACCCTTGACATTCACATCCCACCCCTACCCCCAGTAAGGAAACCTCCTTAAAAAACTTCTCCAAAGCCAACTTCATGCTACTGAAGTCAGAAGTGACAAACTTCATGACACCCATGCAGATGGGATCTGAAAGTTTGACTGCAGAATCCTACACTAAGGCATTGTACGAGCACATCCACTTGTGCATGAATCGTGCCATCCCAAACAGAACCAAGATGCTCTCCTCCAAAAAAAGGAAGCCAATCTGGTGGTCCCCTGCTATAAGCAAACTATACAACAGAAAGAAGAAACTGTTGCAGAAAAGAGGAAAATCCCAGGATGCAAAAAACTCCCTCACCAGTCTCAGTAAGAAGCTGAGATCCCTCATAAAATCCTCAAAAGCTAGATACGAAAATAAAATTTCCAAAGATTCCAAAGACAACCACAAGGCATTCTATAGTTATGTCAAGATTCTAAATGGCAATGCTCAGATCTGCTCTGAGCTTCAGCAGAATGGCATTAAATATACGGATCCCAAGGATATTGCCAATATCCCAGCAGATTGATTTAGTGCCAACTTCACCCCACTCTCACCCCATAAAGGGCCCATCTCAATACCAAAAGTTTGCCAAATTCTGGTAATCACGGCCACACAGGTAGAAACCGCACTCTCCAAAGCTAAGAATACAGCATCCATGGGACCAGATGACATCCCAGGCTGTGTACTATATGAACTACAAAATGAACTGGCACTTCACCTAAGTGTCATGTTCAATCATAGCTTCACCTCAGGCTTCGTGCTCACTGAGTGGCGCACAGCTACAGTTATCCCACTCCACAAGGGGGGATCCACCTTGGATCCCGGGAACTATGGTCCCATAAGTCTGAAGAGCCTGATCTGCAAAGGCGTGGAATGCATTATCATGGAACTTATAAACAAAGACATTGGCAATCTTCAAACACTGGACCCCACACAGTTTGGGTTTGTGAAGGGGTGATCTTGTCTCCTGAACCTGATTGACTTTTCTGAATCAGTCTCCAGAGCTGTGGACGAGGGTAAGACGGTCCACACAGCCTAGCTGGATCTCGCCAAGGCCTTCAACACCCCCCCCACTCTGGAATCATAGATAAACTTACTAAGCTGGGCATAAATCCCTACGTCACTCGATGGGTTGCCAACTGGCTTACTGACAGAACCCAGACTATAAAAGTAGCAGACTCCAAAAACAGCTCCAGACAAGTGACAACTGGAGTACCTCAGGGTTCAGTCCTGGGACCACTCTTGTTTGGCATCTACTTCTCTGAAGTACAGGCCAACACTAAGGGACTCTGGCTAACAAAGTTCGCAGATGACTGGAAACTGGGAGCTATTACTGAATCCCCAAATGATGTGGATATTCTACAAAAGGGCCTTACAGAAACAGATGCCTGGTGCCAGAGCCATGGGCTCAAGCTTAATGCCAAGAAATGTATAGTTATCCCCTTTGGAAAAAAAACATGTACCCATGAATTACCACATAGGTGGCAGTACACTAAACATCGAAAGTGTGATGAGAGACTTAGGGACACAGATGGACAGTGGACTCACTTTCGATAACCACATTGCCACAACAGTCAGGAAATCCTTCTGTGTGACACACCTCATCACTAAGGGCTTTACATTCAGAAAAAAGGAGGTCATCGTCCCACTGTACTCATCCCTCATTAGACCCATTATAGAGTATAATGCCCCTTTTGGTATGTACCTCACAAGACATCTGCAACAGCTGGAAAGGCCACAGAAAAACCTCACTAAAAGAATCGCAGGCCTAAAGCAGATGCCATATGCTGACCGTCTAAAAAAACTCCAGCTATACTCTGTGGCATATTGTCTTCTCAGAGGCAATCTCTGCTTAACATACGAGGTCATGTCAAACTGAGTTGTTGGACATGCTCCACTTAAAAAAATCCTAATTCCTCAGAGCCACACGCTCCAGGGATCTAAACCTTATCATCACAATGAACAAAACATGCTGGAGGGATAGGTTCCTGACACAGAGACTCCCCATACTCTGGAATAGACCGCTGATACATGTCAAGCAGAGCGCCTCCTTGGCCCTCTTCAAAAGGAACCTTGATGATTGAATGGGAGATAGGAAATTCACCCCAGGGATCACGTCAGTCACCCTGCTAGACAGGGGTCCAGAGAAGTATATATTGTGGGAAGAAAAATATCCAGGGAATTGTTATGGCTTGGCTTGTATAGGCCCTAGGGCCGATAGCCTAGCCCCAACCTATGAACCCATCAGTCCTTACAGCATTATGCAAGTTAACATCTATTTAACTGCATGGATATGGAAGTAATTAAGAGTTTCAGACTTAACCTGAGGGGAATTTCATACCTCCTGACACCTGAAGAGTTTTCGCCTTACTAGCCTTCAACTGAGCTAAACTTCAGAAAATGCGGATATTCAAACTTTCTGTAAACAAAGGTACAGATCTCAAAAGTGATAAAAGTTACCAAAAAAGTTAAAAACAAAAGCTATTCAGCACACACTCCTTCCTGATGGTGATATTACTGTCAGGCAATTTTATATTTAATAATTAGAAAACACACATGCATTTTTTACAATTCTGCAAACTACTATTACCTGAGCAAACACAGTAGACAGGCCTTAACTATCAGTGTGACTTTTGTTTGGGAAGATGGGATCTTTATTTGGCTGTAAACTAGAATTGTAGATGACATTCCATTTTTAAGTTATTTGCATAATTATGAATACTATGCATATGTGAATACTTAAGGACAAATAGATGTAAATATCTGCCATGCAGTGCTGGTTAGACACCAACTATAATGGCAAAGTGTTTTTAGGCACTGTGTATACTTTTCAGTTGATACCATGGAGTCTCATGTTAATACATTAACTTCAGCCAGAGGGTATTATAAAAACTTATGCCATACACTCAATGTTTCCAGGAAAAATCTCAATTTCTGTTACCAAGTAGCAAAGGAAAAAGGCTGTTTAACCAAACACTGGCTGATAGTAAAATGCATAATCATTCCCTTCAGCACCAACAATGTCCCTTGAAACTAACCAAATCAACAATACCTTAAGTACCCATGAAGTGGTGAGGGACTTGGGATCACAAGTTGACTGCAACCTTAACTTCAACCACCGTGTATCTACTGTAGTAAGGAAAGCTTTCTACATTGCACACTTGATTAGTAAAGGTATTGCCTCGAGAGCAAGAGAAGTTATAAACCCTCTATACACTGCAGTACTCTGGCCCATAATATAGAGTACAATTCACCATTCAGCATGTACCGTACAAAGCACCTGCAGCAACTGGACAGACTTCAAAGGTTTCTAACAAAGATATTCAAGAGGGCTCCAACAAGGGGCCCAACATGTGCCTTACACAGACCGAATAAAGGCACTGTCACTATACTCCCTATCATATAGACTTCTTAGGGGAGACTTATGCCTGGCATACAGAGCAATCCAAGACACAAACCCAGTGAACTTGCTGCATATCAGTAAATCATACTGAACTAGGGCTACCCATTCTAGGGACCTAAATATGGCCCGAGACTTAAATAGGACATGCTGGAGGGACATATTTATCTCCCAGTGACTGTTGTGTCTTTGGAACAGGCTACCAATTCATGTAAAACAGAGCATCACTATGACGCTATTCAAGAAGAACCTGGATGAGTAGATGTGGCACCATAAATTCTTACAGAGGATAGTGCCCACAACCCTACTGGCAGTCATCACTAAATGCAATCTTGGGCATTGACTAGCATTTTCATGGTATTACATTGGGAAGAAACAGCTAGGCTTAAAATGACCTTTGGGTCGATAGCCTAGTAATCCTCTAGGATCCTATGAAAAATAAAAGACTTTGACACCGTTAAGCACTTTTGTTCATAGGACTTCTTCAGAACTAAATTTGCAGTCAGCCTAAATTCATTTATATAAAAACACTAATGAAAGCATACGACATGAAATACCTAAGCAAATATATATACACATATTTAAAGACATATTAATGCCACTTTAAAAAAATCTTTTACTAAAATGTGCACAAATCTAAAACAAGTTAATTGCATTAGAAAGTTGATTAAACAGCTCTATAGACACATGGTCATAACCTAGCAGCCTGCAGTTTTAAAATACTATTAAGAGAAACTATCATTCAATCCAGGATGTTCGCTAGCATTAAGCGTCAGCTGCCACAATAATTCTCAATACTCTAGTTTGTGTTCCCAGCCCCCCTCCATGGTTTGGAATTACTTGTTCAAGTACAGTAAAATGAATCAATTTTGGTTCATATTACAAACTGTTTTATGCTTAAAAACAGCATTTGTCTCTTTCTTCCCGCATATATCATAATAATGCTTTTGTAGTCTTCTTTTAAATTCTTCAGTTTTTCCCACATAAAACCAGAAATGAGAGTTACAAAAGGCCAGGTAAACCACACCCTTAGTATTACAATGATATACTGACCTGAATTTAAATTTAGAATGAATATTTAAGCAATAATCCACGTCTGAGTGTGGGTAATGCTGGATTTGCCCACGGTTCGTGTGGTTTGGTCACGAGGGCAAAGTGACCAAACCACACCAACAATGGGTAAATCCAGCATTACCCACACCCAGAAGTGGGTTATTGCTATTATACAATGACATTATTTAAGAAAAAAAAATACTTCCTTTTCTTAAATAATGGCATTGTATAATGCCTCCGTGCTGCCCTTCCGCAGTTGTTCGGTATTCTGCGGCAGTCCTGATGTACTGTGCATGTGTATGCTTATGCAGTACATCAGAGCTGTGTGTGGAAGCAACGGAGAAATAAAACCGATTTAATATAGAGAGACAGCTTTAAAAAAAGCAACAGAGAAAGGAAGATCTCTGTTGCTTTTTAAAAGTGTCTCGCTATGTTAAAAGAGTTTAACATAGCGAGATAGCTTTAAAAAAAAGCAACAAAGAAAGGAAGATCTCTGTTGCTTTTTTTTTAAGCTATCTCGCTATGTTAAACCCATTTAACATAGCGAGATTAAAGCAACGGAGCTCTTCCGTTCTCCGTTGCGGTCTTAAAAAAAAAAAAAAAAAAAATGGCGACTGGACCTTTTTCCATTAGTGTAAGTCTGATTTACAATGAGCACGCTGACCAATCAGCGTGCATGTTTTGGAATATTGATGGGAGGTCATTGTATAATTAAGAATAATTCACTTTCTTCTTGGACATATTTAAAATGGAGACAGGCATCCCATTTCCTAGTACCAAGTGGTTTCTTGTTATGCTTATTAATGCAAAAAGATGTTCCTCTCTCAAGTTTCTCTTTAATATTAGCACCTCTAGAAAAGATAAAGCAAGGTCTACTCCCTAGTATTTGACACACAGTACACACACCCCTGTTAAAATGCCAGGTTTTTGTGATATAAAAAAATGAGACCACAATAAATCATTTCAAAACGTTTCCCACCTTTAATGTGACTACAAACCAAAGCACTTGCAGAACCAGCAAACAAAACGCCTCTTCAGGTCAGTGAACCCAAACAATTTATTTAACGCCACAAAATAATAACTTGCATTTTTGTCCTTAAACTTCATCAGAATGAATAGTTAACCAAGCTGGTAATCTCCTTAAATAACCCCCCCTTCCCATTGACAAAACAATTAACCAATTAAAACATTTAGTATAATTGAATGTAGTGATTCAATGTTTTTTAAAATCTGCTTTTTAAAAAAAACTGTTACTGTAACAAGTAACTATTTGTTTTAGGAGTTTTTATAGCTGCATTTTTACAGTTGCACTTTGAATTAGCTACATTCAATTATACTAAATGTTTTAATTGGTTAATTGTTTTGTCAATGGGAAGGGAGGGTTATTTAAGGAGATTACTAGCTTGGTTAACTATTCATTCTGATGAAGTCTAAGGACGAAAAAGCAAGTTATTGTTTTGTGGTGTTAATAACTCTTTTTGGTTCACTGACCTGAAGAGGCGTTTTGTTTGCTGGTTCTGCAAGTGCTTTGGTTTGTAGTGATGTTGGTACCGTTTCCAAGCACTTTTTCCTTCTCAGTTGTGTCCACCTTTAATGTGACCTATAACCTTTACAATTCCATTGAAAAACAAACAAATCTGTTAGGGGAAAAAATATAAAAAATAAAAAACATACAATAAGCTGGTTGCATAAGTGTGTACACTCTTAAACTAATACTTTGTTGAAGCACCTTTTGATTTAATTACAGCTTTCAGTCTTCTTGCGTACGCACCTGCCATCAATTAGAAAGACTCTGATTAACCCCAAATAAAGCCCAGCTGTCCTAGTAGGCTTTTCCTGACATTTACTCAGTTGTCTGCTACAGCAAAAGCCATGGTTCGCAAAGAGCTTACAAAGCATCAAAGGGATCTCATTGTTGAAAGGTATCAGTCAGGAGAAGGGTACAAAAAATTTCCACAGCACTGGATATACCATGGAACACAGTGAAGGCAGTCATCAAAAAGTGGAGAAAATATGGGACAACAGTGATGTTGCAAAGAACTGGACATCCCTCCAAAAGTGATGAAAAGACAAGATGAAAACTAGTCAGAGAGGCTGCCAGTAGACCTGTAGCAACACTGAAGGAGCTGCAGGAATTTCTGGCAAGTACTGGTTGTGTACTACATGTGACAACAATCTCCTGTATTCTCCATATGTCTGAACTATGGAGTAGGGTTGCAAGATGGAAGCCTTTTCTTACACAGAAAAACATCCAGGCCTGGCTAAAATTTGCAAAACAATACATCAAGTCTCCTAAAAGCATGTGGGAAAATGTGTTATGGTCTGTTGAGACCAAGGTTAAACTTTTTGGCCACAATTCTAAAAGGTGGATTTGGCACAAACACACTTTGCAATACCAAAAGAATACCATCCCCACAGTGAAGTATGGTGGTGGCAGTATCACACTTCAGGGATTGCTTTTCTTCAGCATGGACTGAGGCTTTAGTCAAGGTGGAGGGAATTATGAACAATTCCAAATACCAGTCACTTTTGGCCCAAAACCTTCAGTCATCTGCTAGAAAGCAGAAGATAAAGAGGAATTTCACCTTTCAACACGACAATGACCCCAAGCATACATCCAAAACAACAAAAGAATGGCTTCATCAGAAGAAAATTCAAGTGCTGGAATGGCCCAGTCAGAGCCCAGACCTAAATCCGATAAAAAATCTGTGGGGTGACCCAAAGAGGGCTGTGCACAAGAGATGCCCTCGCAATCTGACAGATTTGGAGCACTTTTGCAAGGAAGTGTGGGCAAATATTGCCAAGTTAAGATGTGCCAGACTGATAGATTCCTACCCGAGAAAACTGAAAGCTGTAATTAGATCAAAAGGTGCTTCAACAAAGTATTAGTTTAAGGGTGTGCACACTTATGCAACCAGCCTTTTGTACTTTTTTTATTTTTTTGTATTTTTTCCCCTAACAGATTTGTTTTTCAATTGAATTATACAGGTTATAGGTCACATTGAAGGTGGGAACATTTTTTAAATGATTTACTTTGGTCGCTTTTTTTATATCACAAAAAACCTGGCATTTTAACAGGAGTGTGTACACTTTTTATATTCACTGCAAGTCATTATTATGCAAAGTAATATTCCAGTTATTGATGATCGGTGACTAATTGGCTTCCAATATAATATTTAATACACATACTATTTTCATACCTGGGTGACCCTGCAGCACCTCCTTTACATTGAAAAACTAAATCTACTCCTAAAATAGATTAAAATCTAGAAGGTTTATCCTGTATAATCTCCTCTTTAGTTAACATATTCAAGGGATATCATCTCATAATTAATATACTGACCAAGACATCAAGCTCATTTAAAAAAATAGGATCTTCAGAAATAATTCTCGAAAGTCTAACAATCTGTCCTTTAGCTAAGCTCGTCCTATGAACGAAAGTGCTTACCCCGTGTTTGCTTAATAAAAGCCTTATTTTTTCCATCGGCCAATGTTTGACTGTTAAACAGCCTTTTTCCTTTGGTTCCGAGTTGCTTATCAGGCTGTTTCTGTCAGAGGTTTACTGAATCATGTTACCAAGTAGCCCACTCATTTGAAGAGCCATTCATGACCTATCTGGCCACTACGCATGTGAAATACTGAATCAAAAAATTGCCCAAGCGAACACCACCAGAGATATGTACAGAAATTTGAATAATACTGCTACTATGCATATATCAGCCCAAAAACTATTCTCATATCACTACATCCCCCACTCATCTGAGGAGCCTAATTCCCTGCATTTATCACACCAAGATGAAAGGCATACAGCAAGATCCAGCTGCCTTGTAACCCTGAATAGGATAATTACAGTATCAAAAAATGAGTGAATAAATGAACAATGCAATGTTTTGGAGTAGACAGCATTTATATGAAAAACACATCTAAAGAACACTAGGGTACTGCTGCTGATGTTTTTTCCAAAGTGTTATATTATGTCTGTTGGTGTATTGCTTACAGCTGCAAACTCCAAACTGCATGGTCTGGGATTTGGATCATGGTAAAGTTTTTTCAGATCTTGTAGGTCAGGGATTAGAACACTCATTTTGTAAACTGGTGGTCATGAGTTCAAATCTCATCAAGGACTCAGCCTGTACCTTATTTGGGCCAAGCTCTTCGACCAAAAACCTAATAACCACCTATGAACCTAAATAGGCAGTTACTTCTGTTACCCCCATTATCCAATTCAGAGTAATATGGCAGCTGAATGCCATTTCAGTAAATTAATATATTTATGAGCATACGCCATGCATTCATATTACCAAGAAAAATTCTATTTTTGTAGTACCAATTACCACATTGGGAAGTAAGTAACCATTCATGAGCTGCCTGCCAACGTGGTCCATGAAATGCTGTTCTACAGTGCTTCTCCAAAAGGAAATTCTAGGTACTTCACCAAAATATATTTAGGCAAATATGCATATTTCAGTACTAAACAAGTTTACATATCTACAAGTTGTTTGCATGCAGACAGCAAATATCAGTGATCACTTCTGCAGCACTGTAGGTTTGTTTGGTACCATAAAATACAAAGTCATGTACTGAAACTCAGCACAGTAGCTGTACACACATGCATTTATACATTCCATACAATGAGGAGACATTCAGACTCCTTTCGTAAAATACTTCACTATCTCAAAGCTTTTGCTGCATTTAGTAAAGAAAATAAGTGAAGGCAACAAAGAAATGAAAATGAATGGCTATTCATGCATTTTGTGTCGTCAAACATTACAGATTGCACAGTTCTAGGTGGTTTGGCTTCCTGAAGTAATGTAGATCTTTGACAAATGCACTCCACTGTGAACGTACAGCTATGGAAATGTAGTTATGGTGGCAGTGCCTAAAAGTGGACCATCCAAATGCCATCATCAGTCCCCTCATGTATCCATTGGTCAGCATACAAATTCTTTTCAGCTGCTTTCTGCTTTACAGCACCCTTCCACCTTTATTACTGAATACTGGACAAAACTATCTGAGGCACTGGCCACCATTAATGCAATTCCACTAGAATCTGTAATATGTCCACCTTCTGTCTGCTTAGTAGCTGTGCTCCAATCCCTTTGCCGCCAATGTACAGTTCTAAAACACTGGGTGTCATGCCTTCGTCACATCTGAACCTTAGTGCAGGAATGAGCCCATCCTACAATTATCCCTCTCCTGATCATCCATGTAAATGTTAAGAGTCATGACACAACCATAAGGCTACTCCTCATGTCTTCTTTGTTCTAACTGCTGCCCAATACATAGGAATATAAAAAACTGCATATGTGCATGTGGAAAGAGACAATACTGTTATTTCTCAAGTGGTGTAAACAGCCAAATTGTGCAGTAATCACAGACACTGGTCAGTATGCAGTCTGCTTTTCTGATCTAATGCACAAGGAGTAACGCACACACAAAGCAAAGGCACTCAATGTACAAGGGAAGAGCAAACCAATGCCCACTTCCCCACACATGCTGCAGTGGTACAAGGGACAGAGTGTTAGCCCCACCTGCCATGACATGCACACCCACTGCAATGAGACAGTTGCCCAGGGAATACCTGGTCGTGGTGGTGGTGTGCATCTCTGCTGTTCCCAGATACAGGTCACACCACAGAGATGGACAATGTAGCAGGGAATGGTAGAACAAAACCCACCTCTTCACCTCTCTACTCCTGCTGTGATGGTACATGGGATAGAGAGAGAGAGACATTCCCACTACTCATGCTGCGATGGTACATGGGATCTATCCCACCTACCTGGCATGCACAGGAACAGTCTTCCAGGGGATACCTGCAGTTGGTGCCATGCATCTCTGCTGTTCTCTGCTAACGGTCACACCACTAAGACAATGTACCAGGAAAAGGCAGAGACACCAGGAACAGAGACTGGACATAAGACACGTCCCGAAAGACACAGGACCTGGGCCTGAGCATGGATGCAGATGCCCCCCCCCAAACAGCAGGACCTTAGCCTGGATGCCCCCCCCCTCCAAACAGCAGGACCTTAGCCTGGATGCAGATGCCTTTCTGAAGACGCCAGGAACCAAGCCTAGATGCAGATGCCTCCCTCTAGACACCAGGACCCAAGCCTGGACAGAGAGTCCTCCTAAGATGCCAATATCCATGCCTGGACACAGACATTCCCCCCGACAGCAAGACCTCAGCCTGGACACAGACACCTTCTCCCCCAGACAGCAGGGCACAGAGTCTAGACACCCACTACACCAAGGCAAAGTCACCCAGGGATACCCACTGTTGGTGCTGTGCATCCCTGCTTTTCCCCATTACAGAGCACACAAGCATGGAAAGACAACAATTGCAAGGGATGTCAGATTGATGGGGCACATACAGCTTTTGGGCCAGTGGCAGCAGCAGTCAGATGTGGGACAACAGTAGGGATGCATTAATCAATATGTCTGTGTACTGTATGCAGAAACTGCACATCAAAATTTGTCTGCTGAAAATGTACACCCTTTTGGCATTTCACCTTGGTGATGGTGAAGATGTTTTCCTATCTGTTGCATAGCTTGCTTTGGTCCAAGTGGTGGTCTGCCATTACTGTAGAATTATATGGCTACCGATCTTTTTAGTGTGATTTGGTCTGAGTGGGCCTCTGCCATAGATGGAGAAGTATATGGTCACCAACACTGCAATTATGTAGTTTTTCAGTACAAAGGTGTGATATCATCATATACTTTCATCTGTGCATGATAACTCAATTTTTCTAAGACTGCAGTAATGATGATGCCTTCCCTAACTCTGCATAGTTGTGTTATGGTGTAAAGCATTCCAGTCACATGTTTATACCACAAATCATGGATCCCTTTTGATGGCTATCCGTTTTTGTACTACACAGCTACAGCACTGGCCTTTCTGCATTTCTATAGGACAAACTGTGGTTGTCTTTGCAGTGGTATGTTCATTCTCCTGAGTGGGGGATTCTTTTAATAGTACACATTGATCCAGAGTGATGAAAAGCAGTAGTGTCAACTGTTCACAGAAAACCAGTTTGTTTTACTGATGGTTTCCATTCCTCAAATGCACCTGGTGACAACTGTCTTCAGATAGGAGTGCATCATCAATACCAACATTCCACAGCAACCTGAATAGATATAGACACCACTTCAAAATAAAATATGTCTAAGTTATACAGAGCCCTTAGCTGGTCTGTCACATCACCACTCAAATTTTTTGGTTATGTGGTGCAAGTGCTGGACAGGGAATCTGAACCCATGTGCCATCTCACTGCCATCTACCCACAGTAGTTCTTGGTTCAATTGAATTAGTGTTACTTGGCAAGTGAAAGACCAAGATTATCCATCCATGCTGTCTCAAGCAAGTGTTCACTCTGCTGCTGAACAGTTTATGTAATGACGGTTTTGTTCAGTTTTGCTTCACTTATTATGGTGATTCACCTGCGTCTGCATAACCATATAGGACAGGAAACACTTGATGCACAAGTTGATGCCACACATCATGCATCACTGTCACAGCTCTTTACGCGTCTTTTGTAAGACAGACAGAGAGAGTCTGGCTTTCTACATTCTAATTGCATAATGGTGATTCTACTTGCAATGGTGTGTTCATTCCCCTCAGTGCAGAGATCCTTTTCCAGATCAGAGATCTCAATAAATGTCAAGCTAGCATTTGTGATGACAGCCGGTAATGGGTATCCATTTGTGTTCATGAGCGAGCATGCCCATACCCAGAATAAACCTAATGATTACTACTTTTTCTAAACTTAAGAAATGCTTTGACAATAGTCAGATCCCACAGAAACCAGAAGGGATACAGCCACCACTTTGCTGCTAAAGAGCTACTGTGCTCTCAACTGATTTGAGACATCAACACCATTCATGTACTTACTGTAATGAGGTAAGACAGATGGACAGGGCAATCTCCTCATAGTGGAGTTAAGTCCTATCAGATCAGAACTAGTTGACAGCAGAAATACTGTTTGTCTTTCCATGCTGTTGTAAGCAAAGGTCCATTCTGCCTCTGAATAACATCATCTCTACAGAGCTTCCTTGTGGCTACATTGAGATCACATGGCCATCCTGCGTAATGGGCGAGCACGGTCCCACAATGATATAGCCCATGCTGCAGTAATACATTAGCCAGGTCTACACACAAGAAGAAATTATCAAAATACAAATGATATTTACCATACATACCTTCTGTGAGATGCATAACTACAATGTACAAGTTCAACCATAGTTTTCCCTTTTCTCCTTCCTGTACAGGCCAGAAATTTACTGACCTAGCCTTTGTGGCCATCAGCCAGCACACACATTTGGATTCCATATTTTTGTGGCTTGGCTGGCATGTATTGATAGCAGTACAAGGGACATTGTAATGTCACCAAAGTCTCATAGGTTCATAGGTTCATACTAGGCTATCTACCCTAGGGCATCTATAAGCCTAGCCAGAATGTGTTTGGCTTTCGCCACCCATTTTAAATTTATTTTGCTATGCCCTTTTTCGAGGTTAGTATACTGTGCCTCTATCTAACAGTGACACAGAAGTGATACCCGGGGTAAACCTACGATCTCCCATCCACTCATCAAGATTCCTCTTGAAGAGAGTCAATGAGGGACTCTGCCTAACCTGGACTGGGATTTTATTCCAGAGTGAAGGGAGCCTCTGGGTTATGAATCTGTCCCTCCAGCATGTCCTATTTATTTCAGTGCTGAGGTTCAAGTCTCTCGAGCACGTAGCTCGATGGGATTTGGATTTTCTGAGGTGCAGCATGTCCATTAATTCCGGGTTGGACATGGCTTTATACGTCAGGCACAGATCGCCTCTGAACAGGCGGTATGCCACTGAGTAGAGCTGGAGTTTCTTTAACCGGGCAGCATATGGCATCTGTTTGAGCCCTTTGATCCTCTTGGTGAGGTACTTTTGGGGTCTTTCCAGTTGCTGCAGGTGTCTGGTAAGGTACATCCCAAAAGGGGCATTGTACTCAATTATGGGCCTGATGAGGGATGAGTAAAGAGGCACGATGACCTCCCTGATCTAGATGTGAATCCCTTCATGATTAGGTGGGCTATATAAAATGTTTTTCTAACCACTTTGGCCACGTGGTTGTCAAATGAGAGATTGCTATCAACTTGGGTCCCCAGGTCCCTAATTACTTCTTCTGTACTTAATGGATTTCCACCTATGTGGTAATTTGTGGGCACTTTGTTTTTGCCAAAGGGGATGACTATACACTTTTTGGCATTTAGCTTGAGGCCATGGCACTGGCACCAGTTGTCTGTTTCTATGAGGCCCTTTTGGAGGATGCTTGTGTCGGCTGGAGAGTCGATTATGGCACCCAGTTTGCAGTCATCTGCGAACTTGGTCAGCCACAGTCCTTCCGTGTTGGCCTGTACCTCCGAGAAATATATACCGAACAAGAGAGGTCCCAGGACTGAGCCTTGTGGGACACCACTTGTAACTGGTTTGGAGTCTGACATGGCTCCAGCAATTCTAACCATGTGGGTTCTGTCCTTGAGCCAGTTTGCAATCCATCTAGTGACATAGGGGTTTATATTTAAGCTGGTGAGCTTATCTATAATGCCCGAGTGGGGTATTGTATCGAAGGCTTTTGTGAGGTCCAGGTAGGCTGTGTGGACCACCTTCCCCTCGTCAATGGCCTTGGTGACTGTTTCAAAGAAATCAACCAGGTTTAAGAGGCAGGATCTGCCCTTAACAAAGCCGAACTGGGTAGGATCCAGTGTTTGTAGGTCCCCAATATCTTTATTTATGAGGTCCATGATGATCCTTTCCATAGCTTTGCAGACCAAGCTAGTCAGGCTTATGGGGCGATAGTTTCCAGGATCCGTTGAGGCACCACCTTTATGGAGAGGGACCACTGTTGCTGTACGCCACTCTTTGGGCACATATCCTGTAGTAAGGCTGAGATTGAACAGTAGTTTTATGTTTGGGTTTAGCTCTTCTTTGAGTTCATGTAGGACGCAGCCGGGACACCATCTGGTCCCATTGATGCTGTGTTTTTGCTTTGGAGAGGGCTCTTACCTGAGCATCTGAGATGTCAGGGGCAGCACTCTGCTGGGATAGATATTTGCCCTTTTGGTGGGGAGGGAGAAGTTTGCGCTGAACCTGTCAGCTAGGATGTTGGCAATGTCTGTGGGTTCGGTGTATTTTTGTCATTTTGGACTAATTCTGAGCATATCTGGGAATTACCACCCAGGTTCCTAACATAACTAAAGAAAGCCTTGTGATTATCCTTAGTGTCCTGTGCAATTTTTCTCTCGAAGCTGGCCTTAGACAATTTTATGTGTGCCCGTAGTTTTTGCTAATACTGATCAGTGATGCCTTCCCTTTTGGGATTTTGCTTTATCATTTAGTAGCTTCCTCCTTCTATTGTATAGTTTGTTTATGGCTGGGGTCCACCAGACAGGACGTCTGCCTTTGGAGGATTGGGTCTTGGTTTTATTTGGGATCGCATGATCCATGCATTCCTGAAGGTGTTCATAGAATGCGTTTATAAAGGATTCTGCGGTCTGGGCTGTATTTTCCACAGGCCGGGGCTTTGAAGGATTCCACCTCAGTTTTGAGGAGTGTAAAATTTGCTTTAGAGAAGTTTTTTACTGTGGTTTTCTGGGCAGGGGATGGGGTCGGGATGTGAATATCCAGTGAGATTAGTTTATGGTCTGATCTTACCAGTGAGGGATACACTTCTGGTCTGGAGCATAGAGTCCCCATGTTGGTGATGATCAGGTCCAGTATGTTTTCCCCTCTTGTGGGAGTGGTAACAAGTTGTTCCATAGCATTTGAGTTTATAAATTCTAGGAACCTTTGGGCTAGGGTGTTGGAGCTAGAGTAATGCTCCCAGTCTATGTTTGGGTAGTTGAAGTCGCCCAATATAATGGTGTTTGGAGAGACCTTCATATTTTCCAGTGTTCTCAGGAAGGCCGAGTGGGGTTCCTGGGTTTGGGAGGGTGGTCTGTAGCAGGCTATAAACTGGAAGGCAGTTTTACCCACTGTTAGTTGCACATGGATAGTCTCTGATGCTTCGTGCTTTGCCACCAACCTGGAGGTGTGGGTATCTTTGATGAATATCGATACTCCCCTCCTTTTGTGGTTCGGTCCAAGTTTTGGGGCCGAAAAGCATGGTATGAGGTATAACCTGGTAGTGCTGGGGTGCTCTCGGGAGCCCTGAACCAGGTTTCTGTTACTGCACAGATATCGATGTTCTCCATGCTAAGGAGAGTTTCGAGTGCATGCATCTTGAGGTTTAGACTTCTGGCGTTGAGTAGCATTACTCTTAGTTTCTTATCCCTTGTGATACCTATGGAGGTGGGTTTGTCTTTTGAGCCTTGCCTAAAAAGGCACTATGGGGGTAGCAAGAGCCTTTGCCAATATCCGAAAGCCCAGGGGTGACAGGTGCAAGCCGTCCCTAGCGAAGCATCGTGGCTTGTCGAGCATATCATCCCAAGCTGACAGGCATTGGATCCCCTTTGAATGACACCAGTACTTAAGCCAATTGTTGAAATTGATCATCTTGTCTTCATATTGTGGCATCATTCTTGGTGAGGGTAAGATGCTACTCAAGGTCAGGGTCATACCGGCCTGGGCTACATGCTCAGAGAGCTCCTTTATGTCTCTTTTCATGTAGTCCAGGGAGGTACGTCTCAGGTCATTCACACCAGCATGGACAATGACTGAGTCATATTTGTACTTGCCTTGGAGTGACCTGAGTGCTTGTGTTATGTGGCGGATCCTAGCACCCGACAGGCTGCTCACCGTGACCCTCTCCTTGTTCAGCCTGGTGAGCGGGACGTCAGTGTGCCTGACGATAGAGTCACCTATTACAAGTGTATCAGGTGTGTTGTTTAGTCTTAAGGGCTGTGACTGTTTGGCACACTGGCTTTGTGAGATATGTGTTGCACGTGTTTTGTTTTGGGGTAGCGGCTGCTTGGGTGTCTGCTTTGGAGGTCTCTGCTGCTTGGGCAGATCTTTATTTAGAGCCTCCGAGTATGTTTTTGTGTGATTATGTGTTTGGTTTGCTGTCGTGGTAGGTCTATGTGAGACTGGAATTGTAGTGAGTATGGTTTCCTTCTCCTCCTGACTGGTTATGCCAGTACTGAGTTGAGAGAGCTTAGCCTCCAGTTTGGCTATATGGTTGCATCTCTCACATGTGTTGGAATTTGTTGGGAGGAGGAGAGGGTTGTCTGTGTACATGAGGCAGTTGTAACATTGCCTCAAGATTCCCAGATTCACCAGCTGGACCGGAGAGGAGATTGACAACTGACCTTTGGACATGCTAGAATAATATTGGGAATTCCTTAATAATTGAAAACCAGGGCCAGTGGGGAGTGAGGGTGTAGTGCTTTTAATTTTTAGTGCTGACTTATATAATTGCTTTAGTGAGCAAGTGCCAGGTAACTTAAGTGCAATGTGTTACAGGTAACTTAAATGCAAAACGACAAACAGTAACTTTCTTTCAAGTGAAACAAGGAAATAAGTACAGTAAGCAATGCAGATATCACTAGTGAGCCACAGAAGCTGAGAAGCCGTATTAGGTGGAATTAGCGTTCCAGGAAATAACAAGCAAACAAACAACAAGCATATAAACAAAGCTATATTCAGCAGGCCTGGATCTAGTCTATGCTACAGCAAACAAGGTGTACCAATTTCAGTAAGATACAGTTCAAATATTCAGGCACTATAAACCTTCAACCAGAAATTCCCAGCTCAGAAGGGCAGAGTCCAGCCTCTTCTCCCACAAGAGTGCAGACCACAAACCTTCTTAATGTAAAATAACTGGCCTGAAGCCCAAGTGCCTAAACCAGAACTAATACACTTTAAGAATAACAGACACTGGGCTCTCAATCAGCAGTTCCCAACTTAGAAGGATGAAAGCTACCTGTCCTGCCACCACAGTGCATGCCACAAACCTTCCTAATGTAAAACAACTGGTCTGAAGCCCAAGTGCTTAATCCAAAAGACTTAGAATGACAGCTAAACTTTAATCAAGTTACTACCAAGCAGTAATAAATACAATTGAATACTTTAGAGAATGCCTGGATTAGTGCTCAAGTTACACAAACAAAGCTAGATCCAGCAGGCCCGAATCCAGTCTATGCCACAGCAAACAAGGCACCAACTTCAGTAAGAAGCAGTTCAGATATGCATGCACTATAAGCCTTCAATCAGAAATTCCCAGCTCAGAAGGGCAGAGTCCAGCCTCTCCTCCCACAAGAGTGCAGACCACGAACCCTCTTAATGTAAAATAACTGGCCTGAAAGCCTAAGTGCTTAAACCAGAATTAATACACTTTTAGAATAACAGACACTGAGCCCTCAATCAGCAGTTCCCAACCTAGAAGGATGTAAGCTACCTGTTCTGCCACTACAGTGCAGACCACAAACCCTCTCAGTGCAAAACAACTGGTCCGAAGCCCAAGTGTTTAAACCAGAAGGCTTAGAATGAGTTACACCAAGCAGTAATAAATACAATTGAGTACTTTTAAGATGATGCAAAAGTAAAAAAGTAGGTAGAAACACAAGTACAGTAAAAGCAGATTAAATTTTTTTTTTTTTTTTCTGAACAAGTGCTGAGATCAAAGAAACAGATTTGAGTGCTGAAACTAGAAAACTGGCTAGTTATAGGGAAAAAACTAAGCTAGAAGGCTTCCCTCCAACACAGAAGGGCTTGGGGGCTCAAAAGCCTACAAATAGTCTATACCACTTAACAGGAAAGGCAGGAAACAAGCTTAATTTTTTTTTCTGTTTCCCAGATGCTCTCTTTGTACACAGTAGGAGTGCCTGAAATCAGAATATGATCTCACTGCACTCAGTTGAGTGAGCAAATGAGATGGGCCCAGAAGGAGTATCCAAACACAAATTTACAAGAGGGGCGGCAGCTGCAAGGCCACTAAGATTAACACCAAAACAAAAACAGGGAGGGTGGGTGGGACAAACTGAAGAGCAGAGTGAAAACTTCCAGTTCAGCTAAATATTCCTTCCACACAGTTAAAATCAATTTAAATACTGTATTTTTTGAAAAAAAAGCAGATAAAGGTACTTAAATTCTCTTATACGTTCAGTTGAATATAGCAAGTTGTTAGCCGGCCAAAGCTGGAGTTTTTAAGCAGAAAATATTTCACACTGTACCACTTAAATAGGCAAGGACAGGAAATCAAAGAATGTGACTACCCCCACACCTGTAATTACTAGCAAATAACAAAATTCAGCAAACACTGACTAACTACCAGTTCAGCTAATATTCCTTCCACACTGAAGAGCAGAGTGAAAACTTCCAGTTCAGCTAAATATTCCTTCCACACAGTTAAAATCAATTTAAATACTGTATTTTTTGAAAAAAAAGCAGATAAAGGTACTTAAATTCTCTTATACGTCCAGTTGAATATAGCAAGTTGTTAGCCGGCCAAAGCTGAGGTTTTAAGCAGAAAATATTTCACACTGTACCACTTAAATAGGCAAGGACAGGAAATCAAAGAATGTGACTACCCCCACACCTGTAATTACTAGCAAATAACAAAATTCAGCAAACACTGACTAACTACCAGTTCAGCTAATATTCCTTCCACACTGAAGAGCAGAGTGAAAACTTCCAGTTCAGCTAAATATTCCTTCCACACAGTTAAAATCAATTTAAATACTGTATTTTTTGAAAAAAAAGCAGATAAAGGTACTTAAATTCTCTTATACGTCCAGTTGAATATAGCAAGTTGTTAGCCGGCCAAAGCTGAGGTTTTAAGCAGAAAATATTTCACACTGTACCACTTAAATAGGCAAGGACAGGAAATCAAAGAATGTGACTACCCCCACACCTGTAATTACTAGCAAATAACAAAATTCAGCAAACACTGACTAACTACCAGTTCAGCTAATATTCCTTCCACACTGAAGAGCAGAGTGAAAACTTCCAGTTCAGCTAAATATTCCTTCCACACAGTTAAAATCAATTTAAATACTGTATTTTTTGAAAAAAAAGCAGATAAAGGTACTTAAATTCTCTTATACGTCCAGTTGAATATAGCAAGTTGTTAGCCGGCCAAAGCTGAGGTTTTAAGCAGAAAATATTTCACACTGTACCACTTAAATAGGCAAGGACAGGAAATCAAAGAATGTGACTACCCCCACACCTGTAATTACTAGCAAATAACAAAATTCAGCAAACACTGACTAACTACCAGTTCAGCTAATATTCCTTCCACACTGAAGAGCAGAGTGAAAACTTCCAGTTCAGCTAAATATTCCTTCCACACAGTTAAAATCAATTTAAATACTGTATTTTTTGAAAAAAAAGCAGATAAAGGTACTTAAATTCTCTTATACGTCCAGTTGAATATAGCAAGTTGTTAGCCGGCCAAAGCTGAGCTTTTAAGCAGAAAATATTTCACACTGTACCACTTAAATAGGCAAGGACAGGAAATCAAAGAATGTGACTACCCCCACACCTGTAATTACTAGCAAATAACAAAATTCAGCAAACACTGACTAACTACCAGTTCAGCTAATATTCCTTCCACACTGAAGAGCAGAGTGAAAACTTCCAGTTCAGCTAAATATTCCTTCCACACAGTTAAAATCAATTTAAATACTGTATTTTTTGAAAAAAAAAGCAGATAAAGGTACTTAAATTCTCTTATACGTCCAGTTGAATATAGCAAGTTGTTAGCCGGCCAAAGCTGAGGTTTTAAGCAGAAAATATTTCACACTGTACCACTTAAATAGGCAAGGACAGGAAATCAAAGAATGTGACTACCCCCACACCTGTAATTACTAGCAAATAACAAAATTCAGCAAACACTGACTAACTACCAGTTCAGCTAATATTCCTTCCACACTGAAGAGCAGAGTGAAAACTTCCAGTTCAGCTAAATATTCCTTCCACACAGTTAAAATCAATTTAAATACTGTATTTTTTGAAAAAAAAGCAGATAAAGGTACTTAAATTCTCTTATACGTCCAGTTGAATATAGCAAGTTGTTAGCCGGCCAAAGCTGAGGTTTTAAGCAGAAAATATTTCACACTGTACCACTTAAATAGGCAAGGACAGGAAATCAAAGAATGTGACTACCCCCACACCTGTAATTACTAGCAAATAACAAAATTCAGCAAACACTGACTAACTACCAGTTCAGCTAATATTCCTTCCACACTGAAGAGCAGAGTGAAAACTTCCAGTTCAGCTAAATATTCCTTCCACACAGTTAAAATCAATTTAAATACTGTATTTTTTGAAAAAAAAGCAGATAAAGGTACTTAAATTCTCTTATACGTCCAGTTGAATATAGCAAGTTGTTAGCCGGCCAAAGCTGAGGTTTTTAAGCAGAAAATATTTCACACTGTACCACTTAAATAGGCAAGGACAGGAAATCAAAGAATGTGACTACCCCCACACCTGTAATTACTAGCAAATAACAAAATTCAGCAAACACTGACTAACTACCAGTTCAGCTAATATTCCTTCCACACTGAAGAGCAGAGTGAAAACTTCCAGTTCAGCTAAATATTCCTTCCACACAGTTAAAATCAATTTAAATACTGTATTTTTTGAAAAAAAAGCAGATAAAGGTACTTAAATTCTCTTATACGTCCAGTTGAATATAGCAAGTTGTTAGCCGGCCAAAGCTGAGGTTTTAAGCAGAAAATATTTCACACTGTACCACTTAAATAGGCAAGGACAGGAAATCAAAGAATGTGACTACCCCCACACCTGTAATTACTAGCAAATAACAAAATTCAGCAAACACTGACTAACTACCAGTTCAGCTAATATTCCTTCCACACTGAAGAGCAGAGTGAAAACTTCCAGTTCAGCTAAATATTCCTTCCACACAGTTAAAATCAATTTAAATACTGTATTTTTTGAAAAAAAAGCAGATAAAGGTACTTAAATTCTCTTATACGTCCAGTTGAATATAGCAAGTTGTTAGCCGGCCAAAGCTGAGGTTTACAAGCAGAAAATATTTCACACTGTACCACTTAAATAGGCAAGGACAGGAAATCAAAGAATGTGACTACCCCCACACCTGTAATTACTAGCAAATAACAAAATTCAGCAAACACTGACTAACTACCAGTTCAGCTAATATTCCTTCCACACTGAAGAGCAGAGTGAAAACTTCCAGTTCAGCTAAATATTCCTTCCACACAGTTAAAATCAATTTAAATACTGTATTTTTTGAAAAAAAAGCAGATAAAGGTACTTAAATTCTCTTATACGTCCAGTTGAATATAGCAAGTTGTTAGCCGGCCAAAGCTGAGATTTTAAGCAGAAAATATTTCACACTGTACCACTTAAATAGGCAAGGACAGGAAATCAAAGAATGTGACTACCCCCACACCTGTAATTACTAGCAAATAACAAAATTCAGCAAACACTGACTAACTACCAGTTCAGCTAATATTCCTTCCACACTGAAGAGCAGAGTGAAAACTTCCAGTTCAGCTAAATATTCCTTCCACACAGTTAAAATCAATTTAAATACTGTATTTTTTGAAAAAAAAGCAGATAAAGGTACTTAAATTCTCTTATACGTCCAGTTGAATATAGCAAGTTGTTAGCCGGCCAAAGCTGAGGTTTTAAGCAGAAAATATTTCACACTGTACCACTTAAATAGGCAAGGACAGGAAATCAAAGAATGTGACTACCCCCACACCTGTAATTACTAGCAAATAACAAAATTCAGCAAACACTGACTAACTACCAGTTCAGCTAATATTCCTTCCACACTGAAGAGCAGAGTGAAAACTTCCAGTTCAGCTAAATATTCCTTCCACACAGTTAAAATCAATTTAAATACTGTATTTTTTGAAAAAAAAGCAGATAAAGGTACTTAAATTCTCTTATACGTCCAGTTGAATATAGCAAGTTGTTAGCCGGCCAAAGCTGAGGTTTTAAGCAGAAAATATTTCACACTGTACCACTTAAATAGGCAAGGACAGGAAATCAAAGAATGTGACTACCCCCACACCTGTAATTACTAGCAAATAACAAAATTCAGCAAACACTGACTAACTACCAGTTCAGCTAATATTCCTTCCACACTGAAGAGCAGAGTGAAAACTTCCAGTTCAGCTAAATATTCCTTCCACACAGTTAAAATCAATTTAAATACTGTATTTTTTGAAAAAAAGCAGATAAAGGTACTTAAATTCTCTTATACGTCCAGTTGAATATAGCAAGTTGTTAGCCGGCCAAAGCTGAGGTTTTAAGCAGAAAATATTTCACACTGTACCACTTAAATAGGCAAGGACAGGAAATCAAAGAATGTGACTACCCCCACACCTGTAATTACTAGCAAATAACAAAATTCAGCAAACACTGACTAACTACCAGTTCAGCTAATATTCCTTCCACACTGAAGAGCAGAGTGAAAACTTCCAGTTCAGCTAAATATTCCTTCCACACAGTTAAAATCAATTTAAATACTGTATTTTTTGAAAAAAAAGCAGATAAAGGTACTTAAATTCTCTTATACGTCCAGTTGAATATAGCAAGTTGTTAGCCGGCCAAAGCTGAGGTTTTTAAGCAGAAAATATTTCACACTGTACCACTTAAATAGGCAAGGACAGGAAATCAAAGAATGTGACTACCCCCACACCTGTAATTACTAGCAAATAACAAAATTCAGCAAACACTGACTAACTACCAGTTCAGCTAATATTCCTTCCACACTGAAGAGCAGAGTGAAAACTTCCAGTTCAGCTAAATATTCCTTCCACACAGTTAAAATCAATTTAAATACTGTATTTTTTGAAAAAAAAGCAGATAAAGGTACTTAAATTCTCTTATACGTCCAGTTGAATATAGCAAGTTGTTAGCCGGCCAAAGCTGAGGTTTTTAAGCAGAAAATATTTCACACTGTACCACTTAAATAGGCAAGGACAGGAAATCAAAGAATGTGACTACCCCCACACCTGTAATTACTAGCAAATAACAAAATTCAGCAAACACTGACTAACTACCAGTTCAGCTAATATTCCTTCCACACTGAAGAGCAGAGTGAAAACTTCCAGTTCAGCTAAATATTCCTTCCACACAGTTAAAATCAATTTAAATACTGTATTTTTTGAAAAAAAAGCAGATAAAGGTACTTAAATTCTCTTATACGTCCAGTTGAATATAGCAAGTTGTTAGCCGGCCAAAGCTGAGGTTTTAAGCAGAAAATATTTCACACTGTACCACTTAAATAGGCAAGGACAGGAAATCAAAGAATGTGACTACCCCCACACCTGTAATTACTAGCAAATAACAAAATTCAGCAAACACTGACTAACTACCAGTTCAGCTAATATTCCTTCCACACTGAAGAGCAGAGTGAAAACTTCCAGTTCAGCTAAATATTCCTTCCACACAGTTAAAATCAATTTAAATACTGTATTTTTTGAAAAAAAAGCAGATAAAGGTACTTAAATTCTCTTATACGTCCAGTTGAATATAGCAAGTTGTTAGCCGGCCAAAGCTGAGGTTTTAAGCAGAAAATATTTCACACTGTACCACTTAAATAGGCAAGGACAGGAAATCAAAGAATGTGACTACCCCCACACCTGTAATTACTAGCAAATAACAAAATTCAGCAAACACTGACTAACTACCAGTTCAGCTAATATTCCTTCCACACTGAAGAGCAGAGTGAAAACTTCCAGTTCAGCTAAATATTCCTTCCACACAGTTAAAATCAATTTAAATACTGTATTTTTTGAAAAAAAAGCAGATAAAGGTACTTAAATTCTCTTATACGTCCAGTTGAATATAGCAAGTTGTTAGCCGGCCAAAGCTGAGGTTTTAAGCAGAAAATATTTCACACTGTACCACTTAAATAGGCAAGGACAGGAAATCAAAGAATGTGACTACCCCCACACCTGTAATTACTAGCAAATAACAAAATTCAGCAAACACTGACTAACTACCAGTTCAGCTAATATTCCTTCCACACTGAAGAGCAGAGTGAAAACTTCCAGTTCAGCTAAATATTCCTTCCACACAGTTAAAATCAATTTAAATACTGTATTTTTTGAAAAAAAAGCAGATAAAGGTACTTAAATTCTCTTATACGTCCAGTTGAATATAGCAAGTTGTTAGCCGGCCAAAGCTGAGGTTTTAAGCAGAAAATATTTCACACTGTACCACTTAAATAGGCAAGGACAGGAAATCAAAGAATGTGACTACCCCCACACCTGTAATTACTAGCAAATAACAAAATTCAGCAAACACTGACTAACTACCAGTTCAGCTAATATTCCTTCCACACTGAAGAGCAGAGTGAAAACTTCCAGTTCAGCTAAATATTCCTTCCACACAGTTAAAATCAATTTAAATACTGTATTTTTTGAAAAAAAAGCAGATAAAGGTACTTAAATTCTCTTATACGTCCAGTTGAATATAGCAAGTTGTTAGCCGGCCAAAGCTGAGGTTTTAAAGCAGAAAATATTTCACACTGTACCACTTAAATAGGCAAGGACAGGAAATCAAAGAATGTGACTACCCCCACACCTGTAATTACTAGCAAATAACAAAATTCAGCAAACACTGACTAACTACCAGTTCAGCTAATATTCCTTCCACACTGAAGAGCAGAGTGAAAACTTCCAGTTCAGCTAAATATTCCTTCCACACAGTTAAAATCAATTTAAATACTGTATTTTTTGAAAAAAAAGCAGATAAAGGTACTTAAATTCTCTTATACGTCCAGTTGAATATAGCAAGTTGTTAGCCGGCCAAAGCTGAGGTTTTTAAGCAGAAAATATTTCACACTGTACCACTTAAATAGGCAAGGACAGGAAATCAAAGAATGTGACTACCCCCACACCTGTAATTACTAGCAAATAACAAAATTCAGCAAACACTGACTAACTACCAGTTCAGCTAATATTCCTTCCACACTGAAGAGCAGAGTGAAAACTTCCAGTTCAGCTAAATATTCCTTCCACACAGTTAAAATCAATTTAAATACTGTATTTTTTGAAAAAAAAGCAGATAAAGGTACTTAAATTCTCTTATACGTCCAGTTGAATATAGCAAGTTGTTAGCCGGCCAAAGCTGAGGTTTTAAGCAGAAAATATTTCACACTGTACCACTTAAATAGGCAAGGACAGGAAATCAAAGAATGTGACTACCCCCACACCTGTAATTACTAGCAAATAACAAAATTCAGCAAACACTGACTAACTACCAGTTCAGCTAATATTCCTTCCACACTGAAGAGCAGAGTGAAAACTTCCAGTTCAGCTAAATATTCCTTCCACACAGTTAAAATCAATTTAAATACTGTATTTTTTGAAAAAAAAGCAGATAAAGGTACTTAAATTCTCTTATACGTCCAGTTGAATATAGCAAGTTGTTAGCCGGCCAAAGCTGAGGTTTTTAAGCAGAAAATATTTCACACTGTACCACTTAAATAGGCAAGGACAGGAAATCAAAGAATGTGACTACCCCCACACCTGTAATTACTAGCAAATAACAAAATTCAGCAAACACTGACTAACTACCAGTTCAGCTAATATTCCTTCCACACTGAAGAGCAGAGTGAAAACTTCCAGTTCAGCTAAATATTCCTTCCACACAGTTAAAATCAATTTAAATACTGTATTTTTTGAAAAAAAAGCAGATAAAGGTACTTAAATTCTCTTATACGTCCAGTTGAATATAGCAAGTTGTTAGCCGGCCAAAGCTGAGGTTTTAAGCAGAAAATATTTCACACTGTACCACTTAAATAGGCAAGGACAGGAAATCAAAGAATGTGACTACCCCCACACCTGTAATTACTAGCAAATAACAAAATTCAGCAAACACTGACTAACTACCAGTTCAGCTAATATTCCTTCCACACTGAAGAGCAGAGTGAAAACTTCCAGTTCAGCTAAATATTCCTTCCACACAGTTAAAATCAATTTAAATACTGTATTTTTTGAAAAAAAAGCAGATAAAGGTACTTAAATTCTCTTATACGTCCAGTTGAATATAGCAAGTTGTTAGCCGGCCAAAGCTGAGGTTTTAAGCAGAAAATATTTCACACTGTACCACTTAAATAGGCAAGGACAGGAAATCAAAGAATGTGACTACCCCCACACCTGTAATTACTAGCAAATAACAAAATTCAGCAAACACTGACTAACTACCAGTTCAGCTAATATTCCTTCCACACTGAAGAGCAGAGTGAAAACTTCCAGTTCAGCTAAATATTCCTTCCACACAGTTAAAATCAATTTAAATACTGTATTTTTTGAAAAAAAAAGCAGATAAAGGTACTTAAATTCTCTTATACGTCCAGTTGAATATAGCAAGTTGTTAGCCGGCCAAAGCTGAGGTTTTTAAGCAGAAAATATTTCACACTGTACCACTTAAATAGGCAAGGACAGGAAATCAAAGAATGTGACTACCCCCACACCTGTAATTACTAGCAAATAACAAAATTCAGCAAACACTGACTAACTACCAGTTCAGCTAATATTCCTTCCACACTGAAGAGCAGAGTGAAAACTTCCAGTTCAGCTAAATATTCCTTCCACACAGTTAAAATCAATTTAAATACTGTATTTTTTGAAAAAAAAGCAGATAAAGGTACTTAAATTCTCTTATACGTCCAGTTGAATATAGCAAGTTGTTAGCCGGCCAAAGCTGAGGTTTTAAGCAGAAAATATTTCACACTGTACCACTTAAATAGGCAAGGACAGGAAATCAAAGAATGTGACTACCCCCACACCTGTAATTACTAGCAAATAACAAAATTCAGCAAACACTGACTAACTACCAGTTCAGCTAATATTCCTTCCACACTGAAGAGCAGAGTGAAAACTTCCAGTTCAGCTAAATATTCCTTCCACACAGTTAAAATCAATTTAAATACTGTATTTTTTGAAAAAAAAAGCAGATAAAGGTACTTAAATTCTCTTATACGTCCAGTTGAATATAGCAAGTTGTTAGCCGGCCAAAGCTGAGGTTTTTAAGCAGAAAATATTTCACACTGTACCACTTAAATAGGCAAGGACAGGAAATCAAAGAATGTGACTACCCCCACACCTGTAATTACTAGCAAATAACAAAATTCAGCAAACACTGACTAACTACCAGTTCAGCTAATATTCCTTCCACACTGAAGAGCAGAGTGAAAACTTCCAGTTCAGCTAAATATTCCTTCCACACAGTTAAAATCAATTTAAATACTGTATTTTTTGAAAAAAAAGCAGATAAAGGTACTTAAATTCTCTTATACGTCCAGTTGAATATAGCAAGTTGTTAGCCGGCCAAAGCTGAGGTTTTAAGCAGAAAATATTTCACACTGTACCACTTAAATAGGCAAGGACAGGAAATCAAAGAATGTGACTACCCCCACACCTGTAATTACTAGCAAATAACAAAATTCAGCAAACACTGACTAACTACCAGTTCAGCTAATATTCCTTCCACACTGAAGAGCAGAGTGAAAACTTCCAGTTCAGCTAAATATTCCTTCCACACAGTTAAAATCAATTTAAATACTGTATTTTTTGAAAAAAAAGCAGATAAAGGTACTTAAATTCTCTTATACGTCCAGTTGAATATAGCAAGTTGTTAGCCGGCCAAAGCTGAGGTTTTAAGCAGAAAATATTTCACACTGTACCACTTAAATAGGCAAGGACAGGAAATCAAAGAATGTGACTACCCCCACACCTGTAATTACTAGCAAATAACAAAATTCAGCAAACACTGACTAACTACCAGTTCAGCTAATATTCCTTCCACACTGAAGAGCAGAGTGAAAACTTCCAGTTCAGCTAAATATTCCTTCCACACAGTTAAAATCAATTTAAATACTGTATTTTTTGAAAAAAAAGCAGATAAAGGTACTTAAATTCTCTTATACGTCCAGTTGAATATAGCAAGTTGTTAGCCGGCCAAAGCTGAGGTTTTTAAGCAGAAAATATTTCACACTGTACCACTTAAATAGGCAAGGACAGGAAATCAAAGAATGTGACTACCCCCACACCTGTAATTACTAGCAAATAACAAAATTCAGCAAACACTGACTAACTACCAGTTCAGCTAATATTCCTTCCACACTGAAGAGCAGAGTGAAAACTTCCAGTTCAGCTAAATATTCCTTCCACACAGTTAAAATCAATTTAAATACTGTATTTTTTGAAAAAAAAGCAGATAAAGGTACTTAAATTCTCTTATACGTCCAGTTGAATATAGCAAGTTGTTAGCCGGCCAAAGCTGAGGTTTTAAGCAGAAAATATTTCACACTGTACCACTTAAATAGGCAAGGACAGGAAATCAAAGAATGTGACTACCCCCACACCTGTAATTACTAGCAAATAACAAAATTCAGCAAACACTGACTAACTACCAGTTCAGCTAATATTCCTTCCACACTGAAGAGCAGAGTGAAAACTTCCAGTTCAGCTAAATATTCCTTCCACACAGTTAAAATCAATTTAAATACTGTATTTTTTGAAAAAAAAAGCAGATAAAGGTACTTAAATTCTCTTATACGTCCAGTTGAATATAGCAAGTTGTTAGCCGGCCAAAGCTGAGGTTTTTAAGCAGAAAATATTTCACACTGTACCACTTAAATAGGCAAGGACAGGAAATCAAAGAATGTGACTACCCCCACACCTGTAATTACTAGCAAATAACAAAATTCAGCAAACACTGACTAACTACCAGTTCAGCTAATATTCCTTCCACACTGAAGAGCAGAGTGAAAACTTCCAGTTCAGCTAAATATTCCTTCCACACAGTTAAAATCAATTTAAATACTGTATTTTTTGAAAAAAAAAGCAGATAAAGGTACTTAAATTCTCTTATACGTCCAGTTGAATATAGCAAGTTGTTAGCCGGCCAAAGCTGAGGTTTTTAAGCAGAAAATATTTCACACTGTACCACTTAAATAGGCAAGGACAGGAAATCAAAGAATGTGACTACCCCCACACCTGTAATTACTAGCAAATAACAAAATTCAGCAAACACTGACTAACTACCAGTTCAGCTAATATTCCTTCCACACTGAAGAGCAGAGTGAAAACTTCCAGTTCAGCTAAATATTCCTTCCACACAGTTAAAATCAATTTAAATACTGTATTTTTTGAAAAAAAAGCAGATAAAGGTACTTAAATTCTCTTATACGTCCAGTTGAATATAGCAAGTTGTTAGCCGGCCAAAGCTGAGGTTTTAAGCAGAAAATATTTCACACTGTACCACTTAAATAGGCAAGGACAGGAAATCAAAGAATGTGACTACCCCCACACCTGTAATTACTAGCAAATAACAAAATTCAGCAAACACTGACTAACTACCAGTTCAGCTAATATTCCTTCCACACTGAAGAGCAGAGTGAAAACTTCCAGTTCAGCTAAATATTCCTTCCACACAGTTAAAATCAATTTAAATACTGTATTTTTTGAAAAAAAAAGCAGATAAAGGTACTTAAATTCTCTTATACGTCCAGTTGAATATAGCAAGTTGTTAGCCGGCCAAAGCTGAGGTTTTTAAGCAGAAAATATTTCACACTGTACCACTTAAATAGGCAAGGACAGGAAATCAAAGAATGTGACTACCCCCACACCTGTAATTACTAGCAAATAACAAAATTCAGCAAACACTGACTAACTACCAGTTCAGCTAATATTCCTTCCACACTGAAGAGCAGAGTGAAAACTTCCAGTTCAGCTAAATATTCCTTCCACACAGTTAAAATCAATTTAAATACTGTATTTTTTGAAAAAAAAGCAGATAAAGGTACTTAAATTCTCTTATACGTCCAGTTGAATATAGCAAGTTGTTAGCCGGCCAAAGCTGAGGTTTTAAGCAGAAAATATTTCACACTGTACCACTTAAATAGGCAAGGACAGGAAATCAAAGAATGTGACTACCCCCACACCTGTAATTACTAGCAAATAACAAAATTCAGCAAACACTGACTAACTACCAGTTCAGCTAATATTCCTTCCACACTGAAGAGCAGAGTGAAAACTTCCAGTTCAGCTAAATATTCCTTCCACACAGTTAAAATCAATTTAAATACTGTATTTTTTGAAAAAAAAGCAGATAAAGGTACTTAAATTCTCTTATACGTCCAGTTGAATATAGCAAGTTGTTAGCCGGCCAAAGCTGAGGTTTTTAAGCAGAAAATATTTCACACTGTACCACTTAAATAGGCAAGGACAGGAAATCAAAGAATGTGACTACCCCCACACCTGTAATTACTAGCAAATAACAAAATTCAGCAAACACTGACTAACTACCAGTTCAGCTAATATTCCTTCCACACTGAAGAGCAGAGTGAAAACTTCCAGTTCAGCTAAATATTCCTTCCACACAGTTAAAATCAATTTAAATACTGTATTTTTTGAAAAAAAAAGCAGATAAAGGTACTTAAATTCTCTTATACGTCCAGTTGAATATAGCAAGTTGTTAGCCGGCCAAAGCTGAGGTTTTTAAGCAGAAAATATTTCACACTGTACCACTTAAATAGGCAAGGACAGGAAATCAAAGAATGTGACTACCCCCACACCTGTAATTACTAGCAAATAACAAAATTCAGCAAACACTGACTAACTACCAGTTCAGCTAATATTCCTTCCACACTGAAGAGCAGAGTGAAAACTTCCAGTTCAGCTAAATATTCCTTCCACACAGTTAAAATCAATTTAAATACTGTATTTTTTGAAAAAAAAGCAGATAAAGGTACTTAAATTCTCTTATACGTCCAGTTGAATATAGCAAGTTGTTAGCCGGCCAAAGCTGAGGTTTTAAGCAGAAAATATTTCACACTGTACCACTTAAATAGGCAAGGACAGGAAATCAAAGAATGTGACTACCCCCACACCTGTAATTACTAGCAAATAACAAAATTCAGCAAACACTGACTAACTACCAGTTCAGCTAATATTCCTTCCACACTGAAGAGCAGAGTGAAAACTTCCAGTTCAGCTAAATATTCCTTCCACACAGTTAAAATCAATTTAAATACTGTATTTTTTGAAAAAAAAGCAGATAAAGGTACTTAAATTCTCTTATACGTCCAGTTGAATATAGCAAGTTGTTAGCCGGCCAAAGCTGAGGTTTTAAGCAGAAAATATTTCACACTGTACCACTTAAATAGGCAAGGACAGGAAATCAAAGAATGTGACTACCCCCACACCTGTAATTACTAGCAAATAACAAAATTCAGCAAACACTGACTAACTACCAGTTCAGCTAATATTCCTTCCACACTGAAGAGCAGAGTGAAAACTTCCAGTTCAGCTAAATATTCCTTCCACACAGTTAAAATCAATTTAAATACTGTATTTTTTGAAAAAAAAGCAGATAAAGGTACTTAAATTCTCTTATACGTCCAGTTGAATATAGCAAGTTGTTAGCCGGCCAAAGCTGAGGTTTTAAGCAGAAAATATTTCACACTGTACCACTTAAATAGGCAAGGACAGGAAATCAAAGAATGTGACTACCCCCACACCTGTAATTACTAGCAAATAACAAAATTCAGCAAACACTGACTAACTACCAGTTCAGCTAATATTCCTTCCACACTGAAGAGCAGAGTGAAAACTTCCAGTTCAGCTAAATATTCCTTCCACACAGTTAAAATCAATTTAAATACTGTATTTTTTGAAAAAAAAAGCAGATAAAGGTACTTAAATTCTCTTATACGTCCAGTTGAATATAGCAAGTTGTTAGCCGGCCAAAGCTGAGGTTTTTAAGCAGAAAATATTTCACACTGTACCACTTAAATAGGCAAGGACAGGAAATCAAAGAATGTGACTACCCCCACACCTGTAATTACTAGCAAATAACAAAATTCAGCAAACACTGACTAACTACCAGTTCAGCTAATATTCCTTCCACACTGAAGAGCAGAGTGAAAACTTCCAGTTCAGCTAAATATTCCTTCCACACAGTTAAAATCAATTTAAATACTGTATTTTTTGAAAAAAAAGCAGATAAAGGTACTTAAATTCTCTTATACGTCCAGTTGAATATAGCAAGTTGTTAGCCGGCCAAAGCTGAGGTTTTAAGCAGAAAATATTTCACACTGTACCACTTAAATAGGCAAGGACAGGAAATCAAAGAATGTGACTACCCCCACACCTGTAATTACTAGCAAATAACAAAATTCAGCAAACACTGACTAACTACCAGTTCAGCTAATATTCCTTCCACACTGAAGAGCAGAGTGAAAACTTCCAGTTCAGCTAAATATTCCTTCCACACAGTTAAAATCAATTTAAATACTGTATTTTTTGAAAAAAAAAGCAGATAAAGGTACTTAAATTCTCTTATACGTCCAGTTGAATATAGCAAGTTGTTAGCCGGCCAAAGCTGAGGTTTTAAGCAGAAAATATTTCACACTGTACCACTTAAATAGGCAAGGACAGGAAATCAAAGAATGTGACTACCCCCACACCTGTAATTACTAGCAAATAACAAAATTCAGCAAACACTGACTAACTACCAGTTCAGCTAATATTCCTTCCACACTGAAGAGCAGAGTGAAAACTTCCAGTTCAGCTAAATATTCCTTCCACACAGTTAAAATCAATTTAAATACTGTATTTTTTGAAAAAAAAGCAGATAAAGGTACTTAAATTCTCTTATACGTCCAGTTGAATATAGCAAGTTGTTAGCCGGCCAAAGCTGAGGTTTTTAAGCAGAAAATATTTCACACTGTACCACTTAAATAGGCAAGGACAGGAAATCAAAGAATGTGACTACCCCCACACCTGTAATTACTAGCAAATAACAAAATTCAGCAAACACTGACTAACTACCAGTTCAGCTAATATTCCTTCCACACTGAAGAGCAGAGTGAAAACTTCCAGTTCAGCTAAATATTCCTTCCACACAGTTAAAATCAATTTAAATACTGTATTTTTTGAAAAAAAAAGCAGATAAAGGTACTTAAATTCTCTTATACGTCCAGTTGAATATAGCAAGTTGTTAGCCGGCCAAAGCTGAGGTTTTAAGCAGAAAATATTTCACACTGTACCACTTAAATAGGCAAGGACAGGAAATCAAAGAATGTGACTACCCCACACCTGTAATTACTAGCAAATAACAAAATTTCACACACACCAAAAAAAAAAAAAAAATTTTTTTTTTTAAAAAAAAAAAAAAAAAAAAAATAAAATTCTCTTCTACGTCCAGTGAATATATAGTAAGTTGTTAGCCGGCCAAAGCTGAGGTTTTTAAGCAGAAAATATTTCACACTGTACCACTTAAATAGGCAAGGACAGGAAATCAAAGAATGTGACTACCCCACACCTGTAATTACTAGCAAATAACAAAATTCAGCAAACACTGACTAACTACCAGTTCAGCTAATATTCCTTCCACACTGAAGAGCAGAGTGAAAACTTCCAGTTCAGCTAAATATTCCTTCCACACAGTTAAAATCAATTTAAATACTGTATTTTTTGAAAAAAAAGCAGATAAAGGTACTTAAATTCTCTTATACGTCCAGTTGAATATAGCAAGTTGTTAGCCGGCCAAAGCTGAGGTTTTTAAGCAGAAAATATTTCACACTGTACCACTTAAATAGGCAAGGACAGGAAATCAAAGAATGTGACTACCCCACACCTGTAATTACTAGCAAATAACAAAATTCAGCAAACACTGACTAACTACCAGTTCAGCTAATATTCCTTCCACACTGAAGAGCAGAGTGAAAACTTCCAGTTCAGCTAAATATTCCTTCCACACAGTTAAAATCAATTTAAATACTGTATTTTTTGAAAAAAAAGCAGATAAAGGTACTTAAATTCTCTTATACGTCCAGTTGAATATAGCAAGTTGTTAGCCGGCCAAAGCTGAGGTTTTAAGCAGAAAATATTTCACACTGTACCACTTAAATAGGCAAGGACAGGAAATCAAAGAATGTGACTACCCCCACACCTGTAATTACTAGCAAATAACAAAATTCAGCAAACACTGACTAACTACCAGTTCAGCTAATATTCCTTCCACACTGAAGAGCAGAGTGAAAACTTCCAGTTCAGCTAAATATTCCTTCCACACAGTTAAAATCAATTTAAATACTGTATTTTTTGAAAAAAAAAGCAGATAAAGGTACTTAAATTCTCTTATACGTCCAGTTGAATATAGCAAGTTGTTAGCCGGCCAAAGCTGAGGTTTTAAGCAGAAAATATTTCACACTGTACCACTTAAATAGGCAAGGACAGGAAATCAAAGAATGTGACTACCCCCACACCTGTAATTACTAGCAAATAACAAAATTCAGCAAACACTGACTAACTACCAGTTCAGCTAATATTCCTTCCACACTGAAGAGCAGAGTGAAAACTTCCAGTTCAGCTAAATATTCCTTCCACACAGTTAAAATCAATTTAAATACTGTATTTTTTGAAAAAAAAGCAGATAAAGGTACTTAAATTCTCTTATACGTCCAGTTGAATATAGCAAGTTGTTAGCCGGCCAAAGCTGAGGTTTTTAAGCAGAAAATCATCTCTCTGCAAAGGTTATACTGGCTCTGGAAAGCCTCAGTAGGAGCATTCAAACACTGGCTCCATATAGTGCAATTTATCAATGCCCCAGCAGGACAAATATAAAAGAAAAATACTTATGTTGTACAGTAGATAGCCAACTTATTGCTAGAACCCAGGAGCCACTTCTTAAAAAAAAAAAAACATAGGTGCACCACAGAAACCAGTCCTGGAACTACTCCTATTTGGCATCTATTTCTCAGACCTTCAGGCCAATCCCTGGAGCATGGTTATCTAAGTATGCAGACAGTTATAGATTATGATTTGTTATTCAGTTTTATAGTGACTCACAAAATACATGGGTTAGACCATGTTAAAACTATATATTGTGCAAGTTATCATGGTCTCGCTGACCCCTAAGTGGACTTGAAAGTACTGCTGAATTTTCTCAAAATGTACACAGGGCAGCAGCTTTGTGATGGAGGTAACTGCCATACAAACGATCTGCATCCCAGTATTTCTTGTACTCGCCAGGCGGTACCATGCTTATGTAGATCCATATTCCAAGGAATGCCTTAATGTCATCAGCACTAACTGATGTCTATCGTATGTCCACCTAACCTAAAGCCTGCTGAAGCTGCAAACTCTACCGGGTTGTCTCTTCAGCAATATGTTGGAAGAGTAATTCTGGAAACATAAGATAGAAAAAGTCAAGGTCAATTTTTTTTTCCACAGGGCACAGAAGATGAGGAGCACATGGGCTACACACAATATTGGATGTTGGCATGATGCAGAACAGTATCCCACAAACCCACCTGTGTGGCTTTGTAACTCCTACAATTCTTTTTTGGTAACACTATTACTAGGAGGTCTTTTCACTGTGCCATGTATGTACATGGCTGCCCACAATGCATAGCCTTTTGTACCCTGACAACACTTTCACACTCATCCATACACAGAGTAGACTGCATCACCTCTGATAGCAGTTCACTTGGTACAGGAGACCCACTTTATCACAAGGCATATGGGTAAATCATTTGGAGATGCAAGACATTCATTATGTGTGGACCAACTCAGGAATACTTTAACCAATGCCACCTCGACTGGCTGGGGGCATGGGGTTGGGGTTGAGGTTGATATTTAAAACTGGCAAAGTTATGTCTTACAAGTTAAAACTACTGTACTCCTGTCAGCTTGCTAATTGCAAACTTGTAGTTCTTTGCAGCACCTGGCTGCTCTGATTTGCTACTAGTTGCACTGGATCTGTCTTTCTACTGCATGGAAGTTACCCACTCTTGTTCCTGTCACTCCTAGATCATGGATACTCATCAATGGCTGCATGCAATACTTCATGCTCACTGGCCATGGATCGCACCACCTTTAAGTGTGGAGGTATGCAAGGCCACACTCCTGACAGAGTGATCACAGCCACTACAGTGATGACCAGGTAAAGTCAGCCTTTTCATCACTATCCAACGTGACCTCAGCACTCTCTGCACTGTCATCACTATCCTCTAGGGTAAAGGGAAAGTCAGGCACAGTGCATTCTTCACTTTCTGCAATTTTATCCTCATTTTCTTTGGAGAAGTCAACCTCACTTCAGTTTACTACAGCAGCCATCTTTGCATTGCTGGATTGCACAGGTTTATATCCTCCTGAGATATGCAAGGCTGCACAGGCAGAAATACTGCATTGGTAGTTTTGAGTCATCATGCATGTCTGTTTCTACATAGGTTTTCAAAGAAAACTTGTGAAATCGCTGTCCATGAAGGTCTCATTGCTGATGCTATGTGGAAACATTCTATATGCAGGCACTAAAACACTAATGGTCTATGTAATAATGAAATGCAGTTACTGGAAGTACTCTTATACAAAAATGCATGGTAACAGATGCCTGTCCCCACACTACAGGAGTCTACATGTCCTCTCAGTGTTTGTGTGGGTTTCGTCTGGGAACTCCAGTTTCCTCACACACTCCAAAGACATGTTTTAGGAGGATTAGACCATCTTAAATGGCCACAGGTGTGTGTGTGTGTGTGTGTGTGTGTGTGTGTGTGTGTGTGTGTGTGTGTGTGTGTGTGTGTGTGTGTGTGTGTGTGGTGAGAAATAACTACTATGGCAGGGCTAGGCACCCAGTGGTATAAACCTTTATTCTAGATGACTGTCACTCATGAAGTGACACCCTGACCCCATTTGCAAAAATGGGAAAAAAGGGGCTGTGGATGGATGGATAGATGGGACAAAGAATAATGGTTTGAAAAAACAGCAAGACCTCAAAAAAAAAAAAACAACACATACAACAGTAACTAAATAATTTAAAAAGTCTTGGACAAATTTTTCGTAGCAAGAAAATATATATAACAAATATGATGAAAATAATAAGTACCTAACATTAATATAAAAAACTATGTTTAATAATCAATTAACAGAATTAGAGACATAGGACTGCTCATGATAGCTTTCAACATTCCAAATCATAGGTTACTAGTCTGTCAACTGAGAGGTCATTTCAAGCCTAGCCATTTCATCCCCATGTAATACCATAGATACTCTAGTGAATACCCAGGATTGTATTTATTAATGACTGCCCATGTCCAGAAGGGTTGTGGGCACTATTCCCAGTAAGAATTTATGGTGCCCCATCTGCTCATCCACATTCCTTTTGAACAGTGTTATAGAGGTACTCTGCTTCATATGAATTGGCAGCCTATTCCAAAGATGCGCCAGTCTCTGGGAGACAAATCTGTCCCTCCAGCAAGTCCTATTCAAGTCGCAGGACATATTTATATTCCTGGAATGGGTAGCTCTAGTCCCGTTTAATTTACAGATGTGCAGCAAATTTATTAGTTTGGGATGGAGATTGCTCTGTAAGCCAGGCAGAAGTCAACCCTAAGAAGTTTATGCAATACTAAGTATAGTGACAGGGACTTCAGTCGGTCTATGTAAGGAAGGCACAGAGTCCCTTGATCTTCTTAGAAACCATTGAGGTCTCACCAATTGCTGCAGTTGCTTTGTAAAGTATATGCCAAATGGGGTGCTGTACTCAATTATGGGCCTGATTAGTGACAAGTATAGAGCAGTTAGAACCTCCTTTGCTCTAGAGGCAATGCTTTTGCTAATCAAGTGTGCTACATAGAAAGCCTTCCTTACTATGGTAGACACATGGTGGTCAAAGTTAAGGTCAGAGTCTACTTGTGATCCCAGATCTCTCAGCACTTTGCAGGTACATAAGGTATTGTTGTGAATTTGATAGTGTGGAGGGACATTGTTTTTACTGAAGGGAATAATGATGCATTTCTTTGCATTCAGTTGGAGACAATGACTAATACACCAGTTGTTGGTCTGGGTAAGACACTTCTGAAGTACACTGACATCATTTGGGGATTCAATAATTGCACCCAGTTTGCAGTTGTCCACAAGCTTGGTCAGCCACAGCCCCTTAATTTTGGCCTGAACTTCTTAGAAGTATATACCAAACAATAGGGGGTCCAGCACTGACCCTTGTGGCACACTGCTAGTGACAGGTCTGCTGGTTGATGCAAAATCACCCACTTTGCTAGTGTGTGACAGATTTATGAGCCAGTTGGCAATCCATTTTGCAACAAAGGGGTTTACATTCAGTTTTCTAAGTTTATCGGTAATGCCAGAGGGTGGGAGTTTGTCAAAGGCCTTTGCCAAGTCGAGGTATGCTGTCTGCAAAGATTTGCCCTCATCAATGGTCCTGGTCACATTTTCGGAGAAATCCACCAGGTCTAACAGGCAGGATCTGTCTTTGACGAAGCGAAATTGGTCAGATCAAGGCTTTGGAGGTCACCTATGTCTTTATTTAAGAGGTCCATGATAATACATTCCATGGCTTTATAGATGAGGCAGGTGAGACTTATGGGTCTACTGCTAAGCCACCTTTGTGGAGGGGAATAACTGTTACTGTTCTCTATTTCACAGGAACAGAGCCAGTGGTTAGGCTGTGATTGAAAAGGGTACGTAATGGTGATGCTACTTCATGTTTTAGTTTGTTTAGAAGACAGCTTGGGATGCTGTCTGGTGCCATAGAGTCAGTATTTTTTGCTTTAGACAAGGCTTTAAGGACCTGGTCTTCAGATACGTAGTGTAGGTGGAAGTTGGGGGGCAAGGTTTGTGATAAGTTAGTTGGGGATAAGGGAGTGAAATGTTCACTAAATCTGTCCACTAGCAGGTTTGCTATTTCTGTGGGATCAGTGTGTGTGTGTGTGTGTTAAATCACTAGTTCGGCACATGCCTGGTTACTACCTTTTATGCTTGCATACAAAGCTCTAAAAGGCTTTATGATTATCCTTGGCTGTGATTGCCAATTTTTTCTCAGAAGCTACCCTTAGAGGATTTGACATGTCATATGCTTTTCCATTGTTGGGGCCTCACCTTAGTTATCTTAGGCAGCAACTTTTTGCGTTTGTTGTAAAGTTTGTTGAGTCTGTATGTCCACCAGGGCTTTTTTTTTTTTTTTTTTTTTTTTTTTTTTTTAACACTTAGGGCTTTGGCTGCAATTCTCTCTGGAACAGCAGAGTTTATACACTTATAGAAGTGATTGTACAGGGTTTTAGTGTAGTAACCACTTCCAGCTGGGGGTGGGACTTGAAATACATTTATACTTTCCCCTAGGAGGGTATAGTTTGCTTTGAAGTTTTTTAGTCTGACTTTGCCCCTTATGACATCTGGTGTTAGTGCCAATTCAAAGGTGACAGATTTGTGGTCAGATTTAAATAATGAGGGTCCAACAGTTGCAGTTGTTCATCTGTCATGCTAGTGAGGGTCTAATATGTTTGTTCCTCTTGGGGTTTGAACAATTTGTTCCAGGACATTTGAGTTAAAGTCAAGGAACTTTTGCACTAGAGTAGGTTTCCCAGTTGATGGTGGGATAATTGAAATCCCCCATGACCAGAGTGTTTGGCAATATTTGGATTAATTCCAGTTTGGTCAAGTAGGCCTCATGTGCATCATGATCCATGGACGGGGATCTATAACTAGCTTTGACTTGAATGGGGGTCTTACCAACAGTAATCTAAACATGGAGTAATTTCATGGAGCTGTCCAGTCTAACTAGTCAGGAGGTGAATTTCTATTTCATATAGATAGAAACACTGCCTCCTTTGGTTCTCACACATTTGCTTTGCAATCCTAACATGTGGAAGGCATTGTAGCCTTGCAAGGCAAAGGGAAAGGTTTCAAGTAAGCCATTTGCTACTAAGTACCATCTTTGTAATCTGCCATCAGGACAAATATTTTATTTTTTCTTGATCATAATATAAAATTAAAAATAGAATTCTTATGTTGCATATTAGACAGCCATCTGATTGACAGAACCCACTTTGGTTACAGATTCACAGGAGCTACCTTTGAAAACAAAAAATAAAAAAAATGCACAGGTGCACCACAGGGCCAGTGTTGGAGCTACTCCTGCTCGGCATCTATTTCTCAGACCTTCAGACCAAACTAAAATTCTGCAGACTGGCTGCCTAGTTCTTACCTATGACGCTGGTATAGGTAAGAGGTGATATGAGGCTTAGGCTAATCAATTCTCTTCAGGGTAAGGATGAAAGGCACATGCCTGCAAGTATGTTAAAGAGAATATAATTTTGCCACTGAAAAATTAAAAACATACCCCAAATGCCTTGCCTGACAAGGAGGTAGGATACATATGAAGGTTTTCATCACTTGCAGAAATGACATCTTTTGCTCAAGCATTGCACATCTTCCTCAGGACAGTCGTAATGGCCTTGGAGCTAGGGCCTAAAGAAAATACTATGATCAACCTCGTATTATGGCACCACTCTCCATGTCTGAGTTACACCTGGACAGTAATGAATGGAACAGCTCTCATCTAGAAGGGAAAAACTGGGTCTATATGGTGATCTCAGGAAGAAGCATGATGATCATAAGTGGGAAGAGTACACACACACACACACACACACACACACACACTTATGAGGGAGTTTGTCAAATTATTACGAGTGTGCAAGGTTTCCCAACACCTGTCAAATAGTGCTATAGTTGAACCTGCTGTAGTTGACTGCAGCACTGTGTCTGTAATCATTCTTTTGTCATGGTTGTACAACCATGGAGTTTGTGTATATAAGGAAAAGAGTTTGGAGGAGGGGTGCTTTCATGTCAGATGAGGGAGGAATCTGGCACCACCCATGTGATTCATTCTCTTTCTTTCATTCTTTCCGATTTAATGCACCGGCACCTTCTGAGAGTGTTTGCATTGGGTATGACCACTTAGTGTTTTTTTCCCCATCAATTGCAAAAGGGAGCTGTGTTTTCTCTTTTGCAAATGGTTTATTAATTTGCATTGCTGGTATCCCATCATCGATAAATTTTCAATGTCCTGCTACTTTGACTTCATTTTATGATACACTTTGATATCAAGCTTTGTTCTCACTTACAAAATGAAAGAATGTCCCTTGTATTGTCAGACTTGTAAACCTTTTTGTAATTTGAGGAGATTCCCTCCCAGAGACAAGGAAAGCTACATCTGAAATGTCAACACTTCCATTCCAACCAGTAATACAGATGATAGCAAGCTGGCTGGAGCAGGACAAAAGCAAATGAGCAGCAGGCAGCCATCTTCTATATACCTCAAGGAAGATGGACAGTTATTTTCCAGTGCTTGCCAGAACTTGCCAGAAGAGACTGACGGCATCTGCAGAAAGTAATACTCAACTCATTCAAGCCAGTAATGCTGTTGTTATACCTCTAGTTTACACCCATAGCTCCTTATGATGTACAGACGTTTTTGTGTCTTGCTTCTTTAAGTGATACACCACCTAGGAATAAGCAGTCGTAGAAGGTGTGAGGAGTTAATAAAATTACACAAAAAATTGTTAATTTAGTATGTCCTGTAGCATAGAAATGTCTGTCATTAAGTATTCATATTTATGTTTATATATTTTCATATTAGAGAGCTCTACATGACATTGAGGACTATGGTGTGATATGCCATAGTGGGAGACTAAGACATAAAAATTAATCAGTGCCACACTATACCGTAAATATTACTAGTTATTTGTTAGTAATTATGAAAATAATTTCCATGTGTACTTGATAAAAGTGACTTACAAACTGTCACATGGCGTCAGGCGAAATAAAACTATATTTGAAATTTGCACTGAAAGTTGCACATATTGAGTGATATCTAGTGTTTTTATATTTATAATTAAGCATGTCATATTTCAGTAAATATAACAACCATGCACTCACAGAGGAGTTTATCATATGAAAGCTTATGTCAGGTTAACAAAAATTTTCTAACAATATATATGTCTAGGTTGTACAGTTTCCAGGATACCACAATGGGAAAGTATAGCAAAAACAATTTTGGGTTTGAGTGCATTATAATATACTACAGAATTTATGGAGAGACTATGAATTAATTCTCTATCACTATAAAAACATTTCTTACAAACAATGTTGCTATTTGTACAGTTTTAGTTCCTTTTACTGTTCAAAAAATAATATTTGCATTTGTTTAGCTTTTTTTTTTTTGTTTATTTTTCAGCAAATGGTCTGGAGTACAAGATGTGTACAGGCTGCTAGAGGTGTGACATTCCACACCACACAGGTGTTAATGAAAAGTGCATATCTACGACATTATAGCAATAACCCACGCCTGGGTGTAGGTAATGCTGGATTTACCCACGGTTGGTGTGGTTTGGTCATGAGGGCGAAGCCCGAGTGGCCAAACAAAGACAACCGTGGGTAAATCCAGCATTACCCACACTCAGAAGTGGGTTATTGCTATTATACAACGACATTATTTAAGAAAAAAATAATTACTTTTTTTAAATAATGGCATTGTATAATGCCTCCTTGCTGCCCTTCCGCAGCTGTCTGGTATTCTGCGGCAGTTCTGATGTACTGCGTATGCTTACGCAGTACATCAGAGCTGTGGGCGGAAGCAATGGAGAAAGCAAGATCTCCGTTGCTTTTTACAAACTGTCTCGCTATGTTAAAGGAGTTTAACATAGCGAGACACCTTTAAAAAAAACAACGGCTCAGTTGCTTTTTTTTAAAGCTGTCTCGCTACGTTAAACCCATTTAACATAGCGAGACACCTTTAAAAAAAGCAACAGAGATAAGAAGATCTCTGTTACTTTTTTTAAAGCTGTCTTGCTATGTTAAACTTGTTTAACATAGCGAGACAGTGTGTAAAAAGCAACGGATATCTTGCATTCTCCATTGCTTTGAAAAAGAGTTATACTAATGGAAAACGTCCGGGCAACCGGACTTTTTTCCATTAGTATAACTCTGATTTACAATGTGCACGCTGACCAATCAGTGTGCACATTTTGGAATATTAATGCGGAACGCTGTATAATGTATAATAGCACATATATTCATTTCACAATGGTTTCATTATACAATGTATATCAGGTTAAGGAGTGTGAAGTTAAGGCATAGAATCACCACAATAGCAGTCAGTTTCCCTGATTGATTTGTTAGCCAGATAAATGAAATGCTCCACAGACTGTTTTCAGTTGCACCCAGAGCACAACACACTTCTATACAGAAATAACATTTGGTTAAAGGAAATACATGCTTAGCTTTATGGAATGTTATACAGATGAACCGAACAAACTAAAAACTAAGTTAAAAACATAGCAAATAGTGCCCACTCAAGAATTTTAACACTATGTACAAGTACCCAAACAAACACATACTTCAGTGTCCATCTAGTATCTATGATTAGCATGTAGTGACCTGTATATTTATTATTTGTTTATTTTACATTTATTTACCAGGAAAATCTAACTGGATACAGTTCCTTTTTCAGCAGAGGCCTGGGAAGAAAAGCTCCACATTTACAACAGAACAATTGTACAAAATATCAAAACATTACAACAGAGAAGAAACACAAATATAGTATAATACATAGAGAGTTCTTAATACATCAATTTTGCATATATAGACTAAGGTTTATATACATTCTAATAATAAAAGATATGGATATATCTAGCTATCAAAAACTTTATGTATGTGCATAACTATGGAGAGGAACACAGGTAAATAATACATTATTAGGGAGAGATAATAAAGAGAAAATAGACCAGTACCTAATTGAGAAAATTTATTGGAAATTTTGGGGACAGAGATTGAGTCAGACTAATTACTGTGAAGGAAAGGATGGTGCTGAGAAGATAAGATGAATAGGGAAGAGAGGATGGAGGAGTTGAACAGGAAAGGGGGAGGATGGACTGCAAGAAAGCACTCGTAAGTTATCCAGGGTTGATGCAGAAGCATAGCTTTGTATTGAATAAATGGGATTAGAGTGTTGTTTTTAAACTGCAGAGCATTTGTAGTTGTCCATATATCTGTCAGCAATAAGTTGCAGATTTTGGCTATGCATGTAGAATAGAAGGAATCCCCAGTAGCACTGTTGGATTTATAACATTTGCTAGGTCTGATTTTTTTAGTTTCGTCAGAATGGGCGAGGTGGAGATTACATGTGTTTTTGCAATGGTAGCCTTTGTGTTATTGGTTAGGTATTGTCCATTTCTGTAGACAGTAACACATTTTTTATTTACTTTCTTGACTGTCTGGGCTATGTGTAGGTTGAATTTCATAGTGCTGTCAATAACAACACCCATAAACTTAGTCTGGGAAACAGGAGTGATGGTGGTATCATTTGTAGATGTGATTTTAAATGGAGAGAAGGGATCTATAGCTCTAGTGGTTTGGAATATCATGAGTTTGGTCTTGTTAGGGTTTAGAAAGCCATTTTTCATCTTCATAGAAGGACTGTTACATTAGTTCTTGTAACGGTTGGAGTGATGATTCAGCGCATATTAATGCAGAATTGTCTTCATATTGGACTAGGGAGGCATGCACGGTAGCTGTGTGTAAATTGTTAATAAGTGTGAAAAAGATTACAGAAATGGACAATACCCAACCAACTATAATTGTTATATTTCAGGGAGACATTGAGATTGTTTTGCTGTGATATTATAGTATAGGTAATCTGATCAATACACGTAATCCTGCAGATTTAAGGTGGTACTTTAATATTTAAAGGTTTTATCTGTGGTGGATAGGGAAATGGCATATTATAGGGAGTTGCTGACCCACTGAGACTAATGTGGTATGAGGTGAGGTTTGCTGGTACGGTTAGGAGTATTATTGCACTAACATGGATAGGTATTTTGCTGATTTATTTGAATGTTAATGAATGTAATGATTTTTTGTAAATGTACTGCTGTATTGCAATAGCTGGGACAGTTACATTAGTTATAAGTATTGCTATTGTGTTATGGGGAGACTAGTACTATGGAAAAGTGATGTAATTTAGTTTGGTGGGCTGGGTAATAGGGCTTGTGGGTGTGGCTAGTTTAAAACAAATTTAGGCATAGCGGGGGTGAGTGGGAAATGGCAGTAGGGTACGTGAACAGAGCGGGTACAGCTAGACCGTGCATGCATTAAAAGAAAAATAATCAGCTATCCAGGTTATCCAGAGTTGTTTTAACCCAGCTGATTTGTTTTCTAATTCAGAAGAACTTTACTTAAAAAGTATTATTTCACCTGCGGGTGATTTGAGCCTTTTATTAACAAAAGTTAGAGTAAATAATACTTAGCCAGGGTTTATTAGAGTATACTCCGTTACTATACCCTTTTTCAGCAGTTGGATAACAGGAGTGTGATATTTTCTATGTGCTGCTTTTATTTATGGCTAAATGTAAGTTTATTCGGTTAGTAAATGGACAGAAAAACTTGTTTGAGCTGCTGACCTTAAACCTTTTAGAGATTTCTCTAATTTAATTGAAATAAAAAATCCTTTAGCAGCTGACCTACACTACTTTCAGGTGATTCTCCTTGCTCAAATATCTGAGGTCCTGGATGCTTGTTTGGAGTGTGTGGCCACAATTAGTGTGTTTCAGGGTAGTTTGAGGGATTCAGAGATGAGAAATAATGTTGAAAGCAACAACAGCATGAGAGAGATACCAGGAGAAAGGTAATTTCCAGTATACAGCACACATCATGCAGTTCTTGTCTGTATTCACATTCATTTAAAGAAGCAAAAGGCTACAGCCTAAGGTCTATGCAGTTTCTAATCTTTGCTATGTTGTCAGACAGTTTAATTCTTAAAGATGCGGGTATTTTTTTACGTTCAATGCAGCTTAAAATCATCATCATATCTTTTTAAAGTACCACAATGCAAACATTACATATCACTGGCAAACAGACAATGCAACTATGTCCTCAGAAATTGGATGCAGCTATCTTTTTACTTTCAAAGCATTTTGCAATAACTGTATCATCTAGGAATAACTAAGCAATGAATCATCATTTACTCTAAGCTAAACAGTACCATTTTAGGAAAATTAAAACTGCAATCTCTGCTAAAAGTATAGCAATGACCTCAAATAGAATATACATTTTTTTTACTGTAGTTTAACTGAGATTTGGCAATCACTAAACTTGATACATCTGAGACATCCCTATCAAAAAATGCTGTGGACCTATGGACCTAATCCATCCCTAACAAATTAAAAAGCAAAACTGAGTAATTGTGCAATTCATGTATTATGAATTTTATTTATTTATTTAGGTAGTTGAACTGGGCAGATAGTCATGTGGTACATCAATCTGGAAATATGTAAAACTATGCAAAAAGGCACAGTTGTGTTGTCCAAAACAGTTTACACTAGTTTCAATAACAAATCATTAGCCATTCAAATGATATCCCATAACATAATAAAGAAGTGATAGCAAACTATTCATGACGAAAAGCAGACAGTGCCCTTCACAGTCTGACTGCTGTCAACAAATGGTATTATAGAGAGTTTGACGAAACAGTTCAACTGTCAGAAAGCAAAATCAAAAGTTATGAAATGGCAGCCAATCTATGGGAGTTCATATGCAAAACAGCGCATCCTGATGTTTAGCTAAGGAACAAGGCAGGTCCAAGTAAGGAATTAGCTGATCCAATAAAATCTTCATGCAGTTCTGTGGAGATGCAAACAATTCAACCCTTTGAACCATACAGAACACCAATAAATCCATGAGTCAGTGGATTTGCAACAGCCTTCATCCATGCAAACATTTCTTCCAGTTTATTTATCTATTTCAGTTTGATAACTGGGTAAGTGAACTGCTAAGCAGACTCGTCAGTCATGGCCTAGACCACAAGGCAACAAATTGAAGAAAGGGCAATCACTGACAAACTGTAAAGTTATTACACATTATTAGGCTAGAATCTATACGATGTAGTACAGTACACATGTAGTTGTACTTAGCATGCACTAGTTTCTTTGGAGTAAAGTTTAAATACCACAGAAAGTGCCCAGATAGTGTACTGATGGGCAAAATAGCATAAAGGACTGACCTTAGGAGACATGCCGCACTAGACAAAAGGATTCCAGGATGCCCCCCACCACTTCCACTTGCGTACCCCATGGCCTCCTCGCATTACAAAACTTATTTTCTACCTTTTTTGCACATTTTGTCTTGCTTTTCAGTCATTTCATAAACCTTTCAATGAAGTCTACCTGGGCCTCATTATTAAAAACATTTGTTAAGCCGTGGGGATTCTAGATATTCTGACAGGCATTTTACAGTTTTTGCCCACTCAGCCTTTTTGATCCAATGATGGCTTGAGAATCATGACTAAGGAAAGAAATTCAGTCTTGCTTTACGACCTTTTTTTTTTTTTGCGGCCTTTCAACATACCCTAACTAGTAAAGGGTACACCCATAATAACTCAGTAATAGATAATAAAATTAAGCTAAGCATCACTAGGCACCCCTCACACCCCGAAGATATGGAGTTATAGATGTTCTGACATGCATTTTAGAGCTATTTTCCAACATTTTGATCCAGCAATGACCTGAAAAAACACAAACAAGGAGATAAACTCATAATTTACTGTCCAATGCTGCTTTTTCCAACATCCTTTCAAGACACATAACTAAGAATGCTGTGTAAGAACTCTGAACTAAGCAATAAAAGGGATCCAAAGTCCTGAAGACATTGGTTTATAGATGCACTGATATGCAATTTAAGGCTTTTTAAACAACCATTTTCAACCAATGATGGCCTAAATAAAAATCTCAACTACAGAAAGAAATTCAGTCTTACTCTTCCAATTCACTTTTTCTTGTGTTGTTTCAACACATTAACTGGTCAAGATTGGAATGGTTTAACTGTATAGGGAATACCCAGTTAAGCCTGGGTGCTTGGCATTGCCATGTGCCAACAAGCTATGTTTTTCCTAGATGCTCTGAGGTGCATTTGCTTTACAGTATTTATCCTTTTGATCCAATGATTTGACAGAACAAAATGCACAAGCACAGAAATAAAATGTACTCACTTTTTTCTATCAACACATTAACTGGCTAAGAACAACTCATGAGTAAGGAAATAATTTTTTTTTCCTTTCAACAAACAAATAAGTTGTGTCCAAGGCTTAGTGTTCAAAGCTGACAAAATAGTTCACAATAAATGTGATGGCAAATGTTTGCAAGGACACACATTATATCAGACCTGCCTGCACACCTCTACCTGCAAAAGACAGTCACCTTTTGTGTAGGTGTCTCATTCTGGTGTTAGATTGGGAAGAAAGTGGATGTCGTCACACATATACAGCATGCCTCCTCCTCTCTATTCACAAAAGACAGACACCTTCTATCTACCCAAACTGAAAGAACAAAAAACACAATTAACATATGATAACCTGTTGCTATCAAATTATATAAAGCAGCAGACCTCCCCCTACCCTTAAAACAATAACCTGCAAATACATCTGATGTTTAATTGTGAGGAAAGTAAAATTCAGTTATGTAGTCCCAACTTGTTGCTCCTACAGTGTACGCTATCCCTACATAAGCTATAGACACCTTCCGCATATACCTCTAAGGTTTTTAGGGAAAGTGAAAGGGATAGCCAATTTGCTCTGCGCCAACACAAGCTATAAACAATCTTCTGTGCACACATCTAAGGTTTGCTAATGTCATGAAAATGTAAAAAATAATCACCACACGATTCATGCTCCCCTCACAATCTACTAAAACTTTCTGTGTATACCAGTGAGTACAGCTAATTTTAGAATAGGTGGGTTTCAGGGTAGTGTCAATGTCAGAAATCCACCTAGTAAATAGAGGGTGGGGCACCAGACTCCTAGAAGCACTAAGGGTCCAGATGATCTGCAATACATTTCATACTTTACTTTAGAAAAAACAGATGCAAAATCGGTGACATTTTTTACAAGAACAATGATAGACTCATTGAAACTGGCCCTAACAATCTGGGTCTATCACACACAGACTGATTTGTCACACATGCACATATATATAACACTGCCTCTGCCTTTGTGGTTAGCATAGTCCCACCAGGCTAGTAGCATCTTTTCAGAGAATATCTAAGGTGGTATTTACAAAGAAATTTGGGCAGATCACTGGGGAAATTAACCTACACTTTTCAGTAACTGACATGGGTTCTTTTACATCCACTTGAGTTACCAGCAAATTAGGCAGATGGGAATCTTTGTTTAACATCTCATCCAAATAATGGCGTACTTAAGATTGAAGTCCCCCACCCCCATGTTGCATGGCAGTGTCAGTGATGGAAAAGGAATCCAATCATCTGGGGTGGGATTAAAATTCACAGTTTTCATCGCAATTTCTCATCACCAAAAGATCTAGGAGAAATGCTTGTTGGAAATTATATGAGCCAAATAGAAGGCTTTCTTAATTACTGTGGAGACATGACGGTCAAAAGATAAACATCAGCAAAAGTATCTAGACCTCTTACAACACTAAACAATCTAGGTGACAAAATGCACAAATGAATACATGAGCTACATCCTTACCCTCAGACCAACTGGAGGAATGCCAATCATTTGTTGTTGGTGGAATCACAACACTTGGTTAAAAATCAGAGACAGGCTTTTATCTGCATGTTCTCCCCAGGTCTCAATCAGTGCCAAGTGCTGTAAAATGGCAGTGCTACTCACTGAACTACTGTGTCAATGAGCAGCTCCTGTCACAAACATCCAGCCCATGCAAAACCACTAATGATGGCCAAACACACACACACACATACACACACACACACACACACACAATCTTAAGGCATAGCAAAACTATTTTAACACTGATTTTAGCACATACATTATGACACACCACTTCACAGTAATAACAGTAAAGTCATCTCACTTCACACCAATCCACACCAGTCCTGTAAAGCCAAAATAGATTAGTGATGGTTCAAGTTGCACAGTCTACAAGAGGGCTGGTTACTTTCAATGACAGCCCAGCCTTGATCCCTACCAAACAGTGCAGACTTGTATGCATATACTTCAGATAGCGAATTGCGGTACAAAAAAATGTGATGGCCGTTTTTAGTTGTTTTATTTAACATTTGGTAACTGGGGAAAGTCTGACTGGACACAAGTCCTTTTCACCGGAGGCCTGGGGAGAAAAGCTCTAGTTACAGCACAGGTTAATAATTCACCAAATGACAGGGATTACATACATTTACGCAAGAACAAAGCATAACAAAATTAAGCTATGATTATTCAGTGAGCTGTACATCAGTAGAAATATTCAGAATGGTACATTATAGAGTATACATAATTATCATTTGGAAGTGGGAGAGGAGATGTGGAAGAACAATGAAACTAGAGAAGTGAGACTAACAAGAATAAGAGAAGTCTTCTTCTTCTTTCGGCTTTTTTCTGGTTAGGGGTTGCCATAGCGGATCACCTGTCCGCTCATGATTGGCAGTGAAGTTTTACAGTGTCGAGTTGCCATCCCGGCGCCCAACCTTCCACAGAAGGCACACACATGCACACACTCACACCTAGGACCAATTTAGAATGTCCAATCCACCTACAGCATGTCTTTGGGATGTGGGAGGAAACCCATGCAACCACAGGGAGGACATACACACTCCGCACAGAAGGCACCCCAGCTGAGGATCGAACCGGAGAACCTCTTGCTGTGAGGAGGCAGCGCTAACCGCTGCACCACCATGGCTGCCCCAAGAATAAGAGAAGTCTAACGAATGAAAATGCATTGGATACCATTGCTTCTGTATCACTACTTTAATGATGTAATTATTATCTGTGCTTAGTAAACATGTTGCTTTATAAATATTTGGTTATTGTATTTTGGAGCTTTTCTCTCCAAACCTGCAATGAAAATGGGTCACTGGCCCAGTGGACTTTCCCAATCAACAAATTTTAATAAATAAAATAAATAATAAATAATTTCAGCAATGCTCCAAAAATAAAGCAGCCACACAAGTACTCCAAACTGATTTGCACAAAATTACTTCTTCAAAGCAAAACAGTGAACAGACAGCAGTTATTTTCCTCAAACAGTTCAAGCAATTACAGTATTCTAATAAATACAATAAGGACCCTATGCATTTAATAACTTAACTATTTATCAGAATAATCATATTAAGAAAGTTGCTAGAACAGGTTTTGCATTAGCACAAATTTTCTAAAATATAGGAAGTTTTCAAATGTCTATTAGTGAAAGCAACAACATACATTTTACAAAAATAAAAAAAAAAAAGCACAGCTCATCTTCTTCACTGAAAATGTGAGGACAAAACCAAAAATAATTGAGGGAAAATGTTGTCATAATATCGGATACCTTTTTTGAATTACTGCTCTTTCACTTACAGTTTTTGCATAAACAAGCATTTTCTGAAGAATAAGAAGTTACATAACTCTAATGTCAGGAATTAATGGCAGAAAAAATAAACAGTTCAAATCATTCATCTGGTTTCTTGTCAGGGTTTTTGTCTTAAGAATATAAGGTATGATACTTTGATGATTTTTTTTTTTTAATTAAATAAGAAACATCTTTATTATACAATGACTGCGGATTAGTTTTCCAAAACGTGCACGCTGATTGGCCAGCCCAACCAGCGTGCCCATTGTAAATCCAACATATACCAATGAAAAAAGGTCCGGTCGCCCTGACTTTTAACATTAGTACAAGTTTTGATTTTTTTTGTTTGTGTTAGGTAACAACGGAGAACAGAAGATCTCCATTGCTGTAATCCCGCTGTTATACATTTACCATAGCGATATATCTTTAAAAAAAAAAAAAAAAAAAAAGCAACAGAGCTCTTGCTTTCTCCTTTGTTTTTTTTTTTAAAGCTCTCTCTCCATGTTAAACTCGTTTAACATAGCAAGACAGCTTTAAAAAAGCAACAGAGATCCTCCTTTCTCCGTTGCTTCTTCTACACAGCTCTGATGTACTACGTAAGCATACATATATGCAATACATCAGAAAAAGCCCCAGGATAGCGGAAAACCACGGAAGGGCACCACACAGGTATTATACAAAGGCATTATTTAAGAAAAGTTTTTTTTTACCTAAATAATGTCATTGTATAATAGCAATAACCCGCATCTGGGTGTGGGTAATGCTAGATTTACCGATGGTTGTCTTTGTTTGGTCACTCGGGCTTCACCCTCGTGGCCAACCCACACCAACCGTGGGTAAATCTAGCATTGTCCACATCCAGATGTGGGTTATTGCTTAATTAAATCATCATGTATGACACAGGCATTCTTATATTGACATAAATGAAAATAAACCATCAGACACAATTTCAGTTGCAAACATTATACATTACAAACCATGATGACATAACTGTAGTTGTGAACGTCATACATCACTTATAATCTATTGAGTCATTGCCAAACATTACGTAGCTCGTTCAAACCCTGCCTACTTTTAATCTTTGTAACCACAATTCCTATTTTTTCTTATACAATTTGCTCCTTTGCTCCTACCCTTTTCGAAAGATCCCAATTCCAGTTGTTAATCTGTGTATTCGCTACTTCTAGTACAGTTGGTTTAGTTTAGACTGAGTATTATGGATGGTTTATTGCCAGGTCCAGGGAAAAAAAAGTGAGAAAAATCACTCACAAAACCCTCTAAAATCGCAGATCACCACTTTACAGCCACCGTTGCAGCCATCACCCTGCATTGTTAAAAATTTCCAGGCTCTCTCTCTTCAGAGCACCCTACCTATAGACTACAGAACAAATCATAGACTTCTACAGGGCTTTGAGATTCTATGATCTGTTATATAGTTCAAAGGCACTCCAAGCACAAATTAAAAACACTGCAGTGCTGACAAAGAGCTGCATTTCTGGCTGTTTGAGCAGATGGATTATTTTATTTTATTTGTTTTAATCAAAGAAGAAGTCATAACCATGGCACTGACTGAGTGGCACCCTAGTTTGCCTGTGCTAAAGGCCAGCCACAGATGTATGATATCCAAAGGGGAATGACATACAAGATTATAATCTGTACGGAAAAAAAAACTGCAGTGCACAGTAACATGGGAACCATCAAGAGTATAAGAGAAAACCCATGCAAGCATCAAAGGGGGAAAAAAAGCACAAAAACTGAAAGAAAATTAACAAGGATAGCAAAACAAATGGATGGGAAATGGCTGGCAGCCAACCACCACTAAATGGATACAAAAAATATAAAAAAAATGCAAGTCCCAGAAAGATCAGTTTAACATTCTTTATTACATCAGCGAGTACTTTTCGAAAACAAAACTGATTTCTTCAGATTGAGGAATAACCATAAAACCACTTATTAAATAGCATTCAAATAAAGTCGCATGATTATAAACTTCAATACAGTTTGATGCATCAGTGCTGAAGTGAACAGGACTTCAAAAAACATTTAAGATTCAAAGCATAATTTAGTCCAGGTGGTGATTAGTCATTCAGATTCAGGCACTAAGTAAACAGTCTTTCAAATTTAAACCATTCTCAGCATCACTCTCTATCAATATTCACATAATCCAATACACAGAAAA